>NC_083367.1:44749924-45052954 GCF_030254825.1 Meriones unguiculatus
CTGGCAGGATTTGGCATTGCCAAAACTCCCACCGCAGGGCAAGGGCAGGTCCCAGAGGGCTCCGTGATGATTCCCTTCCATGGGGGCAACAGACTCTGGCAACCCAGTTGTTGTGGGGGAACCGCAAAACAGTCGCCGTCGATTGTCAACGTGCGCAGGCCACCGCTCTCTAGGCCAAACTACAGGCTTAACGTGCCACAGCAGGCTCAGAGACGGACGGCAAACCCCGCGGCACAGACGACACGACGAAAATCACCGGTCGCTTACCCAAAAGCAGAAAATGATTCATGCAGTCGAAAAGCACCCCGCCGACCACCGAGCCGCCCATGTAGCCGAGGGCGCGGCCCACGAACACCTCGGAGAGGCTGCTGAGGTTCCGGTTCACGTTCCTTGCCAGGTCGGGAAAGGTGGGGCCCAACACGGCCACGCTCACTCCCTGCAATCCACAAGCACAAAAGCTTTTTTTTACCTACCAACCGAGCGCTGTGTATCTAACCTCCAACAAGTGGTTACGAGGCAGAGAGTGACTTAGAGGCAGACTCTTCTAAGTTTTATATTTTGTTAAAACTGAACTGTTTCCGGGGCCTGTGGGGTTCCACACATCTACGATGCCGGTGAGCTGAGCTTCCTCGAACCTACGCTTTCCTTCAGAGGAACCTGCAGCTGCCAGAAGCGCGGAATGACAGTCTTCCTTGCAAAACGTTACAGACGCAGGGACGGCCTGACTTTGGTCTCTAGCCCCGCCTCGCTGTGTAAGAAACGCTAAGCCAGCTTGTCAGCATGCTGCAACCTTCTCAGAACATGCGGCCGATCTCCCGGGCTGCTCAGTCTGAACCAAGCAGCTTCCATACGTCACTTCCTCCTGTCTATTAATCTTCCTTTCCAGCCCTGTAGGGTTTGGTCTACTTCCATCGACTTCAGGAGCTGTCCAACTGAGGAGCCCTCCTTCCCTTGGATAGAAAGTTTTTTAAATACTTATTTTAATGTGCGTGTGTGAGCACCTGAGTATCTGTGTGTGCATTCCACGTGCTCAGGGGCCAGAAGAGGGCGCAGGGTGTCCTGGAACTGGGGGAGCCGGCTGCTGTGGGTGCTGAGAAGCAAACCCAGGCCTTCCCCAGCAGCAGGTGCTCATAGCCCCTGAGCCGTCTCTCCAGCCCCTCAGGTAACATTTTTGCCAAATGAAAGGGTTTGGCATTAGACATGCGGTGGGAAAGAGACCTCCAGTGACGGCGCCCGTCCCCAAGAGGTCACACAAATGTGCCAGCACAGCAGCTGAGGTCACCACAGCCTGTCTCCTTGATTTGAGCTCTAGGGATTTGTGCTGGGACAACTCGCTAGACCGCCGACGGGAGACGGCTTTGGGAATGGGTTCCTTGGGGCAAAGGTGTCTGGGAGTCTGACTTCTGCAATAGTTGCTTGCTATCGTCACAGAGCTAAGAGCCCAGAACCTTTGTATACGTGGGGCCTGGGACTCGAATAATTTAACTTTATCGAGACACCTTTCAACTAGAGTGGCCAGCATGATGATGTCTTCACTCAGATGGAATTACTCACTGGGGAGGTGCGTTGGAAGAGAGTCCATGCCTTAAAAACCAGCTTCCTGCACTCTTTAAAGCAGTACTTCTCCCCCTTTCTAACGCTGTGGCCCTTTAGTATAGCTCCTCCAGTTATGGTGACCTCCGATCATAAAATTATTTTGGTTGCTACTTGGTAACTGAAATCTTGCTACTGCGTCTTCCAATGGTTTTAGGGGACCCCCGTGAAAAGGCCATTTGGCCCCAAGGGAGTCGAGACCCACAGGCTGAGAACCACTGGTTTTAAAGGGGCCATCGAGACACCTAGGAGGGGTGGCCTCCTGCACAGCAATTATGGTGTTTCCATGGCTACTGCCCTCAGAAGGTGTGGAATAGGGGTGCCACCCTCAAGGCCCCAGAGTGTCCTGGAGACACCTTGGGTGGCACCTGCTGTGGCAGAGGGGCTCACCAGCCAGAGGAGTCAAGCCAAAGGAGGCTGAGTGCTCAGTACCTCAGCCCGGGAACCCACACATGCTGTCTCGGGAGGAAGGAGGATGGAGGACTGAGACAGGTCCTTCGAGCAGGAGACACAGCGTCCAGGGCACCCTCCCGCTGGGTCAGCGCTGAAGGACGCTCCAAGCCCCTGAGGCCATTAGGGTCGTGCTTTTCCCTCTTCCTAGGTAGACCAGTGAGGTTTAAACAAATAGCAATAAAATAAATTTTAAATGAGCCAATGACCCCCTCCTCCTATGAGATCCCTTGCCAAAGGGAAAAACATCTGAAATATCCTCTTATATATCTACTTTTCTATTTGCTCGTGATCTTGCTAACTTGTAAGAGATTTCTCCTATCTCTAGATGCTGTTGGTTTTATTTTCCAAGGCCTGGGCATCTAGAGGTGATGATTGGCAGATTCCTGAGTCTGCATCTTTGTATGACGTTCCTAGTGACTTCCTTCCTACTGTGCACTGGAGAGTAAGGTAAATACATGTTAAATTATAAGTACCGCAGGAAGCTAAAACTACAAGAAATAAGAAAAAAAAAAAAAAGGAAAAAAGAATCCCAGTACGTAGGTATCCATGGGTGATAAGTAAGCTTTTGGTAAAGACTACCTATATGATATGAAGATTTTTTTTTTTAGGAAGATGAGGTCAGTTGTAAAATGAGAAGAAAGATACAGTGAGTATATACATACATATGTGTGTGCATAAATGTGTATACGTGTGTAGGCATATATGTATATATGCATATGTCTATGTAGATATGCATGTATAAATGAGTGTATATATAGATAAAATAAAGATAGAGGTATTTGTTGGGCTTCAGAGCTGGGACAGGCAGCTAAGATGAACCGAAGTGGACCTGACCTCCAGTTCCTCCCAGCATCCCTCCATCCCTATCTGCTGCAGGGCATGGCTGGTATACCCTGCCCTCTGAGCCTGAGCTCTCCAGCCCAGGGGCGGAGCTTCCTCTCACCAGAGGCTCTTCACTGTATAATCCAGACATTTTGGTTCCCCCTCTCTTCTTCTTTCTGAGTCTCTCTCTCTCTCTGCACATGCTTCTCCCCTCGCATGGTGGCTTCTCTGGTTCCATTCTTTGGGACCTGTGAACCGGCAGAGAGCTGCTCCCAATAGACCTGCATTTATATACCTTAACTTGTCTTGAATTAGCTCATTTCACTGGTGAGTTATAATACTGGTGAGTTAAAGTATATCAAAAGTCTGATGAAATAACAATAGATGCAAAATGTATGCGAGGGGCACAGGAAAGTCTATTGGAACTATGACGACATGATAAGAAATGCAAAATGACTCATTTCTATACAGATACGTGGGTTGGTAAGATGCGTCTCAGAGGTTGTGTGAAATTCTCAGGAATACAGTGGCTGTAAGTATAACAGCAGGAGGCACAGCTCTCACTGCTGCCTTTGCTCCTCTGAAGCAGGGTCCCCTGTATCCCAGGGCAGCGATAAACTCTGTCTGCAGTTGAGGACAGCCCCAGAGTTCTGATTCTACTGGCCCTACCTCCTGAGTGCGATACGCTTACAGGCCTTTGTGCTAGAGATCTACCTCAGGACATCATCTGTGCCAGGCAAGCTCTCCACCAACTGAGCCACAACCCAGCCTCCTACTTGTTATTTTTAAGGATGACTTGTACGAAACAGACACAACCAGCTTTTCTTGCCAGATGAGCTACTGTAGCACTGAACTCTCATCTGATCGATAAGCATGGCCAGCCTAAGTCTTGTCATTTGCAGCTAATTGTTTAGTCCAAAAGGACAAACATGGGAAGGACTACCGAGTCCCACTGGCCTGAGCAGGAATTCCCAGACACAGCGGCTCATAAACATCAAGCTGATGTTTAACCCAGCATCAAGCACAGTAAGAATTAAGTGCTCAGGAAATGACTTGGCAGATTCTCGGGCTAACCTAGTCAGTAGTAAAATCACTAAGCTGTGCAATTTGAACAGATGCCAGAGACTGGCCTAGAGCCAATTACCTATCAGAACCGATTAAGTATGGGGCACTAAGGCCCTGAGCTTAAGAGGATGTAAATCCTTCGCTAAGCGTGGACCCATGGAGAGCTTGGATGCCCTCCTGCTGCTTGCTCAGCCCTCAAAGCTTCTAGCATTAAAAGCTCTGCACTCTAAAATACACGGTAGTAGGGAAGAACTGAGCCAAACTATAACAAAAAAAAAAAAAAAAAACATTGGTGGGTATGTATTTTCACTGCGGAGGGCTTCTACTCTGCTTTTGCTTTGCCATCCCTTCATTCTAGGTAAGACAACCAGTGCTCCAAGCCCTGTGATTTTAGCAGCTTGATGAGTCAAGCACAGATGGGTTTCTTTCCACCTGCCTCCCGAAGTGCTCGTTTTCTAGGTGTGCAGAGGCTGTGACGGCAGCTACAGTTAAATTAGAAGTTGTGGTTTGCCTAGCAGGATTCCTGGAGGAGTCCCTGGCCAGCGACACTTGGTTCATCACAGACGCAAAGACAGCAGGAAGTCCAGTTCCTGAATTACCTGGATGGCCTCAGTCACAAGCACTTCCGAGGGATGGCAATCCGATCCACTCCCGCTGGAGAGCCTAGCCTGACTCCTTAAGAGTAGTCATGTCAAGGTCAAGGCTTGCACCCCTAGTGACAGCACCCGGGTCCTCCTGCTCACATACAATGTGACAGGACCCAATAGGCAAAGTTTCCGTGCATTAATCCAAAGCATATTTTCGCTAGGACCATCCTACAAGCAGACAGCTCTCCAGGATCACAGGCTAGGATTTCCCTGCCATTGGTAAGGTGTCAGTTTTACACACACACACACACACACACACACACACACACACACACACACAGTAGTCTTTGGATAGGCTGTGAACCACAGGCACTGTCTAAGCCCCTCCACACCCTTGGCAAGCTGACTGGAGCTGCAAAGTGGAAAGCTCTCCTTGATGTTCTGGATGTCACTGCTGCTTGCTATAAGAAGCCCTGAAATGACCTGTCCAGTTATTAACTAAACACGACTAAACACATGTGAGTAAAAAGTGTGTCATGCAGCCAGGAATTGCACACACAATACCTAGGGGTTACTGTGGGTAGGAACGGACACCTGAGGGGTGTCACATTAAGTCAAACTTAATGCCATTCAGTGAGAAGCTGTACCCCTGCAGTGTGCGCCATTAGGAAGCTTCCCGACAGCCCTTGCTTGGTGGGAAGCTTTAGAGCAGGGAAGGAAGCTGAGCCGTGTGAGTTCAATCAGTCGCCACTAGGTGGCGATCATTTCCGCCTCAAGGGCCTTTATTGACCTTGAAGCCAGGGCACCAGCCTCCTTGCTGGTGTCAATCTTACTGTTTGGCGTGGCCCGCGTCTGCCTTCTGATTTGCTTTTCTGGAAGTTTCTATGACTTCCACAATCAAAGCAGTCTATACTCTGAACAAGTACCCACCTTGGACCTTGATAAAACTGTTAGTCTGGACTGAAGAACGTTTCTGATGGGGTTTCCGCCTATTCCATCTGTAAGCAGCGGGGTTTTCCTTGTGCGGAATGCGAAACAACCTGGAACTTGGGGAAAATGCAGGTCTTCTAACTGGTCAGACCTCCCATAGGTTCTGAAATACTACCGATAATTCTGAAGTACTACCGATACTTACTGAAACAAAATTTCGCTTTGAATCTCCCCCTTAGGGACTGAAGAGATCGCTCAGTGATTTAGAACGCCTACTCATCTTTCCCAGGACCCCAGTTCCATTCCCAGAGCCCAGGCTGCACGGCTCACGACTGCCTGTAGCTCCCAGAGGAGAGGGACACGCTGTGCGTTTGTGGGAGCAACCGAGGGGTATGCAAGCCTCAGGGAGGGTGGAGGGCGAGCCTGGCTGCCACAGCGCTTTCAAACGCGTGTCGTTGCTGGCTCTCCTCTAGCATCTGTTGCCAGGCTAACTACAAAAACAGATAACTCTGTAGACTGGACAATTTTACAACCAACTAATGGCCATAACTGCCATCACTGGTTGCCTTAGACCACGGTTCTCAACCCGTGGCTTGAAGGACTCTTTCACAGGGTTGTGCATCAGATATCCTGCACCTTAGAAGTTTATAGTATGATTCGTAACAGTAGCAAAATTACAGTTGTGAAGTAGCAATGAAAATAATTTTGTGGGGGGCGGAAATCGCCACACACGCGGAACTGTATCGAAGGGTCCCAGCATGGGGAAGGGTGAGAACCGAACCACTGACCCAGACAAACACGGTGAGAATTGTGCTCTCACACGGCCTCTCTCCTTATTGCAAGAGGACTGGCGTGTTTGATCTTGATCTGGTTGGGCTGAGTGTGCTCCGGCTTCTCCGTGCTATGCACCTGATAACCATCACAGCACTCTCCCAGCCCTGCCGGCTTCCCTTGGGTCACAGATCTTTCTGTGCAGTCATCCTCTGAAGGCGTAAAGCATTGCCCAATCAATCTGCCGTTGTCCGTTATGAATTCTACAACTGGACCAAACTGACCACAACTCTGGGCGCGGAAAGTGCCGTTGGTACCCATTTCAAACTGAGGAGCTGACCCAAAAGGAACGTGGGATTGTTAGATCGGCCTACAGCTGCCTCTGGGGGCAGGCTCCTGTGACCTACCTGAGGACCCCAACTCCTGAAGCAGAAATGAAAGAATATTCTCACACATGTCGCTGAGTCCATTAAAGATGCATACTGCCCAAAATGTCCAAAGAAGGTGAGTGAGTCGTACCCAATCACGTTGTCTCCAGACACTTTCTGGGCCTACAGGCTCTGCCTGCCTGTGTTTCAGAGTACAGTTTTCTCAGCCTTCTCTGGCTCGGGCCCTGGGCAGTTCTCAAGTCATTTCTTTGTGCAGAAGAAACTGTTAAAAACCAAGTGTAAACTTCGCTTTTTGATAGGGGCATTGAGACCCAAAAGTTAACAGTTGGCTTTCCAAGGAAATTCCCCGGGCCCTTTAAGAAATGGTTTCTAATTCATCTACATTTCGAGAATGGCTGATTCTAATCGCAGCGCTCTCTGCTCTGAGGCAAGCAGCGTCCCTTCCTCAGACAGAAGCCTTCCAGGACTAAGGACCTGGTGAGCACAAATGCCCACAAGAAATGAGTACAAGGCTCAGGGCAGTGGCTCTAACCAACGTGCGTCCTGTTTCCAGAAGGACTTACAGCAGGACCTGGCCCACAGAGAGAATGACCAGCGTCTGCAGTGATTTCTTTCTCAGATCTTCCATCTCCCTCCCCCACCCCCATCAGAAACCAACTCTTATTCCACCCCCGAGATTCTGGGTTACGGGAAATTACTCCCGCAGGCAACTCGCTTTCCTCTCTCCAAGGTCACAGTTACCAAAGGGCAAAAGAGGTCATCACAAATGGTGCATTGAGAAGCAGCCTTGCTTTGCACTTTGCTCCAAGAAAAAACACTTAAGCACCTAAGGCTCGACGTAAGTAGGACTATCATAGAGCGAGGCATCTTCCTGGCTTTACCACTCAACCAGCTGTGCGGCCCGGGAAAGTCACTTCCCTCTCGGGACCTGTAGCTCAGCTGTGAAATGAAGTTGCTAGCTGCATCTGGTCAGGGTACAAGCAACTCTCAAGAAGGCATGCTGGGGACGGCCAGGACAATTGGTACATGCTAGCACAGCCCCCTCTGTCTGCCTCACACGGGAACCGAGTAAGGTTTGCTGCAGAAGAACAACATTAGGATAATCGAGTTCACCTTTGGTTAAAATTGTACCCATTTTCCTTACGGTGAAACCGCAGCCCGGGCAGTTTCAATGGCCACACAGTGGTCAAGAGCAGGTCTCCCTGGCTGGGTAGGACCCCTGCCCGAGACCCATCCCCCAGCCGGGGAGGGGTTACGGCCCCAGCTCTCACCATCCCCAGGAAGGCGGCGTTCAGCACCATGGTGGTGAACCAGCGCAGCGCTCTTCCCCCTCGGCTGCCCGAAACCACCGGAAGCCGGTTCTTCTCTGAGGGCTCAGCCTGGAGGAGGCGCTGTCCAACAGCCGCGGCCCCGGACATACGCGACTCCATTTCCAACTCCAGCTTGCCGGCTCCAGACAAAGGGTTTTGCTGCGGCCCGGCTCTTGGCAGGGTCCCTGGCGCTCTGAGCCCCTGATCCTTCTGCTCAGAAGATCCCTTCCAGTGCCTCGTCCCCCCCCTCCCCCCAAGGACAGTCCTGAGTCAGGGCCTGGGGAAGTTACACTTTGGACTGTGCACGTGGTAAGGGCCTCCGGCACTCGTGCCCATCTTGTCCAGCTCCTAAGAAGATCACCAGGCAGGAATTGGCCTTTCTTAGCAATCAGGGGCCCAGCTTCTTGCGGGGTCGGGGTGGGGGGGAGTAAACATGCTCCCTTGGAAGATGCTCTTCCGGCTTCATTCAGCGTCACTCTTATCCAAGCGCACACAGATGGACACACCAGCACCCTGAGGCGGAGCAAGCTGGAAGCACTGTCCCACATCAGTCCAGGCGAGGGGCTTTGGGGCCTGGAGAAAGGGTTCAGACCTTGAGAGTTCTTGCTGATTTTTTCTGAGGACTTGAGTTTGGTTCCCAGTCCTCACACTGGGCAGTTCACGACCTACCTGTAACTCCAGCTCCAGGGGATCCAGTACTTTTTTTTCTGGCCTTCATTTAAGCCTCAATCTTTAATCAGGACCCCAGAGATGGACTTGGGGAAGACATTGAACCTCTCTCTTTATTTGAACCTCTCTCTTTATTTGTTCTTCCTCATGTGGCCACTCGGAAGAAATAAACCTCAGTTCTCTGCTCTTCATCATTACCCTTTTTAGCTGAGTGGTGAGGACCTGTGACTGGGCCCAGGTTGGGCTGCCGGGGCCCAGTCTCACACCCACAGTTCTGGTAACAGCATTTCCGAGTTCTGAACAAGAGCCCGTTTCCAGACCAAGGCGACAGAGATGCAAGCTACCAGCCCTGTCGTTGCCGGGCCGGGGCTCAGGTTTTGTGGGTGATAGACATCGCTATCATCTGAGCAACACCCCCAGCCAGAAATTCAGACTTCTAAAAAAGTGAGTGTGTCCCAGGCAGCGGTGGGGCATGCCTTTTATCCCAGCACTCGGGAGGCAGAGGCAGGCAGATCTCTGTGAGTTCGAGGCCAGCATGGTCTACAGAGTGAGTTCCAGGACAGCCAGAGCTACACAGAGAAACACTGTCCTGAAGGTCCCCCCGTGTGTGTGTGTGTGTGTGTGAGAGAGAGAGAGAGAGAGCGAGAGAGAGAGAGAGAGAGAGAGACCACACGTGTGGAGGCCAGAACTACCCCATGTATTAGTTCTCATCTTCCATCCTGGCTGAGCTCTGGTCTCTAGTTTTTACCACTGTAGTGAGCAGGCCAGGTGGCCCACAGCCTTCTGGGACTTCCGCTGGTCACACCTCCCATGGAAGAGAGCTGGGTTACAGGGGCATTCCTCCCTGCCTAGTTGTACAAGTGTCCGGGGAGCCAAACTCAGGTTTTCACACTTGTACTGCTGGCTCTTTCCCCGTGGAGCCATGTCCCCAGCCCAAGTCACATTTCGAATAGAATAAAAGATGAATCTTGGAAAAATAAATAAACAAGACAAGCAAAAGTGGTGCAGCTTGGGGAAACATGACAGACATGATGGTAAAACAGTAGTCCAGGCTGGTCTTGAACTCACAGAGATTGATGTGCCTCTGCTTCCTGAGTCCTGGGATTAAAGGCATGGGCCACTATACTTGGCTTTCCTTGTGGTCTTTTTTGTGGCTGGCACGGGCCCGGGGCAAGGAAGCAACACTCCATCCTTTTGGGCCAACCAGAGAGGAACTATTTTAGCTTAGTATTTTTGGTCTAATCTTGTGATCAGCTAAGTGTTGTTCTGTGTGGCTGAGAGAGAACTTGGGCTGTGTCTAGGACAGAAAGGAGTAAAAACTGGCTGTGGGTTTTTTTGGGTCACTGGTTTAACCTTTCAGTTTTGAAGCCAGAAGGGAGTAAACAAACTGTTTTCCTCAGATCACCTCAGATTTGCTAGCTCTGGGCTGAGAAGGAACTGTTAGCTTTTTCCTCTTACCACCGGATAACTGGTTCCGTGGCCAGTGTGAAGCCTCTTCGCTGGTTTATCTTTAACCTGCAATGAGTCCCAGGCAGCTTTATCGTTCACTCACAGACAGCAATGGTTCATTTTTAACTCAAAACAGAAGGTCACCCAGCAGCTTAGAGATTTTCCATTCTGGTGCTTGAAAGCTGCTTCCTGGGAGGGAGAGACGGATCAGTAGCTCTTGCAGAGGTCCGGAGTTTGATTCTGGAACCTACCCTGGTTGGCTGACAATGGGCTCCGCCTCTGGCTTCAGGGGACTGAGCTCCTCTGTTCTCCATTGGGGTCTGCACTCATGCGCACATATCCACACATAGACGTGTGACACAGAGTTTTCTTTTTTCCTTTTTTTTTTTTAAGACAACGTTTTTCTGTGTAACCTTGGCTGTCGTGGACTTGCTTTGTAGACCAGGCTGGCCTCAAACTCACAGAGATCCACCTGCCTCTGTCTCCCGAGTGTTGGGATTAAAGTCATTTGCCATCACTGAGACAAATTGTTTTTAAATAATATAAATATATTTTTATATATATATATATTTTTTAATTAGCCTTATGTAGTTTTCTAACTTCCTCTATGTCTCATCAGGTCCAGCGGCAGAGGTCTTCGGGCAACTACATTTGGCCTAAGGCTTTTGGGGTAAATACAATACTCATAAAGGTCCATCATTCCTTGACAATTAAGAATAGGTGACTAAACAGTGATGGCCGCTGGGTCCAAAGGTCTCAGCAGCGGTTGTCCTTTGGTCTGATAGTGGCCGGGTCCCCACTCCACTGTTTTCTGAGGGTAAACTTTCTAGATTGCAGAAGAAACAAACTATAATGTTAAGAAAACATCCTGTACCTCCCCCACCAGAGACCAAGAACAGATAGGATCTAAGTACGGAGAAAACACTTTTTTTCTTTTTTCTTTCCTCTCCTTGTGCTGGTGATGATCTCAGGACCTTGTCCCTCGGAGCCTCATCTCCAACTCCATGTATGTTTTTAGGTGGGGGTTGAGGAGAGAGGACATTCCCCCACAGGTTAACATGTGTCTATTCCTCTCACATATGTGGAGGCCAGAAAGACAACATTTTGGAGTTAGCACTTAGTTCTCTCCTTCCTGTATCCTTCTATCACCTTATACTGAGACAGCATCTCCGGGTTCTGCCCTTATGTTGCAGACACGAGCCAAGAGCTTCTGGCCAACCGATTCTCGTGTCTGCCTACCATCTCACAACAGGAGAGCTGGGGTTATATGAGGGGTGTACACCACTACATCCTTTTCCTTGCATTCCAGGGCTCAAACTCAAAGCACCGGGCTGCACAGAGAGTTTATTTATTTATTTATTTATTTACTGAAACAACCCTTCTAGTCTGGAGTCTGGACTTTTTTTACAGCTTATCATAATTTTATTTGTAAGACTTGACTGCATGGTTTAAACATATGAAGTAAATATAGAAAAATGAAACCATTTGACAAAGCTTATTTGTAGTCACAACACTATTCATTTGATTATCTTCTGTACTTTACTGAAAACTTAAAATCATTCATAATAAGAATAGGTTATAAAAGGATATACTGTATTATTTAAAATATGAAACTTCTACTCGAGCCAGCAAAATGTCTCAGCAACTAAAGACACTTGCTGTCCGATGCTGAGACTCATAGCCAAACTTTGGGCAGAGTGCAGGGAATCTTATGAAAGAAGGGGGAGATAGAAAGACCGAGAGGGAACAGAAGCTCCACAAGAAGAGCAACAGAACCAAAAAGTCTGGACACAGGGGTCTTTTCTGAGACTGATACACCAAACAAGAACCATTTCATGGAGACAACCCAGAACCCCTGCATAGACATAGCCCATAGAAGCTCATCATCCAAGAGGGTTCCCTAGTAATGGGAACAGGGGCTGGCTCTTTGAGCAGCCTTACCAGACCACAGAGGAAGACAATGCAGCCAGTCCTGATGAGACCTGATAGACTAGGGCCAGATGGAAGGGGAGGAGGACCTCCCCTATCAGTGGTGGAGTCTGGACTTTTTTGGCTACTGGTTAAACCGTCAGCCACGGAGGTAGCCAGAGACTTCAGGAATCTGTCAGCTTTTCTCCCAAACACCGTGTCTACTGGCGTCCAGAGCAGAGTTCTTCTGCATGAAATAGCGCTCAGAGTTGCTTCACAACTCTAGTCTAGCTCTTCATTCCATCCTATTATTACTAATCACTCTACCCCAGTTACATTCTCCCACTGAGTGTTTCAGGTCCTGTAGGTGGCCCCGAACCAGGCACTATCTCTTTTACCCCTGTCAGCTAAATGTCCTTGGGGGTGACTCTTAGGGACACTTGAGGAGTCCCTCAACAGTGTTAGTCTTTTCTTCTACCAGTTGTGCCACCTGTGGGGACAGATCAGTTAGGGTCTTGTCCCCTTGGCATCACTGAGGACAGCATCCCTTTAGTTGTCCCCTGCGGTCTCTCTGGCCTCTCTGATCAGCAGGGTGGGTGATTTTAGGATGCTTTGGGAGACTTTTAGGGGCCTTTTGTTTTCCCATGGGGATTGGGTAACTGGGTGGTATAGGGAACCTGAAAGTTTGGTTGTTGAATCCCCAGGTCAGTGTCAGCAATCGTGGCTAGGAGCTAGAGGCTTTGATTTTTACCTTAGAATAGTCTTAGGTGATGCTTAGACACGCGGCAGTTGTAGCTTGTAGATGCACACACAGTTTTAGGCACAAATACGTGCACTAAATACACCACGGCTGCCTAAAGTAAGTTATTTATCCAGCTAGAGTTTGGGGTTGTGGTTTTGGTTTTTGGTTTTTTTGAGACATAGTTTCTCTGCGTAGCCCTGACTGTCCTGGAACTCACTCTATAGACAAGGCTGACCTTGAACTTGAAGATCCACCTGCCTCTGCCTCCCCAGTGCTGGGACTAAAGGTGTGCACCACCGCCCGGCTCTAACAAGGGCTCAAAGTGATCATTTAAAAGACTTTATGAGCTGGGGACATGGCTCGTTGGTTAGGAGCGCCTGTTGTTCTTGCAGAGGACCTGAATTCATTTGCTAATACACACAGGCAGCCAGCTCACAACCACGTATAACTTCAGCTCTAGGGTACCAATGCCATCTTCTGACATCCAGCAAGCACTCAGGTGCACATACCCCACACAGACACATGGGCATATACAGTTACAATACAAGGAAATCTTCTAAAAAAAAGTATAAACTTGGCCAGGTGTGGTATCTTGGGCTTTTGATTCCAGCACTTGGGAGGCAGAGGCCAGAAGGTTTCTGTGACATTAAGACTATCCTGGTCTACATAAGAGAGTTCCAGGCTAGACATGGCTACACAGTGAGACCAGGCCTCAATAAGTAAATAAATAAATAAAATACAAACGTATTATTAAGAGCAGATTAACATATTTTTAAAATCCTCTAAAATTTTAAAACAGAATTAGATTTCAGATTTATATTAAAACAGGAAGTTTTGAACTTGTGTAAAATAATATTATAGCAGACTTAATCATAACTATGCTAGCTTTCTTACATTCCATCTATCATGGACCTTTTTGTTACTTCTTTTTTTGTCCTTACTTCTCTCTGTTTCCATTCTGTAGTCATCCTTTACTTTGGAATAAAATCTTATTTGATGATATATGATCCATTCTCAATAAAAAGCACTTTCTTTTCTCTTTATTATTATTTTTTTAACCAAAATATTTTCTCCACTTGATAATTCCCTTTTGCCTTCTTTTTCTTAAAACAAAACAAACAAAAAAATCCTAGTAGTGAAAACATCCCAGAAAACTGAATTTGAAGCACCCAGGGAGGGGGGGCTCTGCCAGTTCCTTTTTCCTGCTCACCTGTTTTTAGGGCTTCCTCTGAGGTCACAGCAGCAGAAGCTCTGGCCTAGGCAGGCTATGAGGACAGGGACCTTTTGATATTCCTGATGTCATTTGGACTTTTTCATTTAGAGCCTTAACGTCCCAGATCCAGGGCAACTCCGACCACTTCCTTTACTCGTCTTTCACAAAAATCGATCTAGCTGAAGGATGGCATAGAGGCTGCAGGCTGTTGCCCTGGCCTCTTTAACACCTAACTTACACGAATCTGAATGGAATTTTGACCCCCTGGAAAAGACAGTGAGATGAAGTTTATCTTGGGAGGAGATCTGGATCTTTAATAGTCTCAAGTTTGACGGTGAAATTCCACAAGGGCTTCAGATGCCATGCCCCCTCCCCCGTGTTCTCCCAGCGAGGCCTGTGTAAACCGAAGTCCTCGGAAAGGCAGTGAAGGCCACGCCCACATTAAAGTTGCTACAGGGCTGGTCGGTTGAGAATGGAAGGTTGCAACCTCAGAGACCCTCGCTAGCCGCTCAGTGCCTTCACCTGCGTCTGACCTAATGCCCTTCAGGCTGTCAGGTGAAACCTTTTGGAATGTCTTAAGTTAGCAGACGGTTCGTTTCCACTACCCCTAAAGCTAAGGTGGCCGTTGATAGCATAGGAATCCTCAAGAAGAGAAGGCCTCACTGTGCGGATCCTGCCAGGGCAGACAGTGAGCCAAATGGACAGTGATCCCCCTCCAGTAAGACCCTTCTGTCAGGGCATTTTAGCACAACAGAAAAGTAACTGAAACCCCCAAGCTAGCCAGCAGGACCCTGAGAGGCTGGGTCGCAGGGACTCAGGTGCAGCTCACAATGGCAGCGGGCCTCAGCATCAGCCAGGTGAGGCTGATTTTGCAAGCACACAGCTTATAGGGTAACTGCGGCTTCCACCAACATTCCGAAGGAAAGCCTCAGACACTGAGCTCGGACTCCTGAGCAAACACTTGAGATCTCTGAGACTTTTGAAGTACAGCGGAGAATTTTTGCACTGGATTCTATTTTACTGGATGAGACAGTGGATCATTATTTTATGTATGTACATGAAAAACGCTGCCAATAACTTTGTCCCAGTTTTAAATGCTGGTTTATTATAAGGTGTATCATGATTTCAGACATGTTAAAAGTATGGATCCATCCACCTAAGGATGGATTCAAGTCTGCGCTGGTTAGTATTTTTCATAAGAGTAATCAGCATTAAGCACATTAAATGGCACATATTTATTTAATATTTGCAATGAAAAGTGGGCTATCTTGATTTCTGGGAGACATCTTGTGAAAACATCATGATGCATCGATTTTCAGTTTGGGGACTGGAGATGACCCAGGGGCCTATGTTGAGAGCCCCGGGGGAAAACCTGATAGGCAGAGTCACATGCCTTAAACCTTGCTGGGTTTCCTTCACAGCAATAAAAAGCTGAAATCAGTCACTGTCGCTGGCATGCTGTGACTCGGCCCTACAGCAACACCTGATCCTTACAAGAATGATTTCACAACACTGCTCCCTGAACACGTGGTAGAAAGGGGGCAGGTGGTCACTGCCGAGAAAGCCCATCTGATATGCCAGAATGCCCACAGCTTCCTGGCCTCCACCACCTTCAAGGTGGCATAAATATCACCTAATAATTCAACTGCCAGAACAGTCTCCTAGCAAGGGTTTACTGTACGAGAGCACTTGGTAGTTTATGGATGACTGAGAGTCACGGGACATTTCTAAATTTTCTAGCATTCTCTACAAATAGACCTGGAAAGCTTAGATGTCGGCGGGTATTGAGAGATTTTCACTCCCCAGTTGACTGAACTCCTTATCCAGTGAAGTCCCTAAGTAATTCGCCCTCTCTGCAGCATGTGTCCCTTCTGTCCAGGTGTGAGTCACGGGGATTGCCTTTATTAACCGCAGAGGAACTCAATAAAAGGCACTTCTGTGGGCTCCATCACAAATCTCCAGATGTCTGCCTTCCAGATGGCCCCATGGACCACTCACTTCAACCACTCCAAAACTGGTTTCATTCCCCTTCCCCACCCCCACCCCCTTTTAAAAAATCTTCACATATAGTCTCTTCCTCAAAGCCTAGAACTAGTGGACAAAGCCTTCTGGTCCTCACTCTGTTTTCTTCCTTTGCGCTGGCGCTTCAGGGGTAAGGTGGCTAATTTATACATCACAGGAAACAAAACAGCAGTGAAGATGGCTGACCCCAGACATGTGTACAGGACTACAGGCAGATCTGGGTAGTGTCCCTGGAGAATCCCGATCACTGCAGGAATGGCCATATCTCCTAGGGCAGCACCAATGACAAAGAATGCTGTAGATTTCCCAGTTAAGGTGGTGTACTGCTCAACCCAGGAAATGCCGCTGGGAAACGTGGTTGCCATTGAGGCTCCATACACAGATGTTGCAATCCAGAGACAAAGACGGTTCTTGTCAAAAAGCACCAGAAATAAAGATGAGGCCAGGCTGCCAATGTTGCTCAGCACGATCATGGTTCCAGGCTGTAAGAATGTTGCAAAGAAGATGGCCAGGCCCCTGCAGGCTGCAAAGGTGCCCCAGAAGATGGAGTTCAAGCCAGCTGCCTCGCTTTCTTCCATGCCAACGTGGGTGGTGGCAAAGGAGAATACATAAGAGCCGTAGGTCACCTCAGCTCCCACGTAAAAGAAGAAGAAGAAGAAGAGGAGGCAGAGCAGGGCCCAGTGATATTTAGCCCTTTGAGCTACCTGAGCAGATGCTGTGGCTTTCTCTTGCTTTGAGTGTTTCTTACAAAACAGACCAAAGAGAAAGACAGAAACGACTAAAATATAGGTGCTGATGGAAGCATACGCCCACAGGAGATTCATGTCATCGGGTACCGCAAACAGTGAGCCTGTGGAGGCCTCAGAGGATCGGTTCAGCATTAGAGGATCAAAGTCGGACTCGGTGTGGTTCTGAGCAGATGCTGCTGTGCCCCAGGCCAGTTTAGCCAGCAGGGGCGCCAGGACAGCACCCAAGGCAAAACTGAAGTGCAAGGCCTGCATATGGGGGGCTCCTTTGTCCCCCCAAAGAGCCAAGATGAGGACATTTGCACCTGCCAATGACACAAAGGGATGGTTAGAGTTAAGTTGTCACCTAATGCAGGGAAAACCCAACAAGTCCTAATTACGATAAAGAGGCTGTGCCTGTGTCACCTGACTGGAATGCTATGACATTCTAAGTGACCCACCACTGGCCCCAAGTGATTCTGATTAGGGGGTTGACCCATGAACTCCAGAAAACTTTGTGTTGTAATGTCTCAGACTCATAGATGGAATGGCACAAGCCGGTGAACCTCTCCCCCCCCCCAGCCAGGAACACTAGCAAAGGGCTGCTATAAACAGTGCTGAAACCACACCGGGGAGCAATGTATAGACCATTGCAAATGTCTGAAATATGCGTGTTTGCTAGGCCAAAATATTATCATCAGCTAGAGGCCAAATGACAAAGCTTTCTGGCAATCACTTGAACCTTGTGGCTGAAATAAATGTAAACATTCCATCCGGAACCTGGATCCTCCAAGCTTTGCTGTTCCAGTTGGAGGAAACAGGCACACCTTTCAGAATCCACACAAGGCTGTCTGAGCACCTGCCAGGGGAAAGCCCTAAGCACCAAGCCACTGGCTACTTTGTTTTAACCAGATACTTTGAGATAATCATGTAAGTCTTTTTAGCTTAGTAACCAAATGAAACCTGTGTTAGAAAATAGTGCATGATTTATCAGGTAACGTTAGAACATCAAGGGACACTCCAGCCAGAGAACCAGACCAGGGCTTTGACCAACCATCATTGGAGAAGCTTCTTCCTGCATAGGTAGGGAAAAAACACAGACCCACAGCCAGACCTCTCTCACTCCCTCTCTCTCTTATTCTCTCTCTCTCTCACACACACCTTGGATCACTCAGCCCTAAACTTGATGTCTCTGTCAAGTCCCTTCCCTCATAGCTCAGGGACACACAGAAGAGGAGGTAGAAAGAGTGTGAAGAGTGGGATGGGATGGACAACACCAAGAAAACAAGGCCCTCTACGTAAACATGATCAGAGCGCGTGTGAACTCAGAGAGACCGAGGCAATGTGCACTGGGCCCTCACAGGTCTCCACCAGCTCCTTCTTGTATGTACTACAGCTTCCAGTTTAGTGTTTTAATGGGATTCCTGAGTGTGGGAATGAGTGGGTCTCCTTTCACAAGGTTTCTTGTGGCTTCTCTTGGGCTCTTTTCCTTCCCTTCTTTTTGTTTTGCCCAACTCCAAAGTGTAGGTTCTTGTTTTATCTTATTATATTTTACCATTATCCTCTAGAAGCCTGTTCTTTTCTAATGGGAGACAGAGAAGGGGTGGATCTGGATGGGGGAGGCAAGGAGCTGGGAGACACAGAGGGAGGGGAAAGTGTACTCAGGATATGCGAAAAAGATCTCTTTTCAGCAAAAGAGAAAAGAAGAAAGGCAGGGGAGAGCTGGAGAGGAGGAGTTGATGCCATCGTGGATGGTGTTTGGTAGGTTTTCAAATAGATGTTGACATACGGAAAAGCTAGAGCTTTGGAGATTTGGAACTTCCAAGAGAAATCAACAGGAAAGACAGAAGCACGGAGCACACGCTTCTCTTAGCTCAAAAGACAGGGTGTGTTTGAACTGCGTCTGCTTCTGTGCCTTCTTAGTCAATCGATGGCCCCATGCTTGTTTGCAGCCACCAGTTCCTCTCACTTGACAGTGAGAAAATTGAACCCCCAAACAAAAGCCCATTTCCCCACCGTACTGCCAACCACAGAGGGGTGGGCCTTTCCCAGGCTAGCTCCTATAAATCAGCCTCTCGACGAACAAAGGCATTAAGTCCAGTTGTAGAGTCGGCTGTTCAAAAGTCAATGCCCAAAAAGCCACCACAAGGTGTGATCTGTCCAAGCGACCCCACGGCCAAGTCGGGAAGTCTGTACCACTTTGAAAAGTATGCAAGGGACAGTTGCTGTCATCTCCTGGACCTTTCCAGCAGAGGTCCCACCCCTAGAGGGGACATCGCAGGCTTCGCACACCTGTATCGACCACGCCAGCGGAAGCCCCGAAGCCAGACATGGTGACGATCACTAAGAAGGCCGTCTTGCAGAAAGGGATGAGATAGAGCACCGCGGCCGTCGCCAACATCGACACTCCTGGGAAGAAAGGGAAAGGGGTCAGCTGTTGAGACTGGGAGTGTAGCTCAGCAGTGAAAGGCTTGTCCAGCATGCACGAGCCCCACGTCTGATTCTCCACTGCAAGAAGAAGCTTTCATGTTAAAAGATAAAAGTAAGTTATATATATAAACTGTGTCCCTCAGGACCATAAAATAAGGACACACAAAGAAGACTGAATTAACAGAGCTGCAGCTTCTTCAGTGAAATACTTTACATGCAAAAATCACGTACATTCTGTAAGGCTTTTGTAAACTAAGATGAAAATTACTATGACCTAAACAGAATTATAGTACTATTAATAATCATAACAAATTATGCAGCAAAGCAAAGTTCAGTAGCAAGGGAGGCAGGCCAGAAATTATTTACTACTTTACTGTCAAACATTTGAGAATCTGGGAGAAGTTTTTGATGTGGCTAACAACGCCTTTAGTGTAATAGTTTCTGGCTAAATATTGCTAAATTAATTAGTTCTGGGGAATGAGGGGGAATGTACGAAGAGCCAACTATTTATTCGTCGGCAATAACTTATTTTCCTTGCGTTGCGTCTTAGAAAGCATTCAACTAAATTTCCTTTAGTTGTGTCAATTTATTGGAAAAATTATGCCAAGAGCTTCGCCACCTTTTCCGGGTGTGGAAGGGACAGTCTGGGGTCATCTGTGATACCTGGCTACAGGGACAAAACCACAGCCTACATGGTTACACACACACACACACACACACACACACACACACACACACCCGCCCCCTTCATGTTCAGTCGCGAATGCACAGAGCCTGGCCACACTCCCTGCGGCCCCAGAAGCCCTCTTCCCCCCACCCCCACCCCCACCCCCCGTGCCTGGAGCGGAGCCTCAGCCACAGGAAGGGTCAGCGTGGCTCCCGCCCGGGGTGATCATGTTCCCAGTGGATCAGGACAGACTCCCTCCAGCTGCTGGGGAAAGGGCCCCAGACCCCCGCTCCTGCTGGCTTCTGCTGGCAAGAATCCTGCAGGCCGGGCCTTCCCCGCCGAGGGCCAAGGTGTGAAGTCAGACAGGCGCGGACCGGCAGAGCCTGGTGTTCACTCACCCAGGAGAAAGTACTGGTTCATGCGGTCGAAGAGAGCCCCGCCCACCACGGTGCCACCCAGGAACCCAGTGGCGCGGCCCACGAAGAGCAGAGACAGGCTGCTGATGTTTCTGTTCACGTTCGCCGCCAGGTCTTGAAACGTCGGTCCCAGGATGGCGACGCTCATTCCCTAGGATTTAAGAGAAAAGGCAAAAGATTTTTTTTCTTTATTTACGGTAAGTGAAACCGTGTCTGAAAGGAGTGGTGGCATTGTTCTGCCATAAAAAGGGTGGGGCGCCGGCAGACAGCGCTTACTTCTGAGACCTGCGGCTCAGAAAAATCGCCAACGGCAGCGACGCGGTCCTCTGTGGTTTATCTGTGCGCAGCCTTCAATTTTTAAAACATTAGTTCTTTTGAGCTAGGGGTTTGTGCAGCTCCAGCTGGCCCCGGCCTCGGTATGTAGCCAGGAATGACCTTGAACTCCTGATCCTCTACCCTACCTCATAAGCACTGGGTTTCCTAATATAAAACTACTTAATTCCTTTTGTTTTGTTTTGTTTTGTTTTGTTTTTCTCAATTTTTACTTTAAAGTGTTAGTCTGCATGACGTAGTCTTGACAGGCCTTTGTATATTTTCTTTTTTTAATTTATTTCTTAGCCATACAGCATTCTGCCTGCACACCAGATCTTACTATGGATGGTTGTGAGCCACCGTGTGGTTGCTGGGAATTGAACTCAGGATCGTTTGGAAGAGCGGTGAGTGTTCTTAACCTCTGAGCCATCTCTCCAGCCCCCTTTGTGTATTTTCAAAGGTACTTTGTGCAGACGCTAAGAACTGAGCGTAAATGATTTCCAGTGCTGTGTCCACACGTCAGGCACGGCGGCCTGTGGTCCTAGCTGGCAGGAGGATGAAGGCAGAGCATGGGTTCTGTCAACATGGACAACGCAACACACAAGATCCTTCACATACAAGCCATGCTTGACTCCAAGCGCGTCGCTCTTTTAGCTCTCACCGTCTTGTCACCTACAGCTGTTCAAGGCGGTACTTTACGAAGCCACTCTTCAAGGACAGTCATGGAAAAGGCTCTGCCAAATCCAGGAATCTGTGACTTCGAGACCGTTCCATTGGCCTGGGTAGGAATCCAGACCTCTAATGAAGTACCAGCGGCTCATAAATTTGATGTTTAACCCAGCGTCAAGCGCGGTGAGAATTAAGTTCCGAGGAAATGACTTGGCAGATTTTCACGCTAAGTAGCCAGTTGGTGACATTGTTGAGCTATGCAGTTTGAATGAGCGCCACAGATTGATCCAAGTCTAATTACCTACCATAATCTATTTAATGAACAGTTCTAGGCACCTGAAGTGGAAAAGCAAAGCTGGTGTTTAAGGGATTGGAAGTTCATTGCCAAGCATGTGCCTGGGGGGAGCTTGGATGTCTGCTGGGGCTCGCTGAGTCTTTAAAGCTTGTGACATAAACCCTGCAATTCCAAGACTCATCCTGGAGGAGCTGAAATCACCTACACCAAAAGCGAGCACCCGTGGACGGGCGGAAAAAAGGCTTCTAACCAAGGTTTGCTTTGTCAAACCCTGAATTTGGGTTGAAACTATAAAGGCCTCAAGTGCTCTATTCCCAGAAGCTGCACACTTTGAACCCTCGGGAATGGCCATGTTCGCTTGACACCCGCGGTGCTTACTTTCCGGTACAGAAGGGTTGCCCACACAGACAGTCTGATGCTGTACATTAGCGTTGAGTAGGTGCTGTTCATGTAGCTGTGACAAGCAGAAACTTTAATTTTTGTTAACTGGGTGTGATGGTACAGGCCTAGAATCTCGGCATTGGGGAGGTGGAAGTAGGAGGATCAAAAACTCAATGCCACTGGTCGGTGGTGGCCCAGGCCTGTAATCCCAGCACTCCGGGGGGCAGAGGCAGGTGGGTCTCTGTCAGTTCAAGACCAGTCTGATCTACAAAGTGAGTCCAGGACAGGCAAGGTTACACAGAGAAACCCTGTCTCAACAAACAAACAAACAAACAAACAAATCAGTGTTATTCTTGGCTACAGAGTGAGTGTGAGGCCAGCCTGGGCTACATGAAACCCTGTCTCAAATTAAAAAAAAAAAAAAAGTTTGCTTTCTTTACAGAGCATTCGCAGAGAACTCTCCAGCAAGAGCAGTGCTTGTTTTACAGTACAATGGCATTAGGGCAAGCTTGAATCAGCTGAATGACCCCAGTCCTGGCTCACTGAGGGGTAGTCAAGGGCAGAAGGGCTAGCCCGGACCAAGTCCCAAAATGTTAGGGATCATTCAGACCCCAGATTCAGGCTGATGGAAGTTTATTGGAACACTGAACAAAAAACTGACTGGTCAGGGACACGGCCTGGATTTGGGAGCCAAACTGTGACACCGATTTGTTTCTAAGTCAGGCCTTTTATAAGAAAAACTGTAACCAGGCAACAACCAGGAAACCAGGTGGGAGGCGGGGCCGGGGGGGCAGCATTGCATCATTTTGACCAGCCAAACACAAGAAGAATGGATTTTGTTCCAAGCACATTGCATCTAGGTAGCTAGACGAAGCATTTTAAGCTAATTGCCAGGATATGGGCTTGGAGACATTCCAGCTTCTCATTGTTCCAGGAGAAAGGAACATAGCAGGGTATTGTAGTTCTGTTTAAGCCGAACACATATCATTAATTCAAGCAGAATGTTCAACGAGTATCAAATTGTAAGTAAAAGGCTGTACAAGTTCTCGGGCAGGCAGAGCCTGACAACCTGAACTTGATTTCACCTTATGATGAAAACTGAGACTTGGTGGCAAAATGGCTTCTGATATGCTAAAGGCAACAGCAGATATTAACGGATGAGCCACAGTTATGCTAGAAACAAACAAACAAAAAAGGTTTAAGCAGGTTACAACACCCCCCCCCCCCCGAAGAGCATAGACCTTGCCCTTGTGAAATGGTCACTTTAAGGCTGTACCCTAGGGACTGCAAATATTTAGTGACTAAGTGCTTGCTGCCTTTGTAGCGGACCTAGGCTCAGTTCCCAGCACCCACATCCGATGGCCCGTTATCCCCTGTAACTCCAGCTGCAGGAGCTCTGACACACTCTTCTGGGCTCCATGGCTACCTGCAGACACATGATACACATAAACACACACATAACATAGATATTTTTCAAAAAGACTGCGCTCCTAGTCATAGAAACTCACAATCTTACACTCTCATAAACTACAACGCTGCTCAGTAAAGTCACAGCTTGCAGGGATGACACCAAAGCGTTACTTTCTCTAGGTCGAAAAGAGTCCGTCACACCCAACAACTGGTGTGAGCCAGGATTTCCATGGTCTGGATCCTGGAGCATGGATCTTTTAGGGCCGAAGTCACCACCTTCACTTTGTTGGAAGGGACCATCCCAGGTTTTTCTCTACAGCCGAACTTCCGGGCCTTCAGGCTTGGCTCTGTATCTATCTGGAAGCGTCTGCTCGTCTGCTCACATTGTGCCTGTGCTGGAGACCTTAAGGAGAAGCTGGTCAGGGATGTTCCTCCCCAGAAATCAGACACCAGTATAGTTGTGGGTCACTTCCTCAAGATCGTAGGAGAGATCTTCTGTGCCACTGCTAAAGCCTAACCTTTTATTCTTTCCTCTCCAATACCTGGTGTCCCAATCGCTCCCCTTTCCTTTGAGGGGCATATCTGGCTGGGTCCAGACTGTGTTGATACAGGAAAAGCTAACGCTGTAGCAGAAACACCCGAGCAATGCTGGGTTGTGGGCTAGATGCTCCCAAGTCAGGAAACAGCGTTACTATTGCCCAGGCCATTCCATATTTCCAGGGAGTCACTGTCACACTCCGAAGGACAGGCTAGACAGCTCGGCTCCTTGTTCCCTTCGCTCCCTGAAAATAATAACATGACTAATACCCTAGTCACCAGCAAAAATTAAAAACTTGGGGCTGGAGTGAGGGCTCAGCAGTTAAGAGCACTTGCTGTCCTTGACATGGGCCTGGATTCCGTTCCTTGCACCCACATGGTGGTTCACATTGATCTTTAACTCCAATTCTTCTGGTCTCCATGGACGTCTCGTATGAATGTGGTACAAACATGAAGGCAAACACACACACACACACACACACACAATAAAAATTAAATAAAAAATAGAAAACTGGAGTGGTATTTGCAGACGGTATCTGCATGTACACTCCCAGGAGCCGAGAATTACCTCTGCGTGCATAAGCAAAAGCTCATTTCTGTCAATTAAACGCAGAGGTCTATTTCCACCAAGAGACTGCCCCACTGTACTGTTTTCCACAAGACCTTGCTTAGATCTGTAAACTTACAGATGGCTGAGCAAATCTAACAGGCTTCTGCTCAAACTCTTCCGCTTCCAAGGACTCCTCTCCCGGGTCTGTGGAGACCTTTTCTACAGCCTTCAGCCACTCGCTCGGTTGGCTCTTGCAGTTCAGCCTGATTATTTCCTGCCTCCTGAGCTCGTTTCCTTGAAAGTCCGCAGACCTTTCGGTAATCAGAGGCCAAACCAGTCATTATGTAAAATTAGCGCCTGCCCTGAAGTAAGAGTAAGCGAGTTTCAAGTGAAGATGTTTTTAACAGGGTTCCTGGGGTCTGGCCTCGGCAGCCGTAGGATGCTGGTTACATGACGTTTGAGACAAACATTTAAGTTGGGAGAAAGATGAATCTCAGAGCAATCAGCTGCTCCTGGGGCTCAGAGACGCCACTCTGAGGGATGCGTGAGAACATTAATAGTTCACACACAATGGAACAACTTCAGTGTTATAGACTTTCTCTCTCCACGCTGGGGGCCAGGGTGACACAGAAACCAGAATACTCTCCCTAACTCCTTCCCCTTACGTTTACTGTGGCACAAAGTGTGGCTCTAGTTAAAAAGATGCCTGAGGGGCTGGCATGAAGAGGCAGGAGGTCCAGCTTTCAACCCTAGCACCCCCATGATGATATCGCTGGCCCTCCAGACATGCTCCTGCATACAGTAAGGAAACTTCCTCAGGGTAAGGGCCAGCATTCAGTTGGTCTGCAAGCATGGTGGATCCCAAGCCTTCCTTACCCTGGTTTCAAACACTTATATTAATTGGTTATCTTAGATCATATGGCTCCTGTTACCAGACAAACTGGACCGAGAGAGAGAGAGAGAGAGAGAGAGAGAGAGAGAGAGAGAGCTCTCGTCACCAGTGGAAAACATCAAGGAGCTAATTGGATTCATGAGAATGTGAGAATGGTTCCCTGACTTTGCTAAGCCTATGGCTCCCTGACTGCTGAGCCTATGGTTCCCTGACTGTGCTAAGCCTGTGGCTCCCTCACTGCTGAGCCCACACTGCTTACTGAGGCTTTCTCCTCCTGTATTCCATCGCTGAGAACTTCCTACAGCTCCCACTGCTTGTGATGGATTTGGAGTAGAGGAGTTGAAGGCACAGCGAAGCTGAATTCTGGTTGTAAAATGTAAAGTCTGTACAAGAATACAGAAGTCACATTTTTCCACAAATGCTAGCGAAGGTAAATGCTCAAGCGAAGACAAGTTATGGCCACTGTGACAGTCTGACTAGATGGTGGGACACAGAAAAGCAGCACCCAGCCCCAAAGCTAAAACCTTCCAAACTGAGAACTAACAACGCGCTAACCAAAAGCTATCAGCATTGGCGCATCTGGATGCCTGTAGATCCTCAGAAGCTTTCAAAAAGCACCAGTGAGCTGTACTTGGGCACTCCGCTGAAGACACCCCCGAAATCTGTTCAATGGCCCTGTGACAATGGCTCTTACTTGTGTGCTTTCACCATGTAAGTTAAAGGAATTTGGAGTAGTCTCCTGTGACAGAGATTTCTGATGCTATTACACACACACACACACACACACTAAATGGAAAAACCGTATTCTGAAAACTAGAATCTCGGATGCCTTTTCAGAGGATTTCCTTGAAGGATGTGAGAACTGGGTCCTCTGGCTAAGACCCAATGGGCTGCTGTTGCCTGTTAGCGCAGCATCCTTAGACCTCTGGGCTGGCGTGTGCAGGGTGCGGCATGGAGACGGGGAAACTCCTGCAGGGCGGATCTTTGCCTGCGTTCTCCTTCCCAGAAGGCTTTACTTACACCGAGTGCAGTTCAGCAGCAGGATGCTGGACAGGGCTCCGGTGAGCTGTCCGGAGTGTGGGGATTTTAAAACCCTAAGAACAATGGAAGAAGCAGACGCAGAAGCCAAAAGCAAGAAATGGCCATCCAAACGGAAGTCAGACTTCACAGCCAATCTTAAACCGATCCAAAGGACTGAATAGTACAGAGCAGTTGGAAACGAAGCATTGTACAGATTTCGGGGGTGTCTTCAGCGGAGTGCCCAAGCACAGCTCACTGGTGCTTTTTGAAAGATTCCGAGGATCTACAGGCATCCAGATGCGCCAATGCTGATAGCTTTTGGTTAGCGCGTTGTTAGTTCTCAGTTTGGAAGGTTTTAGCTTTGGGGCTGGGTGTGTAGCTAATTGGGTAGTGCTTTCCTAGCTTTCAGAAAACCCTGGGTTCATCCAGTTTTTCACAAACAGCCTGTGCTGATATGCACCTGCTATCACATCGAAGTTAGGTCAGGAGCACCAGGAGTTCAAGGTCATTATCAGCTACAGAAGGAGTTCAAGACCAGCCTGGGAGAGTGATTTTGTCAAAATGAAGAGAGGAAGAGGAGCGGAGGAGTAAAGAAAGAAAGGAAGGCTTTTTCCTTTAGCTTTTTATTAAATGAGGAAACATGAAACATGATTTGTTTAGACTTTTCTTTGGTTATTAAAGGACCGCAAAAGCACGAGAAAGAAGTCAAGTCATAATAAGTTTTTCTGCCTCTTGACAATAAACTGAGAACTAAGAAATCAAATCTCACAAAATCCTAGATTTTTGTGACTGTTAATTCCTAGGAATCAATCAAGTGCCTGTTTTTTTTTTTAATGAGATTGTTTTATTCCTTAATTATATGTTTGCATGTGCTGTGAAGGGGAGGATACAGGTGCCCACAGAGGACAAAAGCATCCGATCCCCCCCACAGCTGGAGTTATGGGGGGGGGCTAGGAACAGCCCAACCTGGATACGGGGTGACAAACTGTGGTCCCTGCAAGAGCCGAGCACTCTGCTGGCCCTCCGAGTGGTCACTGATTTGAAAATGCGTTTCACCCAGTGTGATAATACGCAGCACATTTTGACCTCTTGAAGGTTTTAATCCTGTAGGCATTTAACAGTGTTGGGCAAACGGTGTGGGGGTTGGGGGTAGAGTGTGGTCTGTGTGGGGGGGGAGAGGACAGTGAGCTTATTTGCAATTAATTCACAACATTTTAAAGTCTAATCCAGTCACAAAAAAACAAAAAACAGTAGGGTTGAAAAATTGGTAAAACTTAAGTGCTAAATTTTAGCTTGCCACGAATAGCTTTGAACGTTTCTTTTATGGGGTGTTTACACCCCACTTCAACTCCGTGTCTTAGCGTGAACTTACAGGCCTGCTTCGGGCGTGCTCAGCCAAGCTTCAGGCCACTCCCTGCTGCCCTTAACCCTAATGCACGTAGAACTTTCAACTAAACGCAATGGTGATGCAGCTGTGTTGTCTGTGCACCGAACTATGTTAATAATTTTCTCCAAGAAAACAAAGGATACCTTCTGTTTGTTTTGTTTTGAGATCTCCATGTAGCCCAGGCTGGCCCGGAACTCCCTATGTAGCTGAGGATGACCCTGAATCCTTAATCCTTCTGCCTCACTTCCTACGGGCTGGGATTACAGGTGTGTGTCACCACGCCAAGCTTGGATATTGTTTTACATCAGGCAATCTTTACAGCCAACTATGGGCCTCAATCACCATCATACCAATCCAGATCAACGGGACTCTAATTGTTTTAAGCACCTATTGAACAAACTACCTATTTGATCTTGATCCATTTCAGTTTCTTGGCGCTATCCTCCTATTGGCCATCATAACTGACCTTGTATCAGCTCAAGAGTCATAAATATTCTTATGCACCCGTAGAAACGTGTGACAAAACATAAAGAAAGCTTAAAGAACTATGAAAACGAACCTGACTTGGACATTTTCAGTTCTACCCATGGACCAAAGCAGCCGTTCACGTGGTAATAAAAAGGGCCTAAAGCGACCTCCTTGGGTAGGACACTGTAACCTACTTTAACATGTCAACAAACTGCAAGCTGAGAGAAAGTGATGGAAAAGGGGGGACTGAACAGACAGGCCTTCAGCCCGCCGGACTTCCACTGTCCAGGAATGGGCAACAGTGGTAAAGGAGCTACGATAAGGATGCTTCTTCTGCGTGTGCCTGTCTGGCTCTGCCTGTAGAGCCAACGCAAACGTTCCTGCAACATTACTTTGCATAAAGAGCAAAAATAAACGTTTCCAGTCTTTTTCTTTCTGACAGGCGGGACAGGACCTAACGGCCAACAAGCTAGCTTTCAGAAGAAATTCCTTGGACCCTTAGATAAGTTCCCAGTTCACTTCCATTTCAAGAACTATTGATCGTAACTGCACCATTTCGCTCCAAAGGAAAGTGTGCACCCTATCCAGGCGCCTTTGACCCAAGACTAAATACCAGGGTGAGCCCGGGGCCACAGCAGGGAGCTCACTTCGTGCCTTCCAAGGACTCACAGCCCGACGCTGTGAGCCTCTGCTGTGATTACCCATCCGACCGCAGCAGTGCGATCTAAGAAATGTTTGTGGCTGAGTCTAAGAGAGCGTGAATGACTCCCCTCAGGGGACTCTCCCCCCCCTAGCCCCCCTGGATCACAACTACGGAGTGATGGGGAGTGAAGCGGTTTGGCACAAATACCGAATTGAGAGGGAGCTCAAGGTTCTGCAGAAAGCGCTTAATAGCCTTTCACCTTGCTCCGTGGAAATCGCTTATGCGCTGGGGTTGGTTTGAAGAGGGTTGTGGGCAGAGTAAGGGGTCTTCCTGGCTACAGAAAAGTGATTTCTTTTTCCCCCTCTCCTTTATTTCCCCGTCTGTAAAATCAAGCGGTTGGCGTAATTTAGTCAAGCCATCCTACAGAGAAAAATCCTCCCCGAAGTAGATTCCTCTGTAAAATCATTACGGTGCAGAGGGCAATGGCTACGGACCCCGGCAACGTCTTTTGCGTCTCCCTAGTTCTAAGAGGAGCCCTGCAAAGGTAGGCTGTAGGCGGGGAGACACGGTTAGGCAAAAACCAACCGCTCTCCTGACAGTGAGCTCCACGATTAGAACTGTGTCTGTGTGTTAGCTGATGAAACGGAAGCCCCGGAGGACTCACGAAAGCGCCCAAGGTCACAGACCGCCCGGGTTGGACCGGGCAGGACCCCCGCGGCAGGCTCGCACCCCGGCCTGCGAGGGGACGCAGCCTCAGCTCTCACCAGCCCCAGGAAGGCGGCGTACAGGACCGCGGTGGAGAACCAGCGCAGCGCGCTCCCGGCGCGGCCAGCCCGCCCGGAGGCCACCGTGGCCGGCTCGCTCTCCTCCCGGGTCTCCGCCCCGCGGAGCCGCTGGGCGGCAGCCACGGGCCCGGCGCCCCCGGTCTTCACGTCCAACTCCAGCTTGGCGGCGGCAGAGAGCTCCGGCTCCTCCAGGCTCCGAGGTCCCTCCTGGTGCCACCTGCCTCCGGGGACCGTCCCGAGTGAGGGCTTCGGTCTGATGGACTTCGACCCTGGCCCCAGCTGGCCGCTGACAGTGTTCGCTCTCCATCTTGCAGAATCGCCCGGTTTGAGTGACGGCATCGGGCCCCTGGCCAACCGAGAGCGAGAGTCAAAGCGGAAGTCACAGAGGTTGCCTTGGCAACCGAGCCCTTGGCTGAGTTCGTGCTGCTCCGAGAAGGGTGCGGGTGACGCCTGAGCGAGCCGAACCGGCAAGCACCGGCTGAGACATGGTTGTCCTCACGCGCCCCCACCTCTGTCCCGCGTCCACACCTGAGCTTTCCCGTCTGTTAGTATTTATATAAAAAATGCCACGCACACAACAGGAACACGTATTATATGAAAGAGGTTTATCAGATGGAGATGGAGAAGGAGAAGGAGAAGGAGAGAGAGATGGTGGGGAAGGGGTGCCCCGACAGAGAGAAGGGAGAGAGCAGAAGAGGGGGAGAGATCACAAGAGCAAGAGAGCAAGAGAGGGAGAGAGTAAGAGAGGGACTAAGTGGCAGGTTGGTCCTTTTATGGAGCAACTGAACCACGCCTGCCAGGTATGACTGCCTGGTGGCGGTGGGAGACACATAATGACATCATAGATTGCTAGGCAACCCAGAAGCAGGCTGCCTAAATACTAAAATAATTAAAAATGAGGAGCTGGGGCTGCTTCTTATGCAAGGCAAGTTAAAGTAAATAAATGTAGGTTCCTTGGAAGCAGCTCTTGGTCACCATGCAAGGGGATAAGAGAGAAAGAGAAGAAAAAAGTAAGAACTCCAAAATGTTCGGTTACATGGTGAGGAGGAGAGGAAGTCCCTGCCCTGGAAAGGTCAGGGTAGAGGGTGGGATTTGCCAGCCTTGCCCAGCAGCAGATGGGGACTGAGGCATGCTGGGAGAACCTGGAGCTGTTGATCCTGGGCCTGAAGCACACCATTCCAGCCTTTTGTTGAGAATAAGTGGATCACGGGCAAAGAAATCAGTCATCTTTAGCTACTTCTTCCTGACATTAGGGTGACGATAAGGAGGTCAAAAGGCTGAAAAGTTGGCCAAGCCCAGGAAGAGCAGGCTGTTTTCTCACATGTCCAGGGTCTGTGAGAACATCCATGGCTGGCTAGGAGGGAAAGTGCAGGCCTGGCTTGACACAGTCTGCGAAGAACACTTGTAGAGAGCTATTTTGGTGATGACTTGGATGTAGGAAACACCTTAGACCACATATATAGGCAGAAGACAAAGTTACGTAGGTCACAGAGAACTTTTTTAGGTGTACATTACTTTTAGGTGTACATTTGCAACTTTTTGGGAGAGCGAACAGAGACGAAAGAAGACACTTGAACATGGAACCTCCATTTACCTGGGGGGGGACCTCTGTTTACCCGAGGGAACCTCCATTTACCTGGTCGTTGGCAGTAATTTAAACGATTTTGCTTTGGATCTGTCATCTAAGGAAATTGAGGCCAAGTTTATTTGCAGAAACGTGTGAGCCTGGAGGTCCTTAAAGAGGGTGCTAGGTGCACAAATCTAAAATTATTTAGAAGGCAGCTCAGAGGAGAGCGGGGGGGGTATGGAAGACACGATTTCCATGGGTGAAGAGAGAAAAGTCAGCTCTGCCAGTCTTAGGAGCGTCCCCACAAAGTACTGGAGAACCAGGGGTACAGGGGCATAAGCTGGCAAAGCAGGTCGTCAAGAGCAATGCGGGGGCCACAGGGAAGACTTCTGGGAGACTCGGCTCACCTAGTACTAGGATTTTCCGAGGGCACATCTGATGTGCAAGAGGAAAGGAAAAGCTTAGAGACCGTGTCGGTTAAAAGAACAAGATTATTCACCCAAGGGAAGGCATCTGTGTGAGGGTCGGTGAGAAGGGAGGGTACCTCCATTCCCCAGGGAAATGAAGAGATACCGGTCAGTCTCTCAGACAAAGGGGAACATTTATGCAGACCATGGAATCTGCCGGTGTTGGATGTGTGGAAGAAGTGATTGGGTAGTCAGGAAAGAGGAGTCCTAAAACCAGGGAGAGAGAGTAGGGGGAATTCTACCTTTTGAAATAGACAATAGGTGCAGTACTTATCTGGAGCCCAGTTGATCTGAGAGGTGGGTTTGGGTGGATTTCCTGCAGCTTACAAGAATCCTCTTTTAAGTTTTACAAAGGAGATAAAACTTTAGACATGTTAGCATCACCATCCTGGGGTTCAGCACCAAATGTTAGTATTTGTATTAAAATGCCTTGTGCACAACCAATCTTAAATCCAGTGAGGTTTATTGGATGGAGATGGAGATGGAGATGGAGATGGAGATGGAGATGGAGAGAGGGAAGGAGAGAGACATGGTGGGAGGAGGGGAGAGAGCAGAAGAGGGGGAGAGATCACAAGAGCAAGAGGGTAAGAGAGTGACAAAGTGGTTCCTTTCATGGAGCAATTGAACCACACCTGCCAGGTATGACTACCTGGCTGGTGACACATGATGACATCATAGGTTGCTAGGCAACCCAGAAGCGGGCTGACTAAATACTAACAGTGTCCCATCTGGAAGGGCATCCTGAGACAAACGGGAACCACACAGCTCTGACAGGAAGCCTCCTCAGAAGAAGCGCTGCAGCTCCCAGGGGAGGGTATTCCCAAATGAGCTGGGGAGCTCAGAAGCCTCAGCCTCCTCTTCTCTTCTTCCCGTATCTTCACTGCTTCTTGGCTTCTTCCGATGAGAGTCACACAAGGCAGCAAATCTCATAAAAGATTTTGGGAGGAACAAATCCAGAGTGTGGAGGGCTGAATCTAGGCTTGGCTGTCCCTGCTCCGGGACAGGACATCAGAGAACTGAACAAACGGCAGGGATAATATGGGATTTCTTGGGGGAGGGTGGGGCAGGAGGGGTAGAGCTTTTCAAGGCAGAAATTTCCAGAGTGAGGATTGGCGGGATTTCAAGTCCTGAGCTTGGGGAGCTCAGGGATTGGTGAGGTTTTGTGGAAGCTGAAGGATTGGTGGGTTTTGTTTTTGTTTTTGTTTTTTCCCACTCATCCTCCCATGGGTTGGTTAAGATGGGGAGGTCTTCCCAGCCGGAGGCAGCTTTGGCTGAGGTACCGCCACTGTGGAGATATTAAGGGAGGCTGGAGAGAAGGTACTGCTGCTGTGAAAAGCTGCTTCGGAGGAACCTCATGACTGCTGCAGGCTGAGGAGGTGCCGCTGTTTTGACAGGTTCCACGGCTTTGACAGCCTCTGCCATACACTGCTCAGGGACTACATCCCCCCCCTTTTGTTTATTATTAATAGACAATTAGAGGTTAGATGGTGGGGCAGGTTGGAAAGGGGCGTCGTTATCATCAGACTACTTCCTGCTGATCCGGGGCATGGAGCTCCTTAGGGTAAATTGGATCATCGACATCATGGTATGATTGACTGCTGCAGGCTTCTAGCTCCATAGCTAGGGGCCAGTAATCCTGTAATAACGATGGATTACAAGTCTGATTAGAGATCTCTTGGATCTGCTGTTGAAGAAATCTAGATAAGAAGTTTATGAGGCAGGGTTTGATTAATAGGATTAAGAGAAGGAGAAGTGGGGTTACGAAGGGTAGAGTCCAGTTCCAAACTGGCCAGTGATCCACCAGCCAGAGGCACTGAGCTGTTTCTTAGGATTTTTTGGAGACCCACATGGAGTTGTCGGAGCTTGTCTTTTACTGTACCTAATTGGTTAACATGAAGGTGGCCTTCTTCCCCAAAGAGACAAAGACCACCTCTCTCTGCTGTTAGTACATCCAGCTGGTATGCAGAGATGAAGGTCTGAAACAAGAGATGGTGTGACAGGGAAGTGGGGTCAGCATCGTTAAAGGGTGATACTGGGGATGTGAGGACCTCTGAGGTGCTTGGACCACTTCTACTGTGTCTGTATCTAGGGGCTAAGTGGGTTATATAACATCTATATTTTTATTATGCCTGATGGTGGCTGTGATGAGTGCTATAGCAAAGTTTACCAATGACCCCTGTCTCCCATTTTTGGATCATTTGTTTGTGCAGAGACAGAAGGTGCCACCGGAAATTGAACATGCCAAGTTTGGCCATTTGAACTGTTTGTGGTAACAGAGTGAGGCTCTAATAGAATCTGCATCTGTGGAGGAAGCGAGAAAGGGTCACAAAACGAACTCCTCCGGAGAGAGTTTCTATAAGCTCCAGGTAGGAGCTGAGAGACAGGTCTTGGGGGTCCAGAAGAGGTTAAGGAAGCTGCAGGGCATAGCAGGCAGCTCCTATGGGAAGGAGGTAAGGAGACAAGGAGGGTTCCAATAGAAGGAGAGAAGGAAGTGTGTTGATACTAGAGAGTTACCCATGGTGAGGCTCTGAAAGAGCAGGCTCCCAGGGCCAGAGAAAGGCTATCCTGAGTAGGCAAAGAGGAGCGGGTGTTCAGAGCAGGTGGAGGAAAGAAGCTGCTGGAGAGGCAGACTCTGGAATTCGAAACCAAATACGATGGGTTGCAGAAGCCAGCAGAGACAAGTGATCCCTATGTGCTTTAAGAGAGTCAAGCCAGTGACCTGAGTCGGTTTGCAATGTTGGGACATGGCCATGGCTGAAGGGTGACTGTGGCCACCTCTACCAACGCTACCTGAAGACAGAGAACTCTGGAAGGGGTAGTGCTGGGGGCCCTTGTATATCAGGAGATGATAAGGTGGTGAAGAGACCATAGTAGGTGACTCAAAGGTTAAACCCTTTTGATTTGCATATTAGAAGTTCAGCTGCAACCCGAACTTGCAGACAAGGAGCCCATCTTTGGATGGTATGGTCCAGTTTTCAACTTAGGTAGTTTTTTGTTTTGGTGCTTTTCATATCTCCCATGCTGCACCTTGAAGGCCATGGCGAAGATTTCCACCTGAGGAGTCAGGGGTCCTTTCTCTAACCATTTAAATTTTGGCCTTAGTTTCAGGGAAACTCTGGGAAAAGAAGTAGTTTAGAAGGATGTTTTCCAACTGGGCTCTCAGGATCTAGGAGGCCTCTGTAAGGCGGTCTAGAAATTGAGGTGGATTTTTGTATTTATCCTGAATGACATTTTGGGATTTTTCATAATTTACCCCCTTAAGGGTGGCCTGTGGAGACCAGCAGAGAGGCTGAAGAGGAAGAGAAGGGACTGTGGGTTGCAATTCATTAGTGTGATCAAAATAGAAGAATCACCTGGTTTGGGCCTCGCAGCTAGAAGGAGCTGTTTTTACTTTGGTTGGCTTATGCCATGTGGCCACTTTTAATCAAGATGGGAGGGAGAACACATGGCAAAGTCCATCCTTTCCAACCCTAGCAAAGATGACTGCTGGCCGTGTACCCATGTGATGGGGGGACAGCAACTAAGATGGCACCAGGCCTTTAAGATTAGCTATGCATAGATGTTTAACTATCAGCTCTGGTGTTACAAGTTTTAAGCTAACCCCTTTGTTAAAGATTTGATAGGGTTTTCATCATGCTTGCAAATCCTGAGGTAAGATTTATACCTTAGCAGAAGTTTTTAGAGAGTTAGCCCAAAGCCTAGAGGGTGAGATAAAAAGCAATAGTCCCCATCGGGAATATTTTGTCTGTCCCTTTTGTTTTGTTCTGTTCCTCTCTGCCACAGTCAGGTGGCTCCCCTGATATGGGGTAGAAATTTTGGAGGAAACCTTTAAACAAGCATGCTTGGCTCTAGAGGAGGGGGAGCCACACTCCAACTCAGCTTTTTATTGAAGTAGGACAGCTTAAGGCAACATAAAGCAAAAGACGCCTGAATTACTGTAAAACTAGATCCAGCAAGCTAAGAACAAGGAAGGCTTGGATATAGGAAAATCTGAGGTTTGGCTAAAGACAGTGGACACTGCAGGAAGGCCACCAGCCAGTGAGGAGTGTGCGCTGGGTGTGTGCAGCTGGCCCACTCTTTCCCTTTCTCCCTCTCCTGCTGGGTTTTTAGCCCCCGTTTTGCACCAAACTTACCAAGCCATCAATGGTACTTAGAAGCCAGGACATTTGCACCGAGTGAGGGTGGGGGAGAGATAAACGGGTCGGGGGGGGGGGGAGGGAGAGAAGAGAAATAGGGAATGTTGAATCTCTGTTTCCTCAATAGCTCACAGTATTTGTAAAGATTCTGAATAATATTAGGATCGAGGGTGCCTTTTGTATTGGTCATCTAAGGGATAATGAGGCCAAATTTGATTGGACAGGTTGGGTTTCAGGTGTCTCAAGGCTGGAGGTTTTCTAAGAGGCATCCCAGGGGGGAATGAGAGGGTATGAAAGACTGCATTCCCATGGATGAGAAAGGGAAAGGAAAATGTCACTGCAGCCTGTAGTCCTGAGCATCCCCCAACTCAGGATGACTGAAGGAGGACCAAGCCATTCAATGGGAGGTCACCACACTCAGCAGGGCCTCAGCTTAGCCTGGCTAAGCTAAAGAGACTCTGTGCCTGGCCCCAGGCTTTCCTAGAGGCCAGAGATGAGAACAAAAACCGAGTCTTTGTGGAGGGTCTCATCCAGCAGGAAAGGTTTGTGAACAGAGTCACACAGGCCCCGAGGGCCTACAGGAGCTGTGGTGTTTACCAGGAGCTCCAAAGTGAGAGTGGTTGAAGAGGGTAGGGAGGGGCACAGTAGCCCAGTAGGGCCTGAGGAAAGGGACTCACTGATTTTAATGGACTCTCTCTGGCACTGGATTGGAACTATCATTTGGAGCACAGGGGTGGAGGTAGGGGTGGGGGCGGGCGGAGGCTCACAACTGGGTACTAACTGTAAGTTTTCTTCTCTTAAGTGACCCATTTCCTTAAACATGAGTGTGTATGTGTGTGTGTGTGTGTGTGTGTGTGTGTGTGTGTGACATATTTGGGGAAAATTCACATATCACTTATAGCTATTGGTTCATTTTACAAAAGGGAGTAACAAAGAAAGTACCAATTTTTTTGATAAAAATCTATATAATCACTCTCTCAATTTTATCTTCCCACTGTCTTCTCCTCCTACAGGTTTCCAGCATAAGAATGTTAGACTTTTATTTTGTGTAACTCACTTTTTCCAGATGCATCCATTTGGTATTCATTTCTTCCCAGCTTACCTCAGAAATGGCTCTCATCAGTTCCCAACTCTCCATTCTCTTTCTCCATCTTCATCCTCCACTAGTCTGTTACAACACTTTTCTAGTTGACTTCTAAAGTATGCTCTAAATTTTTCAGTGAATGTTTCTCTGGAACTTCAAGGTGATGATTGATAACAAGGCCTTCAAAATTGGTCAGCTTATGTTTCTCTGGAACTTCAAGGTGATGATTGATAACAAGGCCTTCAAAATTGGTCAGCTTAGTGGCCTGTGCCAAATCCCAGGATTTGGGAGACTGAGGCAAAGGAATCATGAATTTAAGGTCAGTTCTGGCTACGTAAGAAAGTCTTCTCAAAAATCAAAATTAAAAACCAGATTCTGGAGAGACAGTAGACCGAGTTTTATTTTAATTGACGTAACATATGTCAGCTGATTTTTCTTTGGCAGTACTGCAGATCAAACCCAGGGTCTCCCAGAGGCTGGGTAAGCACCTTGTATAATTTAATCATTGGGTACAGGGTTTGTGCTGAGGTAGAGCTGAGACCAACATAAACAAAGAGCCAGCAGGACAAATGAAGGATGGGACTGACTCCGCTTGGGAGGGTTTTAGAATGTTCTAGAGAAGGTGGTGTTTCAGATGGGTTTTGGAAGGGTAAGTGAAGAAGAGCATGTCAAGAGGAAGCAACTATTAGCACAAATATAAAGAGAAATGCATGGACACTGTTTGCAGGCCAGGCTGTGGCAGGTGACGGGAAACCGCACACAAAGAGGCACGGGAGGAAAGGCTGCCTTTAAATTACACGGTTACACAGCGCAGTTACCACCGCGTTAGAGGGAAATACAGAAGCTAGGACTCAAGGTCGACTAGTCTAATTTAAGCCTTTGGAAAGGTGTCTTTGGGAGCACTTTGAGCGGAAGACGACGTGGGAGAGGTTGCCTCGGTGCGCGGCTTTGAGCGCTGGAACTAAGCAACGCGCTCCTGCCCGTGGGTCGAGGCCTGACGCAGGCAGACGATGCCTGTAGGAATACGAAGCTTCACAGGAAGTTGCCTTTCTTGCCTCCTCACCTCGTTTTCTGGAAACTTTCTCCCGCTCCTGGGGTGGGTACCACATGCTGCGCCCACGCCGGTGCTTCCGCCCGTCCATCCCCTCAATATGTCACCAAGTCCTGCCAACTTTACTCCTGTAGCTATTCCCAAATCTTTCCTCTTCGTCAAAAAGACGTTATCAGATTTAAAGATCTAATAGACTTTTGTGAACTAGTGTGAAACTCGGTAGCATCCGGTTCTGTATAGTCACAGTTGTGGTGGGCAACCAGCAGTGGTGGCAATAGCCCCCCGGCGACTCGCGGGCAGGCAGCCCTCCCCGGCACTGGGATTTCCATTTGCTAATCTATTACTTCTGGAAGCATCTTGTTTTGCCTACACAGGGTACCTTCTTCCAAATGAGCTTGTTTTTACATTAACGGGTACCAGCTGCTGGAGGATTCTCACCCTCCAACAGGTGTCTTCTGTGCCTTATGCAACTAGGCAGTTGTCAAGAAATTCACAGTTGTGCTTGGTTCTTGCACACTGTGAACTGGTTTCCTCCCTGTGCATTGGGGAGGGGCTTCTGTTTAATAAGAGTCTATTTCCTCCTCCCCCCATCTTGCTTCCACATAGAGGGACATTAATTCTACTGTATCGCTGAGTGCCACTGTTTCAAGGCTCTTGGTGCAGACACAGAAAGCCAGGTAACAGGCACCCAACTCCGTTCCCATCACCAGCATTGATTCTAGCCTTCCACCTTCCATACGGACCTCCCTTCTCCAACAGTGAGAGACCTAGCTCCCACTTTCCTTCCTCTCTCTAGCCTGCACAGGTAGAAGCAATCCTCTATCTATTCTGGCAGGACATACCAGCCACCTTTTCCCTGGTCCCAACCCTCACAATGTGGCTATTTTCTCATGAAGTTTTAAAAACACCAAGATAAAACGAATAAACTCCTGAGAAGTTGAGAAACATATATTCAACAACTAACTACTAAGCACATATTTCATGCCGGATACCTTTCAAAATTTTGAAGGTAAAAAATGATACACAAAAAAGCCCTAGGCTTATAGAACTTAACAGTCTAGCGGGAAAGACAGATAAGATAAAAATATGCAGGTGGCAACTGCAAAGGGCACACTCAGTCAGGAAGAAACGTAAGTTATCAGGGGTTTCTCACTAAGAATTTCACAGAGAAAGGGGGCTTTTGAGGAAAGATCCATCCACAGGAGGAGATAGGGAATCCAGGAGGCAACCTGGTGGGAGGGCCCCCAGACAAGAGGACAGACAGGAGGCCAGGGTGAAACAGGAGGAGAGAGTAGGAGAAAATGGCAGTAGACAGAAGATGTGGGGATGTGCAAGGACTTTGGTCTCTGAGGAGAAACAGGGACCAGAGAATGACTTCAGGCAAAGCTGGCTTCATCTGACATTTTGACAGGATCATTCTGGCTGCCAGGCAGCAAACAGACCACAAATGATGACTTGTCTCTGAGTGGGGAGGGGAGAATGCTGGGTGTGTTTGGAACAGCCAACATGGACTTGCTGGTGTACCACTGGTGTCTGTGAGAGGAACATGGCAGTGGAGGTGGGTATGTTTAGACCACACAACCAAAGTCACCACAAACTGAAAGAAACAGTCTTAACAGCTCAGTTTGGGCCATAGATTAAACTGGTGTGTTCTTTTGTTCTCTCGGCTACTGAGTCATTAATTTTAGAAACACGAGGTTGGGGGAATAAAGGGAGAGAGGCCATGTCAGCAACCAGAAACTGAGGCCAGGAGAGTGTGAAGGGGTTCAAAGACGTGTCTGGCTGGCTGGCATGGTGGCGCATGCTTGTAATCCCAGCACTCAGGGGGCTGAGGCAAGAGCTTCAGGGAGAACCTGTCTCAAAACAGCAATTCTGCCTCATCCCCCACCCCCACACACAAGGGGTCTGTGTGTCAAAGGTCAGGCCCTGATGCAACCACAGTGCTCAGAAGAGGCTAGGATACAGGAAAGGAGCGGCCAGAAGAACCAGGTAGGTTCAGTGTTCTGGAAACCTAATTCAGAGGTGAAGAACTGATCTATAAGACCAGATGCTAGTCACTGGAATAAGATGGGACTCTAAAAATAACTGTCCGGACTGGGTGCAAACAATAGTGGAGGGCCTGCTTAGCATGGGAAGGCCCTGGGCATATTCCTCAGTACATAATGCTTTGAAATTTTAGACCACGTCAAGGCATCCCCCTTCCCCGAGCAATGGCAATATCCAAACATGCTAGGAAAACACACCATAAAACACATACGCTTTACTTTTCTTCAACACAGACTGTTCATTTCAGCCATTCCCCAGCCCCACGATTCCATAAATACAACCACAAGGCCTTACAGAAACTTGCTAAAAAATTTTATTGCATTTACTGAGAATATCACATTTCCCCACAGTAAAAGGACTGTATTCTCCAAATTACAAAGCACTCTTCATTTAAAAGGTTTTGGTTATCTAATTATTAAATATAGAAATCACATTTAAAAAAATCAATTATAAATTATTTTAAAAGAAACAATTTCTCAAAACTAGGAAAATACCACGCTGGTCAAACCCAGCATGACCCTGTCACATGGTCAGCTGTATTTATACACCTACAGGGTAAGCTGGTGCCCTCTGTAGAAGAGGGAGGGGGAGGGACAAGGGCTCACACATGGAGCGCTAGGTACATTTGGAATATGAGGTTGGCTAAGAGAGTTTGAACTTTCAAAACATAAAATAATTAAAAATCTTCAGATAAACACTATGATGCGCAGACAAGAAGAATGCCAGATGCCGAAAGATACTTAAAACGCCCAAGCTTAATACTGCGAAGTTCAGTCTGTTGTAGCTGTAACTTTCGAGTTAGAACGCACAGGTGGGAGGAGCTGATGAAAGAAAGGCAAGGGTATTCGGCGCAGTGCGGTACCTTTGTGACCGGCCATCATTTGACTCCCCTGAGGAATCGCTCCCCAGGCGCTGTTGTTGGAGGAACTATGTGACGTAGTGAGTGAGGCCCCAGTACTCACAACCCATGATCCTGAACACTGAGCCCGGCACGCCCAGCTGGGAGCGCCTGGTCCTTCCAGTCACGAAGGCAACTGCGGCCTTGAGTTATTTTCTCATTCCTATGAAACAGTTGAGGCAAAGTCTGTGAAAGAAAGCAGGACTAAGCTACACCCCACGACCCCCAGTTATCCGAATCCTGCGTAGAAGCACGGGAACTGGAAGGGACCTGCGTGCACTTCTGGGTGGCGTGCTTGGCTGACACTGTCGCGGTGCTGAGGTCTGGGGACGCTGGCCCAGGTACAGTTTTAGTCTATGTCAAACCAAAGAGAGAAACAATCATGTTTGCAATGGGATTTTTTTTTTTTCAAATTACAAAACAAACAATCAAACAAAAAAAAAGAGCAAATAACTCATTATCCAAATTTTAAGACCAATGACTCCAAAAACTGGCTTTAGCTGTAAAACAGTTACATAGCTCAAATGTTCAAAATGCCCCCTTGATCAAATCCAATTAAAAGCTACTATATGCCCCCTCCTTTTCAGTTTTACTTCTTAAAGTGAGTCAGGCTTTGGGTGTGCTGGGCAAGCACCTTAGCTGGGCTAGATCCTCAACCCACGAGTAAGCTTAAACAGCTCGCTCTTTGCTAAAATCACCAAGAAAGGACTTTCTTTAAAGTTATTCTCTTGGGAGGCCATGTTCATTACCGAGGCTAAATTTGGTGATCATTTTCTTGTAAATGAAGCTTAGATCATTAAGTGTTAACAAAAATCAGTCATAGCTTCATGGGGAAAATTTCTCCGATGTATGCACAAGACAGGTGTGAGGTTTTGCTGGTTACACACATTTTCCGCTGCTACGTGTATTTAAAACCAACCAACCAAACCAACCTGGGGGCTGGAGAGGTGGCTCAGTAGTTACAGTGCTCTTGCAGAAGACCCGAGTTCTGTTCCCGGCGCTCCCAGCGCGGCTCACAACCTCCCGTAACTCCGGGCAGACATGCTGCCCTCTCCCGGCTCTGCAAGCACCGTGTGCACGTGTGCACGTGTGCACACACAGCCATGCGGGCAGCACCCACACACAGCAAAAGATACATTTTTAATTGAAGGTACTTTGAAGGGCATATGAGGTTTTATAGCGACCTTGATCTAATTTTTAGTAGAGGCACCAGCACTGTGAGGGGTCAAAAATATAACACTATTAATAACAAATCCTGGGTCCTCAGGACAATTTTGCGGGTGTAGACTATATTATGAGAGTCACTTTCACTCACTAGGAGAGATCTTGGTAGAAGCACTTATGTGTTCACACAATCTAAAACACTTAGGAGGGGCCTTGAGAGGCGGCTCAGCACTTAAGAGTGCTTACAGCAGCTAGGTGTGGCGACACACACCTTAAATCCCAGCTCAAGAAAGGCAGAGGCAAACACCTATCTGGAGCTAGAGGCCAGTCTGGTCCACACAATGGTTTCTAGGCCAGCCAAGGATGTGTAGGGAGACCTTGTCTCCACAGGGAGAAAGAGCATTTACTAGTCCACCAGAGGACTGCAGTTCAGGTCCTAGCACCCACATCAAGCCACTCACAAATGCCACTCTTGAACGAGGTTCTAAACTTCATAGCAATAAACGTCACCCTGATGTTTTATAATGGCAGGTTTAATTATCTTAACTGTATGTTTCTGATACCTTTTCAATGTTTCTTTTTACGTATGTGTGCTTATGCCTGAGTGTGTGTATGTGTGCCACATTCGTGCAGGAGCTCAGAAGAGGGTATTAGATCTCTGGGAACTGGCGTTACAGGCAGTTGTGAGCCACCATGTAATTTGCTGGAAACTGAACTCAGGTCCTCTCTAAGAGCAGCAAAATGCTCTTAGCTGCGGAGCCAACTCTCTAGTGCCTTAGCTTTTGAAAGCACTGTCAATGATGCCAGGTAACTGAGGAGAAGTAAGTGAAAGGCTTGATAATAAATTATATCAGCATGCTTAATCCCAGCACTTGGGAGGCTGAGGCTGGCAGGTCTTTGTAAGCTCAAAGTCAGCCTGGTCTACACAGTGAGCTCCAGGCCAGCCTGGGCTACTTAGTGAGATCCTGACTTAAAAAAAAAAAAAAAAAAAGAAAGAAAAAAGAAAAGTGTGTGTATAGCACAGTAAGCTTGTATCTTCAAAATTAAAATCGTTGCCATACTCAGCAGCACGCCCCTGACACAGGTCTAAAGCCACAGGACAGGGTTGAAGGCCAGTCAGATCTCCTAAGACTCCACCTCACAATAAATAAATAATAAATAAATTACAATTACTCAGAACCCATTAAAACAAATGTACACCTCGCATTTAGGCTGTGAACTCTCCCAAGATGTTAAGTAAGGAAGCTGTTACTGAGAGGAAAAGCTTCCAGCTGTCAACTGACAATCCCACTTGTCTACAGCTCTCTCTCCTCCTGGCCAACAAGAACGAGTCTCTAAACTCTCCAAGCAGCCCCACCCCTCCATCAGTGCAGAGAGGGAGGACTATCTTCTAAAAACAGAAGGGGGAAAGCCAAGTAGTGAGATCACACAATTAAGTCTCACCTCCCAGATAACTTAGCAACAGAAGGATCCTGGAGGTGCTTAGGAAAAGATAATATTCTTTTCACATGAACAAGCAAGCTACATTCAACTATGACCTAATATTCACCTAGGCTAATATTTAAGGATACCTGGCATTTTAACTTTTAAAGGTCTACAATATAATTTCAAAGATTTAAGAATGTGTTCCTGTTTTTATAAATGAGTAATGGGTCATGGCCCAACTTTGGTTTTAATTTTTGGTCCTCAAAGCTAATCACTTGGCTTCTACAGTCTGGACATAAGTAGGGGAAATGGTGGGAGTTAACAAGAAACACATGGCAAATAAATATCACATTAATTTTCCAGTCAGAGAAGAGGTGTATATACGATATGTGCCGGAAGATTCTATCTCTTGGTTACAATGGAGTCTTCTGAGTTTGTGTAAATAAACTCCATGACATCCAGATAATGAAAGCAACTGCCATCAGGTTCCTCCATATATCCCTGTCACTGGCAAAAGACTGCAACACAAATGCAAATCTTTGCTAAAAATTTTTTGGAAAATTTAGGAATTGTTTTTTGTATATTTGACATTTTAAAATCATTAATCCCATAAGTCAGTTCAAGAAATTCTTTCTATCAGACATTTCTCAAATGGATAGAACGGTTCTGCACCACCTCTGATCTGTATCCATTCTACCAACTGGAAAGACATGTAAATACAGTGCTGATAAATCCAGAAGTTAGAAAAGCTCCACGTTAAAATTGCCGAGATATCTTTTATACTTTCTATTTTACTTTATTGTTTATACAAAATCAGAAATTCAGGGTGTTTCTGGCTACTGGAGTAAAACACGCTACAAACCAAAGGGAACAAAGGTTAGTGGTCGCTGCCTTCACATCAGAGGACTCTTTTCATCTGTTGTTTCCACTCTATGTAGTGGAATCTGCTCCCAGGAGGTCCCTGGATGATGGAACATGTCAGAGTCTCCTAATTTCTTAGCTTAACTCACTTAACAGACTTGAGGTTTGGGTTGGCCTCTCATTATCTAGGATCCAGGCTTAAATTTTGCACAAAGTTCAAAACTGCAGAAGGAAGTAAAACACTGGAACTAAAGACGGAAGCAACCAACAAAACACTTCTGGTGTGAGCCAGGCCGCTGCCCAGCCAGCACAGCTCCAGGCACACTGCAGCTAACAGCCTTCGCGGCTCCCGAGGCTGCTCCTTACCGAGATAGCTTCGAAAGCGCGTGTTTGACTCTCAGACATGTTTGCCTGTCTCCTCCCTCAGATTCCTGAAATTATCAAAGCTATTTGGGGGAGAGAAAACGGTTCATGTAGTAATAAAGGTTATATTTCCCATTTGTGCTATTTCAAGGATGATTAAAAAAATAAGAAATCTGCAATTCATATAAAAGGAAAACTGGCTTAAAATTCAAAAGCAAATCCAGTCAGGTGGAGGTATGTATGGCATTAAATAATAGAGTCAGATTCTTTTTTGAAGATTCCGGATGAGCCTGTCAGTAGAGAGTTATGGTTCTCCAACATTTTCTCCATCTTCTCCCCTCCGGTGGTTTTAGTGATGTCTCTTTGCTTCTTACTATGAATCCATGGGATTAAGCACAGCACAAGCCCTCCAAGGAAGGGAGGGATTCCGGCAAGGTAAAAGGCCATATTGTAGTAGCCCAGCTTGTCACGAAGTAGCCCTGGAAATGGAGACAGCAGCTGTCACAAAGAGAGAACAAGCCTGGCTCCCAGCTTGATCACAGTGACAGCAGGCCCAGCTTAGATAACAGATTAGAGATGTAAACCTTTTTTGATATGAGGAAGAAAAAAAAATCACTTATTTTAAATTTTATCACACAATGCCAGTTGTACCAAAATAACACTTGTGGAAAATATTTGCAACTTGGCTTTGGCATTCTCAGGTCTGTCAGAGGCCACCTGGGATATTCAAATACATGGTGTAATGGCCCTTGTCTCAGCAGAAGGTGGACAGCGCCTGCACAACAGAGTTCTCCAAAATATCCATGCCTCAAGTTGATCTTATTTGACTTTAACAAGAAACTACCTTAAATCGTTATATAAAACATGAGAAGCTGTAAATCCAAGAGTCGGGATTTAAAAAAAGAAAGAAGGAAAGAAAGACTCTTAATTTTTTTTTTAATATGTATGGGTGTTTGAATGTGCCCCCAACTCCTGCCTGCTGTCCCAGGTGGCATCTGGAGTTAGAGGTAGCTGTCCACCATGCGGTTTCTGGGGAAAGTGGCCAGTGTTCTTATCTACTCTCTAGTCCAAAGAAAAAGATGCTAAGGCTTGCCTGTCCTCGAGAAGAAAGTATATCAGTGTGTGTTTGGCCAGGTCTGGCAGCATATGACTTTAATCCCAGAACTTGGAAGGCAGAGGCAGATGGACCTCTGAGTTTGAAGCCAGCTTAGACTTCACATCGAGTTCAGGCTACATAGAGGACCTGTCTCAAAACAAAAACAAAACAAGCAAACAAACAAACAAACAAACAAACAAAAACACCAAATGGCATTAAGTGCCATTTGCCGTTTGATGGATTCTTACAGCACTCAAGGTTGTACATTTTCTTAGCCTTTGAACTTTTTCTGCACAGCCTCAAGTTACCTAGAACGTCCAGGGGACATGCTAAACTGGACATCTAGCCCACGTCATTCGATGCACAGCTAAGGGTGTACCCTGTGGTACATCAGCATCTGTAGATAGAGATGGAGCTGTGCAGTCACCCTGAATCCAGGCACAAAATACACAGCATCTCTAAAATATGCAATAGTCCTGTCTTCAGAATCCAAGTGTCTCGCATGCAACCAACCTTGCAACCGTGGATACTAATAAACAGGCGTTATTATAAATAATGACCCTGAACCACTGAGGACAGGGGGGATGGGGGCAATTCTCCTGTCAGTTGCTGTGTGGTCCCCCTAGTCCACACCCTCTACTCTTGGTCGGGGGGCAGTTACTATCCTACCAGCACAACGCTGCTCCCACTATTATGCTTTTACCGTTGTCTGCGGATCTGAAATCCCCCAAACTCAGCTAAGTGATCAATATGTTACTTGAGGAAAAAGGAAGGAACAGAGGCTTCTCCTCCAGCAACTGTCACCACCAGACGTTAAACTCTATGTCATCTGCTCAGTAATAGCCCTGCCTCCTTGATTCTGGACCAGTAATGTGGTTGCAGATATAAGAATGAATGACTATCCCTGAGCCCCTTCTATTAGGCAAGATGACTGTACACCATTGAAACTTTATCCTAATTGTACTGAACACTTATCTAATTCACCTGGTACCCAAGTAAGACATCACATTATTGTTTGGAAGATTTCTAAAGGTAGAATTCCTTTAACTACTTTAAGTCAACTACTTAAAAGGCAACAATACAGTGGCACTTAGTAAATCCACAATGTCCTGAGGCTATTCTGGCTATATCTAATTTTGAAATATTTTCATGCAAAAAACAACAACAAACTCCATCTCTACTAAGTAGCCACTCTCCAATCCTTCCCTCCAGTCGCTGGCAACTACTAATCTGTTTTCTGTCTCTATGGAGATGTCAGATTTTTCCTATGAATGGAATCATACAATAATGGCCTTTTTATAGTTGGCTTTGCTCACTTAGCATAATGTTTGTGATGCTCGTTCACCTGGTAGCATGCATCAGTGTCCCTACCGCATTGCTTTTATGGCTAGATAATACTAACCTCTATCCATTTTATGGAGGATCTATTTTGGGTTTTGTTTACTTTTGGCTATGGACTGATTGGAGTCAAGTCTTAATATATATAGCCCCAGCTCTCTTGGGACTCACTATGTAGGCCAGGCTGGTCTTGAACATGAAGGTCCTGCCTCAGCTTCCTGAATGTTGAGATTACAGGTATGTGCCACGATGTCCAGCCTGGACATTATTTTTATATTCACGCTCTGATGGAAAACCAAGTTCTCTCCACTAAATGCAATTTTCCTCAATCATTCCTCAAGGAGTATGCTTTCTTATGTAAAAGTAATATATACTTTAGAAATCTATCATAATCTGCATTTTATGGTTCTATTTGTCTAACATAGTGTACTAACAAAACTTAAAAAAAAAGTAGAGGCTAAATGCATAGCTCAATAGAAGAGTATGTATTTAGTATACTCAATGCCTAGCCCTCCCCAACAGGTAATATTTTGTAGGGAATAGTGGCAAATGCTTGCTAAATATGTATAAGGCTCTGGGCTTAAAACACTCTCGCGCGCACACACACACACAGAATGCTCCCCAACAAACTTTTTCAACTTATTGTCAACAGAGAGTCTTATTTAAAATGAGAAGGAGCCAGAGGATTGGTGTACGCTTTAATCCCAGCACTCGGGAGGCAAAAGCAATCAGATCTCTAAGTCTGAGGCCAGCCTGATATACAGAGTAAGTTATAGGACAGCCAGGACTTCACAGAGAAACTCTGTCTTAAAAGACAAACAAACAAACAAAAGCCTCCCACCCAAAACAAACAAAAAATGAATGGGAGAAAGCATACAAAGGACTATTAAAAATATGTAAAATATTTCACAAATAAATGAGGTTTAGGATCCACAGTAGAAAATGCTATGAATTAGAACAATTAATATAAAATATTTATATTTACCTGCAACAGGAGGACCCACAGTCATGGGTATAGACATGAATCCAAGTAGAAATCCAATTGCTTGGGAAGCATCCTGAGGACCAACTAATTCAAAGGCAATGGGGGCCATGATAGAAATGAAGCATCCATCGAAGAGACCCATGATGAGGCAGACAGCAATGAGGGCCCCAAAGATGCTGCACAGGGGTATCATAATAGACATCAGGCCAATGAAGAAAAAGGAGAGTACCTAGGGCAGAGGATTCATGTTAACTCTGTATGTTCTCCTTCCTCGTGATCACATAGAATCAGCCTCCCTGAGGTCCTTTCAGATTTCTTTACTATTTTTATAAGGGAATAAGAACGTAACCATTTTGTATAGTAATTTTCCTTTCCAGCCTTCACATTCTTTCGTCAGAATGTGTAAGTTTATTCTAAGCCACCAGACATCTTTGGGTTAGTGTAGTTAATTTAACCAAACTCTTATTTTGCCTGCCATTTGATAAGCATTATGCTATCAAGACGTTTACACATAATTCTCCCTCTTAGGTTCTGGAGAGAAGGACATTTAAATAAATAAGTACAAATGAAATATTTAGATGTCATAGTCATATATGTAAACTACAGAGGGCACAGAAAGTAGAGAGAGAACAATAAGTAATGTCTAAAGAAATAATTAGCCAGGCATAGTGGCACACACTTGTAACCCCAGCATTTGGGAGGCAGTAAGTTTGAGACCAGCTTAGTTTACAAAGGGAGTCTAGGATAGACAGCCAGGGCTACACAGAGAAACCCTGTCTCAAAAACCCAAAAGAAAAGGAAGGAAGGAAGGAAGGAAGGAAGGAAGGAAGGAAGGAAGGAAGAAACAAAGAAAGGAGGAAGGAAAGAATTAAAGCTGGATAACTGGCTGGGTGTGGTGGCTATACTCACAATTCCAGGAAATGGAGGCAGGAGAATTGGCAGTTTGAGCCTGAGCTATATGATGAGAGCCTGTCTCAAAGATAAAACAAAGAGCCAGCAAGATGGCTCAGCGAGTATGATTCTTGCCACCAAGGCTGGGAACCTGGGTTCCAGGCCCAGGACCCCACAGTAAAAGGAAAGAAACAATTCCTGAAAGTTGTCTTAACAGCCTTGGAAACTCCGGAATGAATCAGAAGACACTATAGGCACATGAAAGCTTAGTGACTAATCAGAAGAAAGTTTATTCAAACACAGTAGTTTACCAAGCTCCAGGCCCTGCTAATCACCCCGGGGATACAATGCTGTCCTTGTTTTACATGCAGAGACAGTGGTGCTGGGAAAGGCTAGCGCAATCAAGGTACACAGACAGAGCTGGCCTGGAACTGTGGCCTATGTGAGCAGCCGCTCAGAGTGGACAGAGGTTCCTGTCGGAAGCCCTCCAGGGACAGTGGGACAGAGACAGAGACAAATAAGCTGTGGGCACCTCTGTGTCACTTCTGATTTCTGTAGGCCCCACTGGTATACTTCTAGGATACAGCTGCCCTAATTTGCTACTCTGGCTGCTGTGATAAACTCCATGACCAAAGCAGCCTGGGGAGTGAAGGGTTCATTTGGTTTACACTCCTGGAAACACTCCATCACCAGTGTGAGGGGCAGATCATTCTGGTCCATTTTCAGCATGAGGTACAATTAGAGCTCATCAAAGTGTCTCGGGCAAGCAAGATGAGCTCACTGCCATCTTACCCCAGACACTGCCTGCTTGTCTTACAACTCTCAGAGATGGGAAGCTGCGGGCGGCCTGCTCTGTGACTGAGCCCCCGAATACTCACTAGCTAAGGCTTTGTGTCCTGAACCAATAGCTGATGGGAAGAAGAGAACAGATTTCTCGAGAACAAGAACTTCAAAAACCACTGTCTTGCACCAATGGACACACCAGCCACTTTGCCTTTTTTTTTTTTTCCCCTTTCTTTCTTCTTTCCTTTCCAGACAGGGTTTCTCTGTGTAGTCTTGGGTGTCCTGCTGGGATTAAAGGCATGCACCACCAAACCTGGCTTGCTTTGCCTTTCTTTATGCTGCTATCCCTTTCTACAGAATGGCATACCAAAAATGGCTTTATTTTCTCTAGGCTCCTAGAATTTGTTATGATAAAGTGAGGGCATTGTTTCCATATTATGGGAAGCCACACAGGAACTAAAGCTGAGGACTGCTGGATGCTGCTTACTGGCTTGCTCTCTTCTGACTGCCTACTTTTCTTACTCAGCCCAAGCTCACCTGCCTAGGGATGGTGCCTCCCACAGTGGGCTGGGCCCTCCCACATCAATCATTAATCAAGAAAATGCCCCATAGGCCAATCTGATGACAGCAACTCCTCAACTGAGGTTTCCTCCTCCCAGGCTGCTCTAGTTTGTATCAAACCGACAAAAGCTGTCACCAAACTTGGTTGTGCAAATCAGGGAAGTTACTCGGAAGCCCCAGGGCTGTAAGGATGCAAAATCTGAGAGTGGGGTGGGAGTCAAGAACGCTGGTCTTCAGGCTTGAGAGACAGCTCTGTTGGTAAAATGCTGTAAAAGTGTAAGGACCTGAGTTAGACAGTATGTGCCCACGGGAAAAGCTGTCTTTTCCCATGGTGGGTGGGGTGCGCTGGGAAGGTGGAAACAGGGTCTTTGGGACTGGCTGTCTCAAAAACATGGGCAGTTCCGGGAGAATGATGACTGAAACTGACCTTTGGGAGGGCAGCACAATTTGTCCACAGACACGCATTAAGAAAAGTACTTAAAAACAGTCACAATCCAGGATAGTTACTTTTCTGACACCACTGTGTCATATAGCTGAATCTATTTTTTTCTTCAGTATTAAAATAGGGCGTTACAGTGAAATTATTATTGGATTAAGACTCTGAGCTTACTGTTGGAAAAATAAATCTATCACTTTATACCAACTCTTTTTGAGGGGGAGGAGAACAGTGGCCGGTCCCACTTTGTAGTTTTGATTGTTACCATAATTGTATATCTAATGTAGAATGAGAAAGAATAGATATTGTGGCCTTGAATACATAATCTTCCTGCCTCTACCTCCGAAGCACTGAGTTTATAGTGTGTGCCACCAAACCCAGCTTCACACTAACTTTCTGAAAGAATAGAATCTTCTATTCTCCCATTTTTAAAAAATTGAGATATTGGCTGGGTACGGTAGCACACGCCTGTAATCCCAGCACTCAGGGAAGCAGAGGCAGGCAGACCTCTGTGAGTTCAAGGCCTGGTCTCTAAAGTGAGTTCAGAATAGCCAAGGCTACACCGAGAAACCCTGTCTTGAAAAAAAATTAAAATATCTTTTTAAAAATAATTTCTTTACATTTTATTTTATGTGCATTAGTGTGAAGGTGTCAGATCCCTTGGAGTTGGCGTTATGAACAGTTGAAAGCTGCTGTGTGGAATTGAACCTGGGTCCTTTGAAAGAGCAGATGGTGCTCGTAAGCACTTAGCCATCTCCAGCTTGACCCAACTTCAATGAAAACACAAGTGGAATTTCATAGGAGTGAGTAATTATTGGACTCGAAGGAAGCAGTACTAAGAGGGCAGAGGCTAGGTCTATCTTAGTTGTGGTTTCTATTGCTGTGATAAGACATCATGACCAAAGCGTCTTGGGAAAAAAAGGATTTATTTCAACATACAGTTCCAAATCACAGTTCATCATAAAAGAAAGCAGTAGCCATAGGGAACGCTGCTTACTGGCTTGTTCAGTCTACTTTCTGACACAGCCCAGGACCACCTGTCCAGAGGTGCCACTGCCCACAGCGGGATGGACCCTCCCACATCATTTATCAAGAAAATGCCTGTCAGATGTGCCTATAGGCTGACCTACAGAGGCGATTTCTCAACTGAGGGTTCTTTTCCCCAGAGGAAAAGGACTCTAGCTTGTGTCGAGATGAATTAAAACTTAACACAGCCAGGCTCTAGCTCACTGTGATTCCGAACAAGCGAAAGGCGTTGTGATGCTTGAGACAAAAAGGCCTAAATATGCAGCGCATGGTGGCGCACACCTTTAGTCCCAGCACTTGGGAGGCAGAGGCAGACAGATCTCTGTGAGTTCTAGGCTACCCTGGTCTATGGACAGCCAAGGCTACACAGAGAAACCCTGTCTGGAAAAACAAACAAACAAAACCAAGAAACAAAAAAGGCCTAAATGTAATCAAAATGTCTAAAAGTTAGTAAGCAGACAAAAAAAAAAAAGTAGGTTAAGGAGTTGTGGGTTTTTTTTGTTGTTTGTTTGTTTGTTTGTTTGTTTGTTTAATCAAAAAATTAACCAGGCTCTGTCACCATGTGATGCTTCTGCTATATTAAGATGTATCAAGAAATGACACTTGAAACCAATGTTACACTCTTAGCTGTCACAGCCCCCAGAACAGTGAGCTAAATAAAACCCCTAGTCTCTGCTTAAGAAGGGGGAAGAAGAGGCAGAGGTTGGGAGAGACAAAGCCTACTATTCTTAGTTATAGATACATTTTTTTGTCCTGCCCATAACTATGACAAGAGACAAACATGGACAGTCTTAGAAATATTTGCAATCAAGTAAACTCCAGGAAATCTAAACTATTCTAATATATATTTTGTTTTGCCTTGCTTGTCTTGGGTGAAATAGATCATGCCATAAAGCCCTGGTTGGGTTTGAACTCACAATCCTGCCTGCATCTCCTGAGTGCTAGGGATTATAGGTGAACTATCATGCCTGGTTCAGATTCAATGCCCTTCACTGGTAAAAACAGACAGCAAATTTCCAGCCACTTCACCATGATTAGAATAGAAAGCACACACACACACACACACCTTCTTTCTCTTCCTATTTTGTTCAATACTCATTTTTGTCAAGAAAACCAGCTCCGGAGTTGAAACTTACCATGCTAGCAGCTAGTAGGTACTTGTCATTTGACAATCCTGTATAGTATTTGGCACAATCAATATTGTTGATATCGAATGTTTTCATGGAATAATTAATGTAATAGAATGAGATCCAGGCACCTTAATTTTGGGTGTTTCTCTGATTTCTCTTTTTGCCTTTTAAAAATTTTTGTCTTTGATCAGCTTTTTTGTTTGATTTTTAAGATAGCGCTATTGATCTGGGGCATTTCTGAATCTTTACCTAAATGCAAGTCCTTTTTCAAGTTAAACTATACTAACTTATGTTCTTTCTTTGACCAAGATTTATGACAGTTGCTGCTCTTTTGGGGGAAAAAAAAGTGTAGTAATGCATTCAAGTCTGTCCTCAAACTTGAAATCCCCTTGCCCCAGCATTTTGAGTACAGGGATACAGACACACTCTATGATGCCTACCTTAAGACTTATTAACTTATAACTGGAGAGATGGCTCAATGGTTGAGAACATTGGCTTCTCTTCCAGAGGACCTGGGTTCTTTTCCCAGTGCTCACATGGCAGCTCAAAATAGTCTGTAAGTCCAGGTTCGGGAAATCTAATGCCCTTTCTGGCCTCTGCAGGCAGCAGGCATGTACGGGATGTACAGATAGACATGCAGGGAAAGTACCCAAAGTTATAGAATGAAAACAGGTTTATTAATCTAATTAAATTTTTATAGAAGGATTTTTTGAGGATTGAGTGCCTTAAGACCATTCACACAAATATTCCCTAAGCATTTCAGAAAAATATCTAGTTTTTTTGTTTTGCTTTTTTTTTTTTTTAGCCTTATTTGTACTAAAGGAAAGTTCTCAAGAAGAAGCTATCTCCCCACCCCACCGGGAACATTCAAGGCTAACTTATTAGAACTTTAGCAGTGTTGGAGAGTTTAGAATGGTACAAGTCCAGAGCCAAATTACCTCGGGCCACTGTTAGCCCTCTGGTAGCCGTTTCCTGTCCTCTTCTATGTGTGAGCTAATGTCTCTGCGACCGCTGGGTAAATACTCTTCCATATACCAATACCACCAACCAAATGAGAAGAATGCCACCAGGCAGCACCTGAGGCCAGAGCCTCCGTTTCCTCCCTTCACTTTAGTCCGCCTGTCTAATGCTTCTAAGGCATCTGAAAGGTGCCTTGACTTAAGACTCTTCTGTTACTTGTTGGTATGATGTTCCTGTGGACAGTGTACAGTTTACCCTTGTTCATTCAAACGCTGATTTCTCTCCCCCACTATCTGGTTTCAGGCTGGACGTTGTATTGTGATGCTTCTTCTGAGCATCACCTGTAAGCATCACCTGTCTCAAGTTTGTGTAAACATGCCACCATTTGTTCTCTGTGTTGTTGATTAAAACAACCAGCCGCAACGCTGTGCAATGGAGAGAATAGGGTGGGACATCCTGGTCCAGAGGGGAGGTGGGGGAGGAGGGAAAAGGAGGAAGTGAAGGGAGGAGAGCAGAGAATCTGCAGGAGAGGTCTTGGAACCACGTGGAGAGATGAACTGGACCTAAGATATGACTAAAAGCAAGTATAATGGGTAAAATCTGAATGGTAGGAAACTATGCAGGCTTGGAGGTTTAGGATGGAGTAACTATTGCCCAGCACTGTGCTCTAGGTTAATTAAGTAAATCCTAGTCTCTGTGTGGTGATTTGGGTATACAGCTGGTTTAGGAATAACGGCTGATTAACTAAAACATAAATCAATAATAAATGTTAATAATCCACAACAGTTACTGTAAAAACCTCACCAAACATCACCACTTTGGAGCACAGAATCTGGAGTAACTCTATGTTCCAGAACCATGGTTGCTCATATTTGGCTCCAGAACATACCCTTACTCTCTTTGAGGAGAGGGCTATGCTTTGCATTGACAGTAACTACAGTGATGAGAAACAATGATCTTTCCCAGTAGATTTTGTTTCCAAGCTGGTCGGAGCATAACTGCTGTGAGGAATAAATATTTGTAACTTATGTGCTCAGATACCTGGGCCACAGGAAGCACGTGTCAAGGTTTGACAAATTATTCATACAGGAGGGTCAGTACTTCATTTCCAGACTTTTACCAAGGGAGAAAGCAGCTATGTCCTGTCCACCCTGCACTAACTAGATGGATTTGCTGAGGCCGTGTGTCCAAGTGGCTGGAGTCTTCCGAAGCATTTAGGGCCTGTACTTTCAGAGTGTTTCACAGAAGGAGGGAGTAAGAGGAGCATATCTGACTTTCTCCACAGAACAGGCCACATTCACCGCAGTGCCAGTCTAAACGAGACTGTGTGCGGGGCCTCTGATCTTTATGCAGTCTGGGGAAAGTTCGTTATTTGGAAGACTATCTTAAAATATTTGCTAAAGTGTTGGAGGTTGGTCTGATGCTAATTACCGGCCCTCTGTGTAAACCTGCCTCAGTCATTATACCTGACTGGCTAATTAAACAGCTGATACCCGGGCAGGACAGGGTAGGCTGGGCATGGCTAAGGTTCCCAGCCTTTGGAGAATCCCAGGAGGAATCACAGGAAAGACAGACAGACAGGAAAAGAGGAAGAAGGAGGACACCACAGTGGGTTAGCCGGTAGAAGAAACCATGGGGCCTGGGAGGAAGAACTCCAATAATGGTGTGAAAAGAGCCCAGATGAGGAATACAAGTACCCTGGGATTATGTATGGAAGGTAGACCAGTTGAAGAGGATGATGGTGGATGGCATTGGGTGGGGGCTGGGAGATGGATGGTGAGGATGATGAAACAGTGAAAGTGAAATATCTGCCTGGCCCACGGTAAATAAGGCAATTATAAATCTAACAGGTGCTTAGATTAGCCAGTAAAGTCCATACCTTCGCATAAAATGTCAGTAAGAAGTAAAATGAAAATAAAATGAAAAACAGCTCAAGCAACTCTGACCAGTTCAATCTTCCTCAATAGGAGAGAAAGTTTATACATGAAGATGGCTATGAACATTGTTCTATTTTTTCTAATTACGTATGTTACCCATGAATACATTCCCCTAACAATTCAGACCATGGAGAAACGTATGTAGTAGCACATGAAAGGTTCTCTTCAATCCTACCCACCATCAGCCTGCACTGCACTCCATCCAGAAGGAGCACGCCACAGTCCCAGGGCACTTGTGTTCACACATATGGACAAGATGTCCATGGGAGGCTAAGTATTGGATAAATTCCCAGGTAGGCAAGCAGGTGGGAGGGGGACCATATCTAGGTGATAGAGGTGAACTGCCAAATGGCTGGCTTCTTCCTCACCCTCCAGACCTGAGCAACACTTCACAGACTTGACAAACCCAACCCTGGATAGTGTAGTTGGTGACTCCTAAGAGCCACAGGACACACCAAAGTATGCTCTTGCTTCTCCACTGTCTTCTTTCAAACAGTCACCCCAGCTGTCACTCAGGAAGTACTACTAAATCACAAACACCTCTTCATCAGGTCGACATCACAAACTTAGAAGCCAGTCATGGTGGTACACATCTGTAATCTAAGAGCTATGGAGTCTGAGGCAGGAGGACTGTAGTGAGTTTGAGTCTAGCCTGAACTGCAAAGTGTATTGAAAGCCATATAGCAAGGCCTGTCTTAAAAATAACAACCCACCAACAACAACAAAAAGGCCTAAAACAGCAAGTGCTCTTCTTTCTCTCCTACTTTTACTTTCCTCCCTATAACTCATCCTGTACACATACACACGATATCTACAGCAACTTTAAATAACTACGCCAATATTCTCCAACAAAGTAAAATCTCTAATCTTGGCTCTGAAGACATAGAAAGCCTGTTCCCAGCTTTCCAGCTTCTTCCATGCCTGTCTCCCTTGTCTAGGTCCAAACACCTAGCTTTTCCATCTACAATCCTGTTCTGGGAACCCAGGGATCCTGTCTGTCCTGTTTGCATCATCCTACCTGGGCTAATATCTAAGAGCAGAGGGAAGTATTCAGAATTATTTTTACAAAATGAAAGCTCACATCGGCAATACAACAGATGTCCAGAAGAGGGCACCTTGACATTAGAATACAAAGCTAACGGGGCAGCTCATTGCTAAAAAAAAAAAACCTGTGTCTACAATGAGGTCTAAAATGTGTCTATTATGAGGGGTGAAGTGATTATCGTAAGATAAACACTTCCATTGTTGTATTTGAGACGGGGTCTCACTCTGAGGCCGAGGCTGACCTCATACTTGTGGCACCCCCACCTCCTAAGTACTGGATTTCAGGTGTGACCTACCATGCCCAGCTGTGACCATTAGTGTGCGGTGGGGGGACGGGTGGTTGGGGAGGGAGTGGTACATGCCGTGGAGCACACGTGCAGGTCAGAAGACAACTTAGTACAGTTCTTTCCTTCCACCTTTCCATAGGTTCTGACATCAAACTCAGGTCATCAGGATTTTGAGGCCCACAGCTTTATTGATGGAGTTTTGTTTTTTTTTTGTTTTTTGTTTTTTGTTTTTTTTTTTTAAGATAGGGGCTTTCTACATAGTCCTGACTGTCCTGGAACTCACTGTGTAGACCAGGCTGGCCTTGAACTCAGAGATCTGCCTGCCTCTGCCTCCCAAGTGCTGGGATTTAAGGTGTGCACCACTAAGCCCAGCTTTGCTCTACATCTTATAAAAGGGCACATAAATATGAATGATTTTACTCCCAGCAATGGCAGGAGGAGAAGACACCAGTTGCTGTCTCCACTTCCTTCTAGCTCTGGCCTGTGACTGTCTGCTTGGACCCCACACAAACTCTGTCCCTAAGTGTCCCCATCTGTAAGTGGAAGCAAAGAACTACAGCTCCCCTGAAGGGCTGAGGTAAGGACTGGATATGCAGCATGAGGAGGCCTCAGTTCTTCCACAAGCTTATGGAGGTGCTCAGTAAATGGTGCTGGTCATTATTACAAGCTGACCTTTGGAAGTTCCTTTATCTGTAAGAAACACCTGTTCCATGCAGTTTCCTATTCCCAAATTTCACCTCTGTTATGAGTCTATTCATGCTACCTCTCATGATTAAGCTCCAATTCTTCCTGGCTCTCCTCTACCCTTGATATAACTGTCTACATTCTCATGTATTCATCTGTATGGTCACCAATAGCCTCTTACTCCAGTCACTTCAGTAGTTCCTGATCTCGTTGGCTACTGCTGTCCCTAAGAGCACTCTATTCCCAGATGTTTCCTACCAACCTGATCACTTCCTTTCAGTCTCCCTGCAGCCCAAGGATGCTCAAAACCCACAGCGCATCTACCCACCCAGGAGCTTCAAGCCCAACTCAGCTGTTTTACAGGGATCATACACAAATGTGGCAAAAATAAAAATAAAAAACGTGTGTCTTTCTCGGCTGTAGCAAATTACTGATCTCACAAGATAATAAAAATCGCCTCCACCATAAGCCAAGCAACAGATCTCAGGCATAGCATAACCAGCTCCGTTGGACATCTGTACCTCTAACTGTTTGACCCCAATGTCTTCAACGTGGTGCTTTCCTACCCCGAACACAACAGCAGATTCCAGCTCACTGCCTCAAACTCATGCTAAAAAATCCACCCACCTTATGTGTATTGTTAGACCACCACTCATATCTTAGTTTATAATAGTTTTACCACCACAGAAAGAAACCATCACCTTTCCTCAATCCCCAAACAACAGCTATTAATTTACTTTCTTAATGATCTGCCTGTTCTAGAAATTTCAGCTCAATGCAATATAACGGATATTCAACGTGTGGCCTTTAGTAACTACCTCAACTCTTGCCCCATTCTCCACTCCATTCTTTCCTTCCCAATTATCAGACTGAGCTTTCCAAACACCACTCATGTCAGCCCCTTGTTCAAAACCCCTCCGTGGCTTGAGTTAGACTAAGGAATAAAATTCACCCCCTTTCAATTTTATGTTTGTTTGGATTGTTTTGTTTTGTTTTTGTTTTCTTAACTGAGGTCTTGCTGTGTAGCCCCAGCTGGCTTGAACTGATGTGACGGAAATTTGTTATCTTTCATGTCTTCCTAACCTGGCCTTCCTCCAGCTATAGCCCCTGTTATTCTTCCTTTATGCCATCCAAACATCCAGCTTCCCAGGCATACATATATACACTCTATGGTCCATGTGTTTTCTGCGCTTGGACATTCTTCTCTTCTTCCTTATATCTGCCACTCTCTACCTACTCACTTATAGAAAACTACTTTTTTTGTGATGCTGGAGAAAAAAAACAGGGCCTTGTGCATGTAAGGCAAGCTCTCTATTATGTTAAAGACATCCCAGGTCTTTAACTAGCTCTTACCTCTTTATAGTCTTTAGACCCTCACTAGTGATTCAGATTTCCCCCAGGGAACTGTTATCTCACTGTGCTCTAATCTGTATTTCCTGTCCCCCCCCCCCCCCCCCCGGGAACTGTTATCTCACTGTGCTGTAATCTGTATTATCCTGTCCTTCCAGGGAACTGTCATTTTACTGTGCTGTAATACTGTATTATCATGTCCCCCAGGAAATTGTAGGGATAATCTTTTGTGCACTGTGTGAAGATGATCCTTGTATTTTAAATGCTGACTTCTGTTCAGGCAGAGATCTGATTACAGTCTGGACTTTGGCACTGTCATTGTTAGAAGCATCTCTTGTCTTGGTATGTTGAAAACATTGTTCTCATCACCTTCTGATGGTCAAATAAAGAGTTGAATGGCCAATAGCTGGGCTAGAGAGTTAAGGCAGGCCTTCTGGGCCAGGGGTGGGGGGGGAGGTGTGTGTATCAGTCTCAGGGGACTGGGAAGTGGCCATCAGAACACAGATGAAGGAGGTGCCAGGGCTAAGAGGCCACATGGCTGAGAAGTAGGCCAGGCCAGAACTGTCAGTTTAGAATAGCTGAGTACCTGTCCAGCTTTAGGCCTAAAGTTATTATTAATAACTTTTTGGCATAGAAAAACCAAATCTTTACATTTGGCTCCCGTCGTGCTAGGCATGTAATCTAAACATAGACAGAGATCCGAGCTTAGGACAAAAGATTCAGGTATTAGGGTCCCAGGGAGAAAGTACAGACAAACACTTCCTAGGAATAAATTCGGCCCCCTGCACACTGCTCTGTGAGTGGAATGGCTGGAGTCCAGCTAGGTCTGGCTGGCTGTGAGGTCACTGAAACCTCTGAGTGGCAGAGGGGGTAAGGGGCTCCCTGGGAGCCCCTGCTGAGCAGCAAAGCCAGCAGTCAGGTAGGAAGTGGGAAACCCCAAGAGGCCCGTGCCAGAGACCACTCCTCTGGGGGAGCCTCACACTTCCCAAGGCAGCAGAGTGAACAGAGCTAAGTCCAGCTGAGTCCCTCTGCCAGTGGGTTGCAGGCCCATGGGGGGAGGGGGACTTCCCAGAGACGGGGTCCACCCGGGGAAAGCCTGCAGCTGCCAGCCTGCATGGCATGCTAGCTGAGTGGCAAAGAGACTTGGCAAACAATAGCTTCAGACATGTGGGAAGTGGCAAGAAAAGTTGAAAAATTGCCAGACTTGGTATGATACTTAGGAAATCCTTAAAAATAAAAAAAAGAGTTAAATAAAATTAATAAGACAAGTAAAAATGCAAAATGCAATGACAGAGGCATTTGGTTACCATATAATTTTGTTATGCTTATCAACATAGAAATATTTGTATTTTACATAGTGATTATAATTTTATATATATATATTTCAAAGAGATTGGAAGGTCTCTTTGATTCAAAATAAAGGATCTTCATAAGAATCCAATCTGGAACTTACAATGACAACAAGAAGGGTAGTTCCATATGAGAGAAATCTACAAGGATTTAAGGAGATTATAGAATGGCATCCCATAGAGACGCTAGGTTAAAAAAAAAAGCTTCAGCTATAAACCAACATGGTTAGGCTTGATACTATTTTGTCAAGGATCAATTACTAGATGAAGGTCTATATTCTAAGTTAAAAATAGAAATTCTGTTCAATAATGCCACCTTAGAACAATGTCTTATAATAGCTTATGTGTTTCATTTTGTAGCGTTTGGAGAATTAAAGTATGTAAATATGTTAATACATCATATAATTGATTCATACTTAGAATTTTGTGTTTTTTTGAGACAGGGTTTCTCTGTGTAGCCTTGACTGTCTTAGACTCACTTTGTAGACCAGACTGACCTCTAACTCACAGAGGTCTATCTGCCTTTGTCTCCCAGAGTGCTGGGATACAGGTGTGCACCACCAAGCCCGGCTCAGACTTAAGATTCCAATATGCTTTTTACCTTGAATTCTGAAAACAATGATTCTGAGATTGAACATTTATTAAATGGAAGCTGATGATGATCCAACAAATGTATCCATTAAAATACAACATTTTAAAAGACATTATGGCATAGAAAATGTTACAGATAGGTTATGCCTATGCTTTAACAGGAAAAGAAAAGCTGTGGATACCTTCCAAATTAATAAAGATTAGATTTGACTGGCAGAGACCTTCTAAAAATTTTGACTGCAGACATGAAGAAAGAAACAAAGAAGGAAAATAAAAACCTAACATATATGCTGACCCCTCTACATGGGAGCAGCTCTGACTCTGGCTGAGACAGGAGAAAATGGCTCTGCAAAGCCAATAAGTCTTGTTGGCTGCAGAGTCCTCGGGACTTAATTTTACACGCCATCCTTTCACGCGGCATTGATGGGTATGTGTATTGCAGCTTGGTTATACAGTCCAAATGAACTTGTAGAGACAGATGCCTTTCACCTGCTCAAGCAAAGAGCAGAGAACCGTCTTTAGCTGATTTGTGCATACTGTACACAAAGCAAAACAGAAAAGACTGATGTTTGACTGCCAACCTCTAATATTTAAAACTCAAGTACATAACTGATTACTTTGTCCTTGAAACGTTGTCTGCCAGCCAGCAGTGGTGGTGAATGCCTTAAATCCAGCCCTTGGGAGGCAGAGGTAGGCAGATCTCTGAGTTCAAGGCCAGCCTGGTCTACAGAGCGAGTTCAAGGACAGCCAGGGCTACAGAGAGAAACCCTGGATCAAAAAGGAAAAAAGAAAACCTGTCTGCAGAAATTTTGTTCCAGAGAGTATTTCACACCTCTACAGTATATATTCATATGGGTACATTTAGTGGAAGTATATCAGCAGGGGGAGGGAGCAGAGTCTGCTGGAGAAGAAAAGCTCGGGGGTACCTGCAGGTAGACCTTCTTCACACCAGGCACGTAGTCTGCAATGCGGCCAAAGAGAAGCCGCCCAACTCCTGAAGTGACGCCAATGCACATGAAAAGCACCTCCTTGTTCTCTACATCTGGAAATTTTTCCTTCACGTACTTCATCTGCAGGTCGAGAAAAAGGAAACCTTGCTGAATATGGTAGGGAAACGCCACAGCTTGGAGACATAGGTCAATAATATCAAATATAGGGGTTTTCCTCTACAGTGTTGCCCCAACTCCCCTTCAAAACCAAGATTAAAATAGTTAAAAGAATATCCTGTGATAACTTTCTAGAAGAATGGATAAAGAAAATCTATCATGATTTAGCTTGTATAAAAAGAATGAGTTTTCTGAGTGTGATGGCACAAACCTGTAATCCCAGCCCTTGGCTTACTGTGGCAGGATTGGAAATGCAAGGCCAGCCTGGGCTACAGAGTAAATTCAGGAAGCCTGGATCATGCATCGAGAACTTGATTCAGAAAAACCACAATTTCAAAAAATGAGTTAATACTATAATTATTTTTTTTTCTTCAGTAAACAGATCACACACAATGAGCCAGTCCTCAAAGGAGAATGGAGACCTGAAATATCTTCCACCCACCCCGTGGAAGATGGCTAAAGGTTATCTTTGGAGCTTTATTTCTTCTGGGGGGACCAGAACAAAATGATGCCCTTGAAGTACTTTCTACCAGAGTTTCCTGTATGGGAGTATAAGGTTCCTGTGTGGCATGCCCGCAGATGCAGATACACAAACAATTTACAATTAAGTCTAATTAAATCTTAAACTGCCAGATCCAAATACTGGTTCTAGTCCATCAGGCCCTGTGGCTGAGTTATTTTTTAGGATCTCAATTTGTCTACAAAATGGAAATAGCAACAGTATCTATTTCAAGGGTGTTATAAGGATTAAGTAAAACATCTGCATAGAGGACTTAAGAGTTAGGACACACTGAAGCACCTGTGGAGCGTATGTGAAGCCTCAGGTTCAGCCAGCACTAACACCGCCTCAGAAGAATGGCTGGCAGACAGTTAACGACCAAATATTAATCTTGGCCATCCTTTTTACAAAGGACCTTTTGAATATTGGCTGAAGTAGAAGCTGGAGTTGGGGGAATAACTTCACTTCCCTCCACTCAAAGTCTAGTAAAACAGTGACCTCTGGGCCACAGAGACCTAGAGGGCGTATTTTGTTTGACTTTTCCATAATGACCTCAGCACTCACTGTCCCTTATATGCCGAGCATCCCTTGGAGTTCTAGGAGACTGCAAGCAAACTTCCCACCAAGCCCAACAGCCCAAGTAACTAATGTGCTAGTGGGAGACTTTTCAGATGGCATCTCTCTACTTAAGACATTTCCATTTAACTTTCTTTTTTCCTGCTTTCCTTTTTCTTAAACCAGTTGTGTATCTTCACATCATCTCATTTCTCTTCGTTAAAAATTGGCGATTGGGGCTGGAGAGATGGCTCAGCGGTTAAGAGCATGGCTACTCCTCCAGGGGACCTGGGTTCAGCTTCCAGCACTCACATGGCAGCTCAAAGCGGGGTCTGACCCCAGGTGATTGTCACCCTCTCTGGCCTCTGTAGGCAGGTATGGAAGGTGCAGGCACACACACAGGCTTGGAAACCCATACACATACGAATAAATAATTAAAATTTTAAATTAAAAGTCGGTAGTTTTTCTAACTTCTGTTTTCACACTGCTGCAAAATAATCTTCCTGAATGGGACTTTAATCTTGCCAATCCTGTCTTCAGAAGTCGCTTGTTCTAGCCTACATGCTGTACTCTGCCCGGTATTTAAAGCTCTCCATAGCCTGTCACTGGTTGCCCTTTGGCTGTTTCTTAGTTACTACTGCTCCTTGGCTCAAATGTCTACTGAGCCTGTAAAAAGGGAAGTAGGCGTGTGTGGAGAAAAGCCGCACATTCCGGAGGACCATTACTACCTGCGTTGCTGGCCCCCCCTCCCCCCACCTTCTTTTACTATACGTAAATGATTTAGGAGAAATATGAAATCCGGATCTTGCGTAGAAATGTTGGCAGCTACCCTGAATTTAGAACACCGTGTGATCCAAGGCTTCATAAGCCAAACTGCAAATGCCAATGCTGCAAACTGCATTAGGCCGGCTTTGATCTCAGTCTTAATCCCGGCCAGCTCAGTGGGAAAGGCTTGTCATACGCCCACTGCTCATGCTACTATGCTCTCCCCTGTCTGCCGCGCCCTGGGCTTTGTAACTTCTTGCTTTTTCTTAACACTGTCCCTGGGCACCTGCGGTTTTGCGCCTGTTTCTAGCCAGCCTTGCTAAATTCTCCGGACACTCTTTTCCATGTCAAATTAGACATTACCCATCTGCCAAATTCAAGGGGACCTCATGCTTTATTCACCCACCCCTTAGGAGTTGCCCTCGTGGCAGTAAAACCCAAGTGACCATCTCAGGTTACTCCAGCTCCTTTCTTCAAATCAGATTGCCACCAAATGGTAACGACTTTCTGACTGAGTGACTCCCACATACTTCCTCTGTTCTGTGTTCCCTGTGTAGGTTCTTGCCACTCCTAACCTGGACCTCTACAGCAACCTTCTAACATGCTTCCTGTTAGAGCCCCCATTCCTAAATATCCTAAATTCACATTTTAAAGCTCACATCTGGGCTTACTTTCCCCTTAGGGTCTGTAGCCTTTAGATTGAAGTGTTGTGCATACAGACATGTTTTTGTTTTAATTCCAGGGGTGGGGTGGGGGACTGATTCAGATCGTCCACAAGAGCAAACTATTTGCCTTATGCCGGCTCTGAGAGGAGCTCTTTGCCAGCTGCAGATAATGTAAATCTGAGGGCTCTGGAGAAAGAATAAATGCCAGAGCCCAGAGAGTGTGGAGAAGCTCTGAGAAAGGACTAAGGCCGCTGTTGCTTCCCGGCTTTGGCTGTGGGTTGCTGTTGATGCAGTGAGACAAGAAGCTGGAGATCTCCTGAACCGAGGATTAGACTGGCGCCAAGGAACCTGATGACCCTAACCAGCAGGAAGCAGCTAAGAGACCTGAGCCCCCTCCCCCACTAACCCTTTCTCTCTCCTACCTGGTGTTGGGGTGCTGGACGGAATTGGACAGAGTAGGGAGAAAGAGATGTAAGAAATGCAAATAGGAGCTGTTGTTTTTTAAAGCGTGCCAACAACTGAGCACTGACACATGACCAGTCTAAGCTGCGATATGCTGTGAGCACAAACATGCAGAGAACCGGAAGTCACTGGGGAGGAGAAGGCATGAAAAATAGCTCAATCCTGAGTGCCTGTTAAAACAATAAATACATCAGCTGTACAGCTAAGTAAAGTATTATAAAAATTAATTTCGTTTCTTTTTCTCCTTTTTCTTTTACTGTGGGTAACTTGGACTTTTCTCATTTAAATTATGAAGTGGCATGATTCGCATTTCTTGAAGAACCCGCTTGTTGCAAGCACATGACAGCCACCGCTGAAGGGAACCAGGAACCTGCAGACAGAGCTGACCACGGATCTCCTTCTGGAGGGAAATGGCCAGTGTGAGTTAGGTGCTACAGTGGGGTGCGTGTCCCCATGCTTTCTTTAGGAAAAATCGGAAAGCGCCTGCGGGATCTACACCAGCTCCAGCCCAGGCTGAGGAACAGAGCCGCGGCCTCGGTGTGCTAAGCAGCTGCTGAACCTACCTCCGCTGCCAGCCCCGTAAAGCTTTCACAGAGACGTTCTTCAATACTCATAAGACTAAACCTGTCAGTCATTCTTTTGATGAAACTAAGAATAGGAGCCTAGTAAATTTCTATCATTCTTTGAGTTCTTTTACCTTCCCCCAGTCTATTTTGCAATCTTTATAAGAAATAATAAAGTGAAATATTTGAGATTTTTTTTAAAGAGGCTAGGTAATGTGAGTGTAAATATGCTAGAGTACACAAAATACGCACATGATTACTCACATTGTCAGTCATAATGAAACCCACTATCTTGTACAATGAATCTACACTAATAAAATGGTGAAATTAAAATTACGCCTTAATTGGAAACTCAGTTCTTTAATGATAAAGGACACGACTACATCAAATTTGCGTCAGTATCACTTAAATAACAAGTTTTTTAAAACCCATCAACCTTTGTAACTTCCTCTCTACGTGCCCCACCAAAACTTCAGACTAAGAGTATTTTTGGTTATTGGGTGAGGAGTGTACAGGAGAGGTGATCCCACTCTGTAGATGCCAAACCTCTGTGTCTTTCCTCGCTGAGGCAGCAGTACCAAGGAGGTTCGTCCTGAGCCTCCAGGAGGCCTGCTGTCTGACTTAGGAATTTCTGCCGTCCCTCATCCTCTGGGTGCTGTCGTGTGCTCTGTTTAACACAGAGCATGACATAGGGCAAAACTGGCATTTCTAATACTCATGAGGGCAGAGACAGAAAACCATGGAACAGATACTTTCAAATTTGATCTAACTCATTTATTAAACAAACAGAAAGCTTGTGCTGGAGCCCAGTATTTACCCAGGGGATGTTACTTGTGGATCAGTTGGTTAACGTTAACATTACTGGGGGCGGGGGGTGTAAGCTCAGCCTGTAACACCAGCACGTAAATCTTTCTGGAAAGGGTCTCATCATGTGGTACAGGCTGGCCTCAAATTTCCAGTTCTGCTAGCTTGGCCAAACTTGGCTTAAATAATCAAAAACGTTTTATTAAATTTTATGTATGCGTATGGCAGGGGGAATGGGCGCACTCTTATCACAGTATGTGTGTGAAGGTCAGAGGACAACTTTCAATACTGAGTTCTCTCCTTTCGCCACGTGAGTTCTGAGGGTGGAACTGAGGTCATCAGGCTTGGTGGCAAGTGCCTTTACCTGCTGAGCCGTTCCCTGGACTCCACGCTGGGCTTTAGGCTTTATCTGGACACATAAGTATCTTTAGGGAGGAAACATATCTTTTATTGAGAGCTCAAGCTAAATCTGGAGGTATGAATACCTCTGGAAACATCTTAAACATCACCCGCTCGTAAAACATTTTTCCATCATTCGAGCAAAAGCAGCTTTTGCTGACCACAGACACTGTTTTAATATCCAAAGACAACCAAGAACTCACATCCTGGAAGATGTGCCCATTCTATATCCGTGAGACAATTAAGACCAAGCTCTTCGATTTACCCTTTCTCTAACCATCTTCAATTTGACGGAAGAGTGGCATTCCTGGAATTGATGACATTTTTCTGATCAGACAACTAAAGGCAAAAAAATAGATCCCGCTTTTTTCTGAATGGGTCAATGGAAGCAGCCTGTGAAAATCAGTCTTTCACTAGAATAGCTTGTGGCCTGTGCTGTGGCGCCCCTCCCTTCACCCCTTCCTCAGGGGAGTCACAAGTGCAAGGCTCGTGGGGACAGAGGGCATCTTCCACTGAGAAAACAGCAGAATGCTTTGGCTCTCAGACACTTAATCATTAAGGACCACCGGATAGCTGTCCAACCCAGAGGTGCTACAGCGAAATCCGTCCTGCCCATACTGCTATGCTGCCCATACCGGCAAACCACAAATGCCATGGGTCAAAAGTTACCTGCTGTTTCATTTGTGTCGTGTGGCTATGAAACTAGATCACTGACCCTCCTCCATACACACGTGCACACTTTAACCGCTTGAGTGCCCTTTGCCTACAATTTTCCACATAATGTTTATGTAACACCACACAAAGAATGCGATAGAGGAATCTCAGTGTATATAACTTAGACTACACGTTGTCGAAGAATAAAGAAGGAAATTACTGAAAACCTTCCAAACAGAAGAAAAAGAAAACAATTTCGACAGCAGACTGGAAGGAACAACTGACTGACTCACTCTGAAGTGTTAACAAAGGCAGGAGGGAGAGTTAAGAGAACACGACACGATCAGCTCCAGTAGACACGGCAGGCTGTGAGAGAAAAAAAAAAAATCTTTGGAAAACACAAAAGGACAAAACCTCCAAATGCTCCAATTTGTATCGTCTCCAGCTGTTGCTGCTCATTGTGTTCTCTGGAAGGATAAGAGGATTTCGGTCACCTGTCACCGTTTGCCATGTTTGTGGCAGTTTTGATTCCTCGGTCTTCTATCTGCCCTTGCTCCTGAGAGACACATCATCAAACTGGAAAGAACAGGGTAAGCATGGGTGTCCATTTCACTTCTAGAATAAATACTTTGTGGGGTGAGAGGACTTGTAGCTCTGGTTTGCATGGCACATGTAAACTGGGCTAAAAAGTGCTAGGTCATGTTTGGATGGTTCTGGAATTCACACTGATCTCAACTCCCTACTTCCAAGTAGCAATCTTATATTCCCTGGCTGCTAGACACACCAGAGCTCAGCAGCGCGAGGCTGCTGCTTCTTGTTTGCATGTGGTTGAGAGTAATTTCTAAAGCACACTCACTCATCTTGCTGGGCCTGGTGGCACAGGCTATATTTCAGTACTTGGGAGAGACAGAGACAGGAGAATTGCTACCACTTCAAGGCCAGCTTTGTCTACTTAGTTTCAGGCCAGTCCTTGTATTAAAAAACCTAGAAAGAGGGGCTAAAGAGATGCTCAGGGGTGGCTCACAACCAACCATAACTACAGTCCCAGGGGATCTTTTGATACCCTCTGCCAACTTCTCAGGCACCAGGTATTCAAGTTGTGCGAAGACATACATGCAAGAAAAACACTCATTCATAGAAAATAAATGAACCTAACAGAGAAATAAATCTTAAACTAAAAACAAAATAAAACCAAAAGCCCGTAAGTGTGTGTATCTCCATCTAATATGTCAAAAAGCTACCCCATAACTCTAGAAGACCATGTGATTTAAACATGTTTTCTTTTTAACTGAATTTGGCATGGAAGGGACACAGGAATTCTACTATATAGGCCAAGCTATCCTCAAACTTGAATTCTTCTGCCTCCCGAGTTCCCAAATTATAGCCTGCACCACCTCTTTAACAGGCAAAGTCGAAGAAAAGAACCTGGACCCTTTAAAAAAAACAAAACCAAACTTGTACCTTTGAAAGGGAGTAGATGGCCTGCTGCAGCTGTTAATAGTTAATCTCAGAATTAGCCACAAAGCAGAACTTCACACCACCCTTTGACTGCAGAGCAGGGTTGTCAGACATCTGAATGGAACAAGCTCAGTGCTTCTTTTTACAAACTTGTTTTCTCTGTCTTTGTTTTTGTTTTTTAAAAAAAGGAAATCTCAGAGTAAATTAAAAAGAAGCTTGGCAAGGGCACTACATGCCAGCTAGCCACGTGAAGTGGTTACAAGGGTGGGAGTTAGTTCATGACAGAAACCTATGCTGATACAATTAAGCCTTTTATACCAAAACACTGAACTAGAACGTTATGGACAGAACAGAGAGCCAAGGATCTGATAAGCCACCAAATGTCATTTTGGTCTGTTAAACCAGCTCAGCTGTACTTTGCAATTAACAAACAGGTGGGCTGAGAGGTAAACCCGACCCTGCTTGCTAGCACATTTAAGGACTAACATCTTTAGGTTGTCCGGGAGTTGTTTTCAGATTCCGAGTGCTTTCTGCCTCCTCAGCAGCTGGCTGAGATAGAAGCTGACCTTTGGCCTGCCAGGACTCCAGAAGGTATCACTGCTGGTTCTGTTTGTTCTTTTTGAACAACCACTCTTTCCATTTCATTAAAATGGGTTTCCATGGTATTGATAATGACACAGCACCATTAAGACAGGAAAAACAACTGGGAAAAAAAAAGTTTCTGGAATAAAGATGACTTAATAGCCACCAATGGGTGAAAGAGGAGTTGGTTGTTTGTAAAGTCTAATTTTGAAAACACTTTCTAACTAGAAAATCTTCTAAAAGCATTTGCTATTTTTCCCCTGCTAGTCTTTAAAAAGTTTTTCCTGTGGGTTTAAATATATATACATATATTTGATATATATCTTGGTATTATCTACATGATGCTGTCAAATATATATATATAGATATACATATATCTTTATACATATATATCTTTGACAGCATCACATAGATAATATCAAAATTCTTGCTGAATTATTAACCAAAACCAATTTGGATTTAGATGCTAGTTAAACAGCCTTTATTTTAACTTGAGGGTGTAGCTCAGTGGCTACTGCTTGCTTAGCATTCAGAATTCCTGAGAGTCCATCTCCAGCCCTGAAGGTAAATGATAAATAACCTTGGATTTAAGTCATCTTGAGTTTTACAACTTTAAAGAAGACTTCATCTTGAAACAGAAAATAGACAAGGATTTTTATGTAATCAATATTTATGCCAGGTATTTTAAAAGTTACCAAACGCAAACAACTACTCTAGGCTGATATGATCGCTTACACTGTAACCCCTGAACTCAGAGGCTCAGGCTCAGACAGTGGGATCCGGAGCTCTAGCCCAGCCTGGGCTATAGAGCAAACTCCTGAATCAGAGAGAAAACACCACCACCACCACCACCACCACCATTTCTAAGCTCTTAGTGAATAATGAAAGGTGTTTAGTCTATTCATCTACAGGGTGTCCTTGATCCCACCCAGCTGTGATTCTGAAAAGTTTCTTCTTGGTATTCATTCTCTGCACATCAGATTCACGCTCTCAGATTCCCAATTCCTAGCTAATGTACACGAACATGAGCTTTGAACTAAGACAGCGTTAATCTGCGAAAGAAGGGGCCTGCCTCTGCGGTGACTATTGCGATGGCACCAGGCTCAGCCACAGAGGACAGCCAGGCTCTAAGGAGTACACTAGGAATACAAAACAGCTGCGAAGGCTTTTTACATGGGGATCTGATGGTAATGCTCTTTGGGGGCATCACACGTTTCCACATTTCTCATTTTAAGAGAGGAGAGAATTTGCTCTTTCAATTTATTCTTTTTATTTATTTATTTATTTATTTTTGCAAATTATCCTTATTTCCTGGTGATAAAGTCTTTTACTGGCTAAATAAACCAGCAGGTATTCATGCTTAGGGAACCTTTAATCGATAGCACATTCACACAAGTTTGGAAAAACAGTCCAAAGTGAATAAACACAACAAAAGCTGGCAGATGAGCTTAGTGTTTAGAAGTTAAGACAGGTTTCACGTTAAAACTGAAAAGAATGAAATCAGAGGTCATTACTAAGTCCCTAAGATTCAAGGCAACAATAACTTTACTCATTTAATAATCTTGGCAGTGACATCAATAAGCCAGATTATTACATAAGCCCTCCAGATTAGTTCTATTTCTCCTAATGACAAAAGATTCATAATACTGTTAGTTTATTAGAATATTATTTGGTAAGGCTTTCCTGATTTTGAGCAAAATTACAAATTAATTCTCACTGAGTAAGCTGTTTTTTTCTTTTGTAGTTTAATTTGGCTTGTTTTGGGTCTCACTCTGTATCCAAGGCTGGCTTTGAATTTGTGATCCTCCTGCCCCAACTTCCAGCTGAGACTATAGACATGTGCCATCATTAATTGCTTTCTAGGAATTTTTTCTCGTCTTCCCAACTGGAACTCTAACTCTCACCTTCCCATTTCCCTCTGCTCTGGACATTCTCATCTATGAGTTGACTACTCTAGGTACTTCGTCTAAATGGAGAGCATTTATCCTTTTGTGTCTGTCTATGTCACAGAGCATGATAGCATCAAGGTTCATGTATGTTGTAGCATACAACCAAAGGTTACCTTTGGGGGAAAAAAAAACTTTAATGTTAGAGGTTCAATTTTTGCAATTTTTAACCCTGTGTAGGGCCTGGGAGTGTAACTCAGTTGACAGAGTGCTGGCCTGGCCTGTATGAGGCCTTGGGTTCCATTCTCAGCACCTGTAACCTCAGAGCTCAGGAGGAACAGAGACACACGATTGGGAGTCCGAGGTCATGCCAGGCTAAGCTGTCCCAGACCAGAGAGCTCGCGGCTCAGCAATATCAGGGGAATCCAATGTGAGCAAAAGCAGATTGATTTGGAAGAGAAAGGGAAGCAGTGGGTTTGAGACTGCCTGGGAGCAGGATTACAGGATCGCTGTGAGGATAAAAGATACAAAGCCTAGATTGTGTCTCTGGAAGAGGAGAGTGAGACAAGGCATGAGGCGTTATGCGATTCCTAGTCCTGGGCAATTCTAATCCCGGGGTTCAGAGAAGGCTCTGGGACTGGAGAGAGGAGAAAGCAGGCTCTGAGAAACAATTATGCTAAAGAAATCAACAGGCAACTAGCGATGTTCCTCTGAGGAAAGACTAGTAAGGACAAAACCAGGATTTGTGGAAAGCCCCAGGAGCTTTAGAAAGACAACCATGTGCTCACACAAACAGAGAAAATGATTAAGCAGGCTGAAGCCCTAGGTTTATATAGAAGACATTATAATGAATCACAAATTCAATCACTAATATATAGTAGCATTTTGTTATTTAGGGCTTTTATGAGATTTTTAAAAAACATTTTTAAAGGTTTTACTATGTGGCCTTGAGCCCGTGAACACTCTCTCCCCGTCTTAACCTCTTGATTCCTAGAATTGTAGGTGTGTACCAACACATCTGGCAATATGGGGGCATTTTAAATTGCACAGTTGTATGTTTGGGCCAAGAGGAGCATAGGCCTCTTAGCCTGCTTGCTGGGCTGTGGTCACCCTGGTTCTTCTGGAAGCAGCTTGGAAAAGGTGCAAGGCCCAGGGGCTGCATTTCACTATATGTCTCTTGCCGAGCACGTGTATATCTTTTTTTTTTTTTAAAAGAAAGGCATTCATTATTGCTGTTGTTGTGTGCACCGTGTGTGGGTGGTTGCACATGTTATAGCACACATGTAGAGGTCACAGCACTATGGTGAAGTCACTTCTCTCGGCCCACCTACATGTGTCATCTGGGGATCAAACTCCCGTCATTAGGTTTGTGCCAGGTGCACCTTTATCCTTTGAGCCGTCCCCACCGGTCCCATCTGCAAATCTTTAAAATGCTCTAAATTTGGAACTAATCTAACTAAAATGGAGATAAGTCACCTTTGGGAGAGGGCATAGGTTACATATCAAAGAGTAAAGGAAAACCCCTGAAAAAAATAGAGTATTATTAAAATGTGAAGTCATCCAAACTAGAGATATTCAGAGACTTAAAAAAAAAAAAAAAAAAAAAAAACACTGACCACTGACAGGGACATCCATTTTCCCTTCCCTGTCTCTTCTGTCCCACCCCCTGATGTATGTGGGCACTTTCCCACAAAAATCACCGGCATACTTTTGAAAAGAAATCCAGCTTTCACCATTCTTTTTTACATTTACATTAAATACACTACACAATTCAAGGGCTGAGCAAAGTGTTTCAATTTAAGTTAACATTAGGCACTTTAAAACACTTAGGGGGAAAAAATTCCTGTTTCCCTAAAAATCTAAATCATTTAGAGGTTGGGGCCTACTTCCTAGGGATAATTTCACGGCAGAGCAAACCATGCGCTGTTCCCAAAAACTCCTGTAGAAATAGTTGTAGACATTTATTTTGGCCAACCACAATTTGGGGCACATGACAAATTTGTTCTGCCTTGCTAAATGTAGCAAATCTGCTTTAATTTTTGCACTTACTTTTAAGTCAGGGTCTGATGTAGCTCAACCTGGCCTTCAACTCCTAATCTCTGCTTTTGCCTCCCAGGGGCTGGGATAAAAAACATGCTTAGCCATGCCTGGTGGTAGCCCTGCTTTAATCTATTTGTTAGCAATATCTTTTCTAGATTCTGCATTTGTCAGCCATGCCTTTCCTTACCACCACGTTCCTGCACTGTGCATTATTTTATTTTTGAAAATACTCTTTAAAAAAAAAAAATCAAGCCTAACTTGTTTTGATGAATGTTTTGTGAACATATAACTCCACCATTACTAAGTCACAGTGGCGGAAGGAGTGACAATTCTTACTCTTTTCGAGCAGCAGAATGCTGGTGAGTACTGCCTGTATCCTTAAGCGAAAAAGGGGGCAGGGAGAGGGCAAATCGGCACTAACCTGAAAAGCCAAATTGCAGCAGATGTTGAGATCTGAAGGGAAATAAATTCAAGGTTAGAAAAGCTAGAAAAGCAAGGAAGGCACAGACACCATGGAAAAACGCAGGGACAAAGCAAGAAGCCATTGTTTAAGTAACCAATAAGAAGTGAGCAATACTGAGGTATTTTTAGAAGACTATGGAGAAAACTACAGTGCTTGGATCCTGGACCTAAAGTGGGTAAGGTTTTGAAATTTTAACATTCAGGTTTTTAATATAATATGCCAGGAAAAAAAAGTTAAGTTGGACAAGAAAAATTTTTTGACCATTGTCTGACTTTAAAGATAGACTACAGAACTTTAATGTCTTAGTCTTCTCAAGTCTTTCAGATATGAATACCACACACTGAATGTGCTTGCTGTCACGGGGCTACCTCCATTAGAGACGCTGTATCCATTCACGCCTGATAGCCCCACGCCTGAAACGCTGGGGAACTTCACAGGCACTCTGCTTTTGTTCAATGCATGAGTTCAATCTGCTTAACTGAGCTGTAATTAAAACAAGTCACACATAGACAAGGACAAACAACATTGACAGAACAGAAAACCTATCCTGCATCTGTTTTAAAACCACTCCAGTGTAGGAGAGACCTTGAAACCTGTGAGCAAAGGGAAGCTTCCATGTCCTCAGGGTCCTCCTCCTGAGTGAGGGGAGTGGTGGTGGTGTTGCTTCCCTCAGAAACGGGGACTACCTGGGTTGAGTCAGAAAATTTAAACACAGGCAGGCCTGATGGTGCACAACTTTAATCCCAGTACTTGGAGGGAGCCGTGGAGATCTCTGTGAATGTGAGGCCAGGCTCTGCTCCATGGTGAGTAAGTTGCAGGATGGCCAGGAATACTTAGAGAAACTCTGTCTCAAAAAATCAAGGAAGAACTCCGGCCAAGGCCCATCCCGTCAGCCTGGTGGCAGAGGCGCAGCGCTGTTACCCTCAGAACCCTGAATCATGTCATTGAGAGTGTCGCCTGGACCGTGGCCTGCAGCCCTACACTGCCCTGGCCTGCCTCCCCTCCACACGCTGCGCACTGGATCTGCATTGCTGTCGATGCCTAAATTCACAGAGAAACAGGAATTCTGTTGTTGTTATCAAACAACAGAAATGGGTGGGCTGGAGAGATGGCTCAGAAGTTAAGAGCACTGGCTGCTTTTCCAAAGGTTCTGAGTTCAATTCCCAGCAACCACATGGTGGCTCATAACCATCTATAATGTGATCTGGTGCCCTCTTCTGCCTACAGGCAGAATACTGAATAAATAAATAAATGGATGGATGGATGGATGAATACATCTTTTTAACAAACAGAATGATATTGAGACAGTCGGCATCAGCAATTTTGCCCAGGTAGCTTTGGGAGATGTTTTTACTGCTGAAGTTGGGACAAAATTGAAAAAAAGGAGATGAGTTTGGCGTGCTGGAGAGTGTGGAGGCAGCCAGTGAACCTGACTCTCCTCTGTCAGGAGAGATAACTGAAGCCAGGGAAGCACTTGCAGAAAACCCAGGGCTCGTCAGTGAATCCTATTACAGAGATGGTTGGCTGACCAAGATGATGCCAAACGACCCTTCTGAGCTACGTGGGTTAATGCATGAGGAAGCATATGAGAAATAGGTGAAATCCCCCGAGGAGTGAACATGGCACCCCTCTACCCCCAAATAAAACTGTGGGAAGTAGACGGCTGCAGCATGCTTGTCTTAAGTTAGTGGAGGGTAGAAGACTTGGAATCACTTTTGGCAACACTGATGGAAAGAAACTGTTCTCGACAGTGCTGCTTAAGAACCCCGCTTTCTAACAGGTGCGGATGAACGCAATGTCAATATTTCTAATAATCCTGTACTAGCTACTTAGACTAGGCGTGAAGCTCCGGTGTTTAGAAATCTTGAGATCACCTGTAACGAAAAGTAGTTATGAAGCTGGGTTTGGGGACAAACAACCTGTTAATCCTAGCACTTGACTGGCAGATGTTAGGTCAGCCTGGTCTACATAACAAATTCCAGGCCAGCCACAGTTACATGATGAGACCTGCCTAGTGATTATAAGAATTCCATAATCCAGGATAACAATGTTGTAAATCTCACATAACATTGTAACTTCCCCAGATCCACCACTGGATTTGGGTCGAAGGACCCAGTGTGCTTTCTCTTTGGAAACGCTTGGGAGCATCTTCATGGTACTGTCTTAATTTCATGAACTGCTATGTCGGCTGTTGTTTTCCTGGAGTGGAAGTTTCTGGTTTCTCTGAAGACTCAGTTTTGTCATGTGATGTCTTGCTACAGTCTGGGCACGTGATGTTTGCTGTGAGCTCGCGTTTGCTGTGAGCTCTCACGTACAAGGGGCATGACTCTGGCCAGCTGAGAACATCCGGGGGTGGACTCTATGGAGAGAAGATACACAGAGCCCCAACCACCACCATACACACACTGAGGCTTCACTTTTTGGATCGACATCACTGCGCTGATCTTCCTGCTTCAACACTTGACTTCACAGAGAGAAACGTTCCAGAGATCTTCTCAAGGTAATCCAACTGAGTCTTGTAGCTTTAGCTGACCTGTGCTGATGTGTGTTGCTTCTCGGTGTTGGCCTTTGGACTGGACTGTGGTATCCTGACGACTCAGTTTGGTAATCTCCTAAATACCCATTGACCCTAATCAGCAGGAAGTAGATAAAAGATGTCTACAGCCCTTCTCCCTATTAATCTCCCATCTAAGGTCAGGGGGTTGGAAGAGAGGTAAAGATATTTAAGAACCCTAACTAAAGTAGATTTGGTGAGAAATCTAAGCCTATACTTTTCCACTGCGAAGCACTGGTTTTGCAACACCGAGAGAAACAAAACATTCACCCTCTTTGTTCATCAAAAAAAAAAAAAAAAATCCAACAAGAGAAAGAGAAGGAGGGAGAGGGAGAAAGAAAAAAAGGAAAGTAAAAGGAGAAAGGAGAGGAGAAGCTGTAATACAATGGAGTCATTCTTGGTCAGTATGCAGTGACATTAGCTTAAATGGATCCTGCTAGGCCAACAAGATGGCTCAGTGGCTGCTGTGGCCTGATGACCATAGTTTGATCCCCAGAACCTATAGTAGAAAAAGAAAACCAACTCCAAAAGTTATCCTCTGACTTGTACATGCATGAGCACGCAACACACACAACAATGAATACACAACAAACAAAGCAACAACTGAGGGGTCTTACTGTGAGCCTTGTGTTCTCTGGAAAGAGCTAGCACACAGAAACCAGAGTTCCGAATATAACCAGGAAAGAAGAACAAGGCAACTGCTACTAGCAACACTGAAGAGCTGGACCTTCAGATCAAAGTATAACTTCATTCCTGATAACCCCACTTCCACACTGTGCACATTAACAGTTTAGGCTATAATAAGGTTCTATTTTTCCCCATATATTTAAACAAACAAACGAATATTACACTCGGTCCTATTACTTCTATGAGACTTTTGGCAAGCAGTTTGTTTCGCTTTCTGTGCCTTCATTCCTTTTCCTGTTTTTCAAAGCAGCAGCAGCGTACAATTATATGGTACAATTCCTGTCACTCCTACATCACCGTTAATGTATTTCTGGCAAGCATTTAAATATTTTATTTAAAAGCCACACTCTTCGGAATACCCAGCTTAATTCTTGGCTATGCCGTGCACCAGTGTGGCAATCCTGAGCACGCTGTCTAGCTAACCCAGTTCTCCTCTGGCCAAGTGGAAGCCCTGATGCTACAAACACGTTTCAACAGAGTGGAAACCAAATGTTAATAAAAACAAGGGCTTAAAAAAGAAATGTGGAAAACAGAATCAATCAATGTTACATTTGTTTAGAGAGACCATTGGCTTAAAGCAAATCCTTGCTTGACTCTGAGAACAGACATGTAGGATTAACTAAATTGTACCCTGAAGCCTAGGTGCCGCAGCTGTTACATTCTTGCCATGTTATGGCAAGAATCTGCCCAACTGACTAGACCGCAGATAGCTGCGCTGAATAACTGTCCATGTTTCAATTTTACGCCTCCAAATTGAGCTTTTTTTTTTTAAATGTGTTATGAGGGAATGTAAAGTTCCTGTTTATAAGTGAGCTGCCAAGCGGGGCAGGAGGGACAGAACGGGGGGGGGGAGATACAATGGAAAACAGACAGCCAGGGGCTAACAGCTTTTAGATTTTCTCTGGGTGTCAAACATTCATTACAGTTCTAATTCCTAGGAAGGCCCCTTCCCTTCTGTTCTGTACTCCTTGGAGTTAGCGATTGCTGACAGCAAGAACTTCTCATAAAAGATGTACTGTAACTTGGGAGAAAAGGTATGAAAGGACTCTTTCCTTGTCAGCACAATTTAGGTGTGTAAAACTTGAATAAACTTTGATACTAATGGAAGGACTTGCAGAATGAACAAACATCAATATTACAATTGAAATCTGTTATACTCTAGAAGCATGCTACATTTTAACAAATAACATATTTAAACACAAATAAAGGACAAACAAACAAAAACTTTGATGTAGCCGGGCAGTAGTGGCGCATGCCTTTAATCCCAGCACTTGGGAGGCAGGTAGATCTCTGTGAGGTGGAGGCCAGTCTGGGTCCACAGAGAAAGTTCCAGGACAGCTAAGGCTACACAGAGAAAGCGTGTCTCAAAAAGCCAAAACAAAAACCCTGATGAAACTGCTTAGTAGCAAGAGAGAAGAAAGAATATCAGTTATTTTACCAGCACACTTACTCTGTAGGGCCCTTTGCTGCAGGTCAATGGCCTTAGATACATGCATGTGACTCTAAACTGAGGCCATTTATTTTCTTACAGTGGTTACTTGTTAATCAAATTTAGGCTACATATCTTACTATAAATTTATATGTGTCCATTTTTGTTTTGTTATGGTTAACATTTATTGTAGAAAACAAAACCAAACATAAAGTACTATGTAGGTCATATTCTGCTTTGGCAGCTGTGAAAAGGAACTTTATATGGACTTAATGTTCCCATAGTCAAATGAACCACCCATCAGAAGATGAGATGTGGGGGTTAGAAATAAGGTCACATGGGTCCTCTTGTTCTGGTCACTTTAGAACAAGAGCTAGTTCTCTTCAGAGTCCTCTCTCTGGTTGTAAGCCACGCCCTGAGCACTAGGACAGTAGGTGACCACTGTCGGGATCCTGATTGGAATGAACAGAAATCTGCAAGACAAGTAAAATGGGTGTCACCCTGGCGTGGCTGGAAAGAGCAGCTCCGGAGGGCTTCACCACACTTGATGCCCGGTTAAAATCTCAGTTCTGAGCAAACTCAGTGAATGCCCTCCCCCCAAAAACAGCCCAGCCTTAGAGCCACTTCTCTGTAGCTCGGTGTTACTTCCTGCATCCACTGTGTTTGGTATACGCCTTATGAAAATGTCCCGTAAGATCCACTCTTTGTGACTTTGACCTGGACCTCCCCTTACAGAAGCCAAGAAAAGATGACAGAGGGTTTGTTTCTCCTGCATGCATGGCTCTGCATCACATGCTGTTTCTGGAGTTGAGTGACAAGAGCCGCTGGGCTACTCAAGTCTCCCAGCTGTGTGGTACCCTTGACACACTCCGATCACATCCTGCACTCTCCAAACCAACAAAGCAGCTCTTGAAGAACTACAGTTCCCATTTATGGGCTTGTTTGCCTTGAAAGGCGATTCTGGTTTGAAAGTACAACTTGTTTACTCCCAATTACAAGTGGACTGAGGAACCCACTGATCGCCCCGTTAGCAGGCAAATGATCTACCATTAATCTTACAGCACATGAATGGGATATTTCTTTTGAGACTATCTGCCACAAAGCCAATCCATTTATACGTGAACATAGTTTTCTTTAAAAACACAAAACAAACAAACAAACAAAAACTAATGCTGACTGGCCATGATGATGCCTATAACCCCCATAACTGAGAGGATGACCTAGAAAGATAAAAAAATTTGAAACCAAGTCAGGGGTGGTGGCATACCACTTTAATCCCAGCACTTGGGAGGCAGAGGTAGGTGGATCTCTGTGAGTTGGAGGCCAGCCTGATCTACAGAGTGAGTTCCAGGACAGCCAGGGCTATATAGAAAGACCCTGTCTCAAACAAACTAACAAACCAGCCTGGGCTATATAGTAATATCTTACCTCAAAACATTTTGTAATGAACAGGTTTTCACATACAAGTCAATCATGTTGATGAAGATTTCTGTGATTTAAAGTTTAAAAATAACTAATTCAATGACCATTGTTGATAGGCGCTGAACTGCCAATTTCAAAGTATAGAGTGATAAGAAACAATGACAGCAAATGAAACTGAATTGTCATCTTCATACTCAGTATGGACCAGTTTGTACCAATAAGAAAAGTTACCAAATCACTATCATTTTTAGACACATTTTCAGTCCTCAGACTAACACGGCCCAAGTTATGTCAATCTGTGGCCATGCTACATTCCTACACCCAAGATCTGTTCTTACAGGTAGCGTCTCAGGGTTCTGAGTGGTATGAAGACACAGCTCCTCTTAAGACAGAAATGTCTTAATTCATGTTGTAGTTTCAGTATAGATATATAAAGTGTCAGAGCATTAGGCAACATGTCTCTCATCCCATGAACTGACAACTCTGGTAGTTCTTTTATTATTCTGAGGTTTTCTGAGTTTGCGTTTATGTGTTACGCACTGATTGAATATCACTATGACATGAATGTAGAGTTTAAAGAGTGAAATCGTGAGACGAAAACTGTGTCCCTTTAGACTTACATATAATGTATCTCAACATCCAGCCAACATGTGAGTACCTACTGTGTGCTAGACACTATGCTTTTTGCTTTGAAATCTATCATCAAACAAAACAGAAACATACCCTAACTGCATGGGATTTACATCCTAGCAAAATATATATATATGCACAATTATTAAAATAGGTCAGAAACTATTAAGTGCTAGAAAGAAATAAAGAGGAAAGAAAGGGTAGGCGTTCGGGAATGCTGGGTGGCAGAGAACTCTCCACCTGTGGCCAGGTTCCCATGGCACTTCAGGCAGTTTACTGCCCTATGCACATGTACATAGAGAGGAGGTGGACGCAGTGGCCTAGTGAGCAAGGCAGGCCGGTCAGGAGAGGCCCCAGAGACAGGAATAAACCAGACCACTGAGAAACTTGTAAGCTACTTTAAGGTCATTATTTTTTTTTTCCTTTTAGGATTACATTTGATGTATATTTTTAATCAGAAAAGGAAAAGTAAGTGAATAGATTCTAGGCACACTAAAACTATCCCTTGGAGGTAAAATGCTAAAAGTAATTTTGATTAAAAAAAAATCCCTCATTTAAACTCATCAGAATTAGCTTCTTATTAACGTGCTCTAAAGTTAGCTGTGTAAAGTAGGAGTTATAATATATTAACAGGAGCCTTCATGTTGTATACAGTGGACAAGAATGTTAATCCTTCAACTGCTGCCTTCATGGACATTGAAAGCACTTAATTCTCCTGTTATAAACACCCAAGATCCGTTTGCAAAGCTCCTATTGGCATTCTCTTATGAAAAGCACAGCCATGCTAATGTCAGCACACAAATATAATCCAGGACCTATAAAACAAAAATAGAACTGGCCGCAGCTATAGCCTTATACAAACTTAATTACCTTGGCAACCATGACAGAGGAATTAAGACATTTTCAGGACCTATGGAGCAGATCATACAGTTTAAAAACAATAAAAGTGTGAGAACAACCTGTGCATCATATATCAACTCAGCAAGTGATTGCAAACACTGATGAAACAAGCGGAATTACGGGGTCATAATTCCATACGGCTCAGAAGTAAAGGTGCTTGCAGCTGAGGAGGACAGATTGAGTTCAATCTGAGGAATCCACCTGATAGAAGAACTAATTCCTTTGAGTTGTCCTTTGACCTCCACACAGAGGTGGCCTAGGATTGGTACTGATGATAGTGAAAATTGGTCAGATACCAGATATTCTTTGAAAGGGAAGCCACCAGGATTTCCTGACTCTATCAGGGGTGTGATGCCCAAGAAGGAGGCGGTAGGAAGACTCAAGGTTTGAGGCTTGAGTCACTGGAAGGACAAACTACTGTCTCCTAAGAGGAGGACAGCCAGGGACAGAGCAAGTTTGGAGGAATGAGATAAGGGCCTTGTGGTTATTCATATCATGTCTGAAACAGCCAGCAGTCATGCGAATGGAGATATTTAAGTAAGTGTTTGGCGTTGAGCTCTTGTGAAAATTCAGTAAAGGGTCTGGGCTAGAGATTCTGGAGTTATGTGTGGTTTCTGAACTCAGGAGACTGGATGAAACTTCCAGTGGTCACAGATTAAAAGGATCAAAGAATAAGACTTGGACATGTTTGTGTTAAGGGTAGGGTAGGGAGGAACTCAGCAAAAGCTAGAAACGAAAAACTTTGAAAAGGCAAAATGGGAAGTGGCAGGGAACATTAGGAAGGTCACCCCCAGATGTCATATGAAGGGTAATGAAGAGTTACGTGACGCTAACCGAGACAACAAGCTTCAAACAAAGAGAGCAGTTCATGAAAACTGGTTGCTTAGAAACTAACATCTTACCTAATCCGACACAGGTCAATTGTGCCCATTATATTAAGATTATAAGCGAACAGGCTTACAAGAGAGATTACTAATTCTTCCTTTTTAAAAAGTCAACTGCAACTAGTCATGGTGGCACATACCTGTATCCCTGTATTTGAGAGGTGGAGGCAGAAGGAAAAGAAGTTCAAGCTTCATTTCCAATTTGAGACCATCCTAAGAGATCACACACACTCACACACACACACACACACACACACACACACACACACACGCGCACACATGCACACATGCACGCACGCTTCAAATGCAAAAGAAAATAAAATTTCCAAACTTGTTTTGAGAATAAGCATATATATATATATATATATATATATATATATATATATATATTCTCTCACATCATGGGGAGAGCCATGAGAGTACTTCATTATCTGCTGAAGTTCAAAGCAAACCAAACTGAAAAACTCATCCCCTAGTTGATCACAGTTTTAACAAGAACATTTCATGCTGAAGGCCCAGGAGTCAACACCTTTTCTATTTCTCCAAGCAGAAACTGTCTTTCTCCTGTGAATCTGTAAGCCAGGAATTAAAGGGATCTATTTTTACAGGTTTATTGTGAGAGCCAGATGAAATAGTATGTCAAGTTAACTAATTTATACATTGTAAACCTTATAACCAGAAATCCACTAACTTCCCTTTGATTGTTGGCAAGCATTAGGAAAGCTGAAATACCCACTTCTCTGAGTATTTTCATCTTTTAGTACCAAAGAGAATTAGGAAAGAAAAGCTGGGCTTAGAGACACAAGCCTGTAACTCGGGGTGCAGAGGAAGGAAGATTCACAAAGGCCAGCCTGATCTACACAGACTGTCTCAAACCGAGGAGGAAGGCAGATACACAGTAAATGTGCTTGACTAAGAAACAGTACAGAGGTAGGTTGGTAAAGCTGAGTCTTTCTCAACAGACCCGTATCCCCAAAAACGAATCCAGTGGTTGTAGAGTCAGCTGAAAAAATGAGGAAGAGCTGACAAACCGGGTTTTACTTCCTATGAATGCCACACTCAGAGGGCTGCCCCGAATCCTTCCCCATGCTTCCCAACGCCAGCCTAGCTGCTTCCTCAACTGTCCTGGTAACAGGACAATTCAGAGATTCACAAAGCAAAATTACCTTTAAATCCAGATGTGTTTCCCACCACTCATCACAATTCCTTGGCTTGATTACTTTCTGAACTGCACACAGGAGCCCATGAAGGACTTGTGGTATAGTGATTAGCTGATCCTCAAGGCCCAGTAATTTTATGAGCCACTGATACTTTCACCAAAACTTTCAACTAGAGAAAAATTACAGATATCCCAAGTAGGTTATAAGCATAAAAAAAAAAAAAGAACCACATCCACACATGTAGTTAGTACATACACAAAAGAAAAACCAAAGCAAATGCCATTTTTGTTTAACGTTGAACTGTATTTATTTTCCACCACAAATAGCAAAATAAATAAATAAATAAGATAGGCAGACAGACAGACAGATAGGTAGACAGACAGACAGATAAATGAAAAAGAGAAGGAGAAGAAAGAAAAAGAAAACGGAGCACCTTTGCATACATTTTGCCAAGGGCAAATGCCTTGACACTGCTTATTGATGTTCCAGTAGAAATAGGCTGAATTTTTGACATTGAAGCAAACAATATAAACTGCTTGAGCACTTGAATCCTAATTTCACATAAAACTCTAAGGCTCTTCTCTCCTTTAAAACTTCCCTAACATTTCTTAAATACTCCTCTGAGGAGAATTTCTGTTTTTTTCCAGAATTATCCCACAAACAGAATGTTCATCAGTCACTATCATTTTGTTAACCACTTAATTTCTGTACCCATGTGTTCAAAATTAATATTAACAAGGTCATTACACTAGCTTTTTCCCTGAATAAGATCAGCAAGCTACTTTCAGAGGTGACATATCAGGCTTTTTATTATGTTTGTTTACTGGGGGTGGTGGTGAAGGGGATTCACAGCTGCTGCAGTGGAGTTCAGGGGACAACAATGAGGAGCTGGTTCTCTCCCCCCACCACGAGGCATCAAGCTTCGTAGTATGCGCCTTTCTCCATTAAGCCATTTTACCCATCTCAAGTATCTTACCTTGATAATTCGTTCCAAGAGTTTAGTCGCCCTTTTAAATATTGCTTTTGTTTGGGATCTTTAAAACATTGAAGCATACCATTGGATTAATTGTTTAATCATCTGATGGGGGAACTATTCTCGTTTGAGAAACCTGTAATTCCTGGAGGTGGGGGTCACCACCAGGACAGTATCTGAGGACGGCTTCAATCTGACCTGCCTTGCTCATCTAGCTCCCCCTGTGTGACCTGGTGATGTTTATTACAAACAGAGCCAAGGATGCATACTCACCAAGTGGACATAAGGCACAAAGTATCCAAACAGTGCAAGTGGTATTCCAGCAGCCCACACTGAGTAAGCTGTCACCTTGAAGATGGCAAGATTGAAAACCTTTTTTGGAGGACTAATCTTTCTCCTGGAAAAGAAGGAGAGTCTGCTGCCCTCGCTCGCCTTCTCTTTGGCGCTGGGAGCAAGAGGTCGGTAAGTAAAGCCAGCCAGAAAGAGCACAAACATGAAGATGCAGAGGACTCTCAGTGTGTGAAAGAGGCCCACACTGTCAATCAGAGTCCTTAAAAGCAAAGGGAGCAAAATTGTGAAGGCGCTGCTGCCAGCCGTGACGATGCCGTTAACTAGTCCGAGGCGCTTCTTGAAGTAGTGTCCCAAAATGACCAGAGAAGGCTGGTAGGCAAAGGAGCAGCCGCAGGCAAATATGATCCCATAGGTGAGATAGAGGGGTTCGATGGAGCTGCGTAAAGACGAAAGAGAAAAAGGAGCTTTAATCTTCTCTACTGTGCTTTATATGATAAACCTTAATGGGGGTCTGGAGAGACAGCTCAGCAGTTAAGAGCGCTTGCTGCTCTCGCAGAGGACCTGGACTCAGTACCCAGCACCCACTCTGTTCCCAGCTTACAACCACCATATCTCCAGGGCAGCCAACGGCCTCTTCTGGCCTCTGTGGGCACTAGGCATGCATGTGGTACACAGACATACATGCCATTAAACACCCATACACATTCAGTAAAAAATAAGTCTTAAAAGGAACTCCCTTAGCAAAAACAGATCTTGTCAACATGGTCTCAAAAACTAAAAAACAAAAATGGGGAAAGGCTTAATAAATCAAGAATGTAGCAGTAAAATAATTTAATCTGAGTGTATAAAAAATGACCATTAAGGTTGTTAGTGACAGAGCTCCCCTTTCTCTGCCAAGGATTTCTGGTGAACCATACATAACGTTAGGTAAGACCTAGGCTCTCCACAACTCAGAAATAAAGACAGCTTCCAGGAAGGGACAATAAAATCTTGTTCAATACTACTTTCGAATTACAATTTAACTCTGCACACTCATTATTCTCATGGCACTTTCCCAGGTGCTTACCAAGCAATAGAGTCAAAGGAAAGACTGTGTCTGGCACTGGCGCTTCAGTGTTGTGTCAAGAACATTTTCATGAGGAGCGGCTGCGCTCCCCTCCCACCCCCACTGCCCTAGGGCTGTCAACCAACCTTCGCCCTGTATTGCGTTGTTCCCAGCATTGTGCAAGACAACAAGAAATCATATTCAGATTGCATTAAGACTGACTTAAGCGTGCCCAGCACTAATGTCAATCTGCAAGCTTTTACAGTGACTTGTTATTTATGTATCAAAAGAATAATGAAGAATACAAGAATTTCTATTGTAATCAAATACATGCTTTGAATTAAGGTAAGAACTGAAACAAGTTGGTTGTTTCTTTCTTTTTATGCTAAGTCCGATTCAAAAGGCTATTTATCAGTAGACAGATAAAGCTGGTTAATAATTAAATTTTGGACAATAATACTCACTTACCAGTTTGCTCTGGTAATCAAAGGGAGTCAAATCTGATCAAATTAAGGCGTGTTGGCAAACCTCTGAGATGCCCTTCCCCTTCATTAGTTCACATCCAGCGCCACCTTCAAGAGGTGCTTCTAGGCCTTTCCAGTTAATCTCACTTCACTCCCATCACTATTTACCCAACCTCTACTCTTGGTTCAATAGCCACATTAAGCAGATATTTGGTGGGAAAGTGTTTGTGTCTTGAAGTTACTCACAGTCTACTTAAACGACTACTTCTATCTCTATCTCCAGCAAGACTTATACAGGACAAACAGTGCTTTGTTTAAAAAATATATTTTAGTTATTTTTGTTTTATGTGTATGGATGCTTGGCCTGAATGTACACCTGTGAACCGTGTGTGTGTCTGATGCTTACGGAGGCCAGAAGAGGGCATTGGATGCCCTAGGCCTGGAGTTATAGATCTTTGTGAGTCACCATGTGGATGCCGGAATTGAAACCAGGTTATCTGCAAGTGCAGCCAATGCTCCTAACTGCTGAGACATCTCTCCTGCCCCTGCTTCATTCTGTCTGGTTGGAGTGGGGAGTTGACTTTTGTTTTTAGACAAGGTCTCTCACTGTATGGCAGAGATTAGCCTCAAACTCATAATGCTTCTTTCTGTACCAAATCTTCCACATAAGCAATTTTCCAAATAATTGCAAATTCCTGAATTCTCAAAATTTTAAAACAATTTTAAAGAAAAAAGTAAAATCTATTATATATTTCTCTGCCTCCCTCAATGTATAGATTAGAAATAATATTGATAACATCATCATCACAAACATCAAGTGCTATAGTTACTCCACAAAATGGAGATGATAAGATCATATAGCTGTGTGTGTAAATAAGAAGCATTCTCCTTAGCATGACTTGAAATCAGTTAATGAGATTGGCTTCGCATCTTTCCATGTCCTGTGTCTGTGTCACTGTCCTCAGAAAACTTCTGTTACTTATGTCCGTCCTCACAACAAATGGCCGGTTTCAGTGGTTGAGTAGTGACAATTTTGGAATTTTGCTTTATTTTAAAACACAGAAATATTATAAGAATGTGTTTTAATTTTAATCCCAGGTGTGGTGATATGGGGCTACTTTGGACTGTCCACAGCAGCTGACAATGATTTGTCTCATGCCCTAGCAGAGGCATGGTTTTGGCAGCTTCAGATAGTGTCTGTAATTGTGTGATGTTTGGAATTCTGGGAACTTTTTCAGATGCTAGAAAAGTGTGTGTGCATATATATATATATATATATATATATATATATATATATACATGTATATGTGTGTGTGTGTGTGTGTGCGCGCGCGCGTGCACGCTAGAGCCTCTCCATAGGTTGGCGGATGTTGGGGGTAGGGGGTTGTTTACAGTTTGTTAGTAGCTATGGTCAAAGAAGAAACAAAAGGAAAAAATTAGATTCATGGATTTTTCTAATTCCTATCTCCCTTCTATCCTTGTTTCTCTCCTATCTAGTATAAGGGGATGAAACGGGGAGGTGGAGAAAGGATGGGACAAAGAAGAATCCACAAAGTAACAAAGACCATCTATAGTTAAGGTTTGACGTCTAACTGCAGTGTAAGTTAGTAAGATTACAGGATTCTTTTTACCACATACAAAGGATTCAGAGCCAGGACGCTAGAGAAAGCTTCCTAAGAAGGCAGAAGTTGAATCACAAGAAAAACAGACCTGCCACCTCTTGCTGCCTTCTCCACTCACACCTGCCTTCTCCATGCTACTCTGCTGGAGAAGGGCCTTGTGCACTGGGTTTTCACATGGTGGTTTCAGTGCCCTGAGATCTGCCACAGGCACTGTTATAAAAGCTGGACCATCTCCTGTATCCATGTGATGTGAGGAATGATTCCCAATTATCCCTGATTGGATAATAAAAGTTTCTGACAGCCGGTAGCTGGGCAGAGAGAAAAATGGAGGGGAGGGAGAAAGGCACTCTGGGAAGAAGAAAGAGGAAGACATTTTTTTTTGCCAGGAGGCATGAGAGGAGATGACCATGACTACAGGCCTGGAAGGTATAACTAGCCATGTGGCTGGATGGAGCTAGGTGGTCAGGTTAACTTAGATAAGCTGGCAGAAAGTCTGCCCAGCCAAGACCAAAGCTTTGAAACATGAAAAGGTCTTGGTGTCTTTATTTTTATCCACCAGGATCTCACAATATCCTGGGTCTTCCACAACACTCTCTGATGGTCTGACAGCTTTGACAGGCAGGTTAAACAATCAAAATGAGTCATGTGAGGATATTGTGTATATTAAGGCCAATGTGATCTCAAAAATTGCTTCTCCTGGACTTTGAGACACGAAGATAGAAGGAGAAGGGCAAACTGGGTTACAATATAATTTTTTTTTTCACAAGCCAAAAAGTTTGAAAAACAAATGTTTGGTGTTTGTGTGATTTCTTACTGAGCTGGATACCAGGCTTTATAGGCTTCCTTCTTCGAAGTCGCTCTCTATGCCCCCAGAATAATAAAGCTACAGGTTCAGGAAATCAGTACAGAGAACTCCAAACAAACTTCTTTTCTTTTTAAATAAGAAGTTCAGAAGCAAGCAGGTGAAAACCTTTTTTCTATTAAGAAGTATAATTTTTAAAGAACCTGAATACAATTTTAAATGGAAAAGTACAAAAGCTAACTGCTTACTTTCGAATGAGGGAAGGTTGTGTGTGGTGCAGAGTGAAATGAGAAAAGCTAAGGATTATGCTGAGTGAATATGAAAACCTTAAACACGGCCAATATTGCAAGCTAGATCCCATCTTACTCCACCCAAAACTAAATCGTGTTTTTCAACCAAGGAAACATGAGGGGAGGTAGGAAAGATAGAGACCCTGGTGGGAAAGGGGATCACACCCCTCTCTGGAGGAGGGTCTTCAGGCTTCCCCTTGGCAGTGGTGGCCTGCTCCCCGTGGTGCTGGGTACAGCATTGTTCCTCTAACTGAGAATTCTCAGAACCACACCAAGAACTGAGGACAGCAGCTGCTGCGTGTCACAGCATGTCCAGTGACCTTAGTGCCTTTGGACGCCTGAATCTTTCCTTCTAATAGAAGTAGTATATGACATTGAGTTTTCAAGTGTGTTAGGCCACCCCGTTTTGTCATGTCATTAAAATATTTTAATAGGTTCTTTTTATTTATTTATTTTAAAGCACAGACTGAAATTCCCTACCTGGGTTGGCACTGATTTAAAAGACCTTATTCTCATCAATGAAAATTTTTTCCTGTCAAGCTTATTACTTTAAAATATCACTGACTGGATCCTTTATCTCTAAGATGGCAGCGACTGTAAACTGAAGCCCCAGCATTAGATAACTCATAGATATAATTTGATTCCTTTAGGGGTTTTATGTAAGCAGATTAAAACAAAAGGAAGCACATTTTTCTTGGCTCCAGTGAACACATATATCCTGACATCTGACATTGGCACTGCAAGCAAACACAGTTAAATGCTCAGCCTCTGGCACGCTGCTATGAATGACAGTTCTGATCTGTGGAATGGTAAGATTTTAAGGGGGGTTTCCTTGTAAACAGTGAGGCCTCTGGAACATGATTAACAGCTCTTGCAAGCAACGTCAAGCAGCTAGGTCCTTACCTTACAAAGGAGCTGGACATGAGTCCGATGAATCCCACGGCAGCGCCCACGACGGCTGTCTTCCGGCAGCCAAACATGTCTGTGAAGACGCTCACGATGGGGCAGCAGAAGAAGATCATGCCCATGGACAGCGAGCCTACCCACGCTGGAAAAGAAGAGGGGAGCGTTACAGCGCTGCTAACCGTATTCGGAGAGCGGCTAACGCACGGCAAAGGAGAGCACTGACACACGCTGAAAACCACAAGTCCTGCGGTGAGTTGACGGCAAGCCTGAACACCAGCTTGAGCACTGCGATTTATATGGTGACTGCACTTAAATGAACTCTTGAAAAGTTTGTGCTTTTAAATTAATTAAACATTTTTATGGCCCTAACTGATTGATATGGTGTGGTTTTAAGCAAATTCTACTCTATGGAACAAAATTCATTAAATAAAAAAAAATTTTAAATGAAAGTTGGGCATGGTGGAGCACACCTATGGTCCCAGCACTCTGGAAGATAAGACACTTGTGTGACACTTTAGACCCTCAACACACACACACACACACACACACACACACACACACACATATTTAGTTAAGGAATTTATACTAGGGAGGTCAAAATGCAAAGAAATGACCACTGAAATCTGGATAGTGATTATAAGTCTTTGTTTTAGAATGTTTATTTTAGACAGGAGCTCACTCTGGCCTGCTGGCCTAGAACTAATTATGTTGGCAATAACTGGCCTGAAGCCTAGCCCATTTCTCCTATCTTATCTAGCCTTCCAGACTCCGAGAATTACATATGTGGGCCACCATGTCTGGTTGTGATTAACCTGCGTGGAAAAGATTACTGTCATTTTGGAACAAGCAGTCAAGAAGTGATCGTCTGTGTGGCATCTGGGCTTAGGTTTTGAGGGTTGGTTTTTTGTTTTTGTTTTTGTTTTTTTGCTTTTGTCCTAAAGAAACTGATGTATACATAGTATATTATTTCTGACCTAGACAATAACCATAGGGTATTTACTTTGCCGTTATTTATAAAACTATACTGTTCTATTTTCCTCTCTGCAAGTATGTTATTTCCCACAACTTAAGAGGGGGAGGGAAGTGGTGGGAATCAAAATCATAGGTTCTGGTTCTGATTCTATAAAACTCAAAACAAAAGAAGGCGGCATTAGGTGCAATGACAGTATGTCAAAGAGCTGAATGATCTGTCATCAAGCCTGGAAATTCTTGCCAAAAAAAGTATAATAGATAAGGCAATAGGGCCTGCGTGCATGAGGCTGTACAACAAGCCCCATAATAAGGTGTCTCTGAGAAGTCACTGTCCTTCTGAGGTGGTTTAAGTATCTTGGAGATAGATTAGACTTACTGAGGATTGAAAGAACATGTCAGTGAAGCTCAGAGCCCGGGCAGCACACTTCCTAATTTAAAGCCTTGATGACGGTCAGAATGCAGGTGTGTCTAGCTTCCCTCAGCCCTCCAAGTCTCCTGGTGTGTTTCTGTATTCCCTTTGGCACAAAGGCCAAATCCCATACAAAGGCCCTTTCTTAATACTAGGTCTAAATGAACCAACTTGACAACTTCACTTTTTAATTTTCTGACACAAGGTTTCTCTGGGCAGCCCCGACTGTCCTAGAACTCTCTCTGTAGACCAGGCTGGCCTTGAACTCAGAGATCCACCTGCCTTTGCCTCCCAAGTGCTGGGATTAAAGGCGTGCGCCACCACACCAGTCAGCTAAGTTGTTCTTCAATCGCATATAGGACATAGTTAAATTGCCATTGTTCTAATTCACTTCCTTTGCCAGAAAGAAGACTGTTCTCTTAAAACGTTACGTGGGTGCTGGGATCAAACTCAGTCCCCACAAGAGCACAAGTGCTTTGAGCACACAGCAGCTCCCCAGCCTGCTGCTTTATTCCTGCTGTACTAACATCAGCACAATGCTGAAGAGAACATCTACAGAGAAGACAAGGGCCACCGTGGAACCAAAGTAACTAAACTGGAGACTGCGGGATGGTCAGCCAGACCGTCAAGGAAACCTGCTCCACCCGACCTGCGCCTACACCAAGAAAAACGTCTGTCTGCTAAGAAGCGACCGAGAATAAACATCAGCGGAGGCTCTCGGGGAGGGAGACAGAAAAATGGAAAAAAAGGCTTTGGCATCATCTGCAAAGGGTGAGAATGAAGCTGAAGACGGAGAGTGAGCTGTGTGAAAAATTTGGGGTGATTTTATGTATTTCTTGGGACAACTTCTCAAAGCTATTTTTACTAAGTAGTTTGGGAGAGCTAATTTTTAGAGCTCTAGTCTCTCTCTCTCTCTCTGACTCATGCTTTTTTTGGAAATTTCCATCATCCTCAAGTAAAATAAATATTGATTTAATGTTGGAAGCTGTCTATAAAGTTGATTCAGTATTCCATACATTTGCTTTAAATTTTTAGTCTTGTGCATACTGTGGTATTTTTATAGAACATAGTTTAATTTTTTCATAGTTTTTCTAGAGCAAATATCTAGGTTTTATGTGATTTAAAAAAAAAATGGGTAATCATGGCCACCTGCTAGTTATCGGTGGCTTAGAATAAAAGGGGTCTGATAAGCATTGTGGCTCACCTGTGACTCTAACACTTAGGTGGCCGAAGCAGGAAGATGGTTGTGAGTTCAAGTACAGCCTGAGCTTCAAAGATGCTGTCTTTAAAAAAAAAAAAACACTCATAGTAATAATGTAATCCCATTTAAAAAAAAAAACAACAACTCAGTAATCCATGCTTAAAAAACAATTTACTGGGATAGATATGGTGACATTCACCTTTAATACCAGCACTCAGAAGGCTGAAGCAGGAGGATCTCTATGAGTTTGAGGTTAGCCTAATCTACATAGTAAGTTCCAGGACGGCCAGGGCTACAAAGTGAGACAATGTCTTAAAAATAAACAAATAAAACAAACGGTAAAGGCAAAAAGAAACAATAAACTATTAAAACCCAGCAGAACATATGACAACTCAACCATAACAAAACCTCTGCAAAAGTCTGCCTAGAAAGGTGGGATCTAGAAAAGATCATCCTGAGTGAGGTATCCCAGAAGCAGAAATACACACATGGTATATACTCACTTATAAGTGGGTATCAGACATATATAGGGTAATTATGCTAAAATCTATACACCTAAGGAAGCTAAGCAAGAAGGAGGACCCTGGGTAAGATGCTGAATTTTCATTCAGAAAGGTGAACGAGATGGATATCAGAAGAGGAAGAAAACAGGGAACAGGACAGGAGCCTACCACAGCAGGCCCCTGAAAGACTCTACCCAGTAGGGTATCAAAGCAGATGCTGAGACTCAGCCAAACTTTGGGAGAGTGCAGGGAATCTTATGAAAGAAAGGGGAGACAGAAAGACCTGGAGGGAACAGGAGCTCCACAAGGGGAGCAACAGAACCAAAAAATCTGGGCACAGGGGTTTTTTCTGAGACAGATACTCCAAACAAGGACCATGCATGGAGATAACTTAGAACCCTTACACAGCAGTACCCCAAGGCAAATGATAGGACCAGGGACCATCTCTGACATGAACTCATGGGCTGTCTCTTGGATCACCTCCACCTGAGGGGTGAGCAGCCCTGCCAGGCCACAGAGGAAGACGAAGAAGCCAGTCCTGATGAGACCTGATGAACTATGGTCAAATGGAAGAGGAGGAAGACTTCCCCTATCATTGGACTGGGGGAGGAGCATAGGAGAAGAAGAGGGAGGGAGTGTGGGATTGTGAGGGGAGGGAGGAGGGGCCTACAGCTAGGATACAAAGTGAACAAACTGTAATTAATAAAATAAGAAGTTAAAAAAAAAAGTCTGCCTAGTGTTCGGTAAAACTATACCCGGTCTTATCTTTTCTAAAAACATATTATCTTTAACAAGAAAAAAATTCTTGAAAATTAGAAATCACACCTCCCTGCTGATTCTGTAAGAATACATAAAAAAGAAAGGCAAAAATCAGAAGATAAGTATTAAGTAGCCTAACAGTCGTTAAATAATGATTTTGTGCTAAAGAAACAAATGACCTCATAGGACATTAAGCCTGGGCCAAACATGAACACTCACAGGCACCAACGACAAGATATAATCATGTACATTCCCCTGACTAGCCCCTCATTGAGGGAACAACTTCCTCTGTCACTGGATGAGCAGTTTAGCAGATTCGAGTGGTCTTTTTTGTCCACGCTAAAACAAAGCCTGCAGCCACATCAGCTAACAAGCTAGTCTTCATTTAGTAACTCAAGAGTTTCTAGACCTAGGGAGGATAGGAAAGACTTGGCATCAGCTGCTCCCCAATTCTCCCATCCCTTGCTGTTAGTTTCCTCCAAGGTGGGTGTGGAAAGTGGAGGCTGGGGAGGAAAAAAAGGACAATGCACAACAGAGACGGCGGTGAGCAGAGCTGGCTTTCTCAGTCCTACCTCTAAGCTCCTTGTAGCTACAGCTCTACCGACAGCTTTTTTGGCTGTCATCCACAAGACTATTGGAGCCGCACACCCTCCAGGCAGTCTATTTTGGCAGGAGTCAGAACAGCTGTGGGGTTACCTCTCAGCTACTTGGCCTCTTCTGATCGGTAGGAAGCACTCACAAATCCTCTCAAATCCCAACCTGGCCACCTCCTGTCCAGCTCTTGCTGTGGGAGCTGCTGGCGGGCAATAGCTCTCTCCTTGCTGGACATTTTTATTTGTTTGTTTTCTGTGTGTGGGCATTTTGCCGCGTGTATATCTGCATAACTTGTGCACGCAGTGCTGGAGGGGCCAGAGGAAGCATGCCTTCAGACTGAAGTTACAAGCAGTTGTGAGCTGCCTTGCGGGTGCCGAGAATCAAACTCGCGTCCTCTGGAAGAGCAGCCAGTGCTCTTAACCACCGAGTCATCTCTTCCTCCCTGAAGAGTTTGCAGGGGCTGCCTGAACCTCCGTGCTCCCCAAAGGATGGAGGTTTTCTAGACACTCTCTACCAGGCACCAAGTGCAAAAGCATATTATACTCTTGTGCTTCTTCATAGGGAGAAAAGGCACATGCATTTCTGAAGGAACTTCACAAAATGTTCTTTCTAACAAGAATCCTTCTAGGGGTTTTAGAGTTTTCAGTACTATTCTAAAAGATTCACTCCAACCCAGGAGCACCTATCAAGTGGAATAGTCACTTCTGAAATCACATCACTAGACCTTCGTGCCTCTGCTGCAGTTTCAGTAGAAGATTCTGTAATTATTAAAACAATAGCAACTTATAAACAAGCAGATTTTTAAATGAATAATTATTTGCTATTGGAAACACATAAGACATTATTTTCTGCAAAGCTTGAACATATTAACTAAAGAATTCAAGCGGTGGGACTTGGGATGCAGTTCTGTTGGTAAAGTGCTTGCCTAGTATGCAGTAGGCCATAGATTCAATCCCCAGGACTACGTAAAGCAGGCATGGTGATCCTTACCTCTGATTCTAGCACTCATCAGTGGATAGAGACAGGATAGTCATTATTCCCAGGTCATTCTCAGCAACACAGCTAGTTTAATACCCACTTGTACAAAATAACACAGGCTCTGCCTCAATAAAACAAACAAACAAACAAACAAACAAACAAACAAAGAATAGAACTTGAGGGCCAGGGAGTGGAGTGGCAGGTGCTCCAAGCCATGCCAGCACTCCAGAGGTCAGCCTGATCTCCACAGAGGGTACCAGAACAGCCAGAGCTACATAGCAGAGACCCTGTTTCAAAAGAGAGAGTCCTGCTGTTTTGTTGATTTTGTATGGAATGTGAGTGCCTAAATGTCTAGTTTATATGTGGATTGTGCCTTAATAAACAGAGAGCAGGAATGAGCCTAGCTGAAAGACACTGGATTGTAGAAAAAGTTCCCAAACTAGATCAACTTGTATATTTTAAAGATGTTACTTTTACAGAGGGAGGTGATTCAAGCCAGCCTAGTCTACATAGCAAGTTCCAGGCCAGCCAGGACTATATAGAGCCTGTCTTAAAAAAAAACAAAAAAAACCTTTCAATTTACATAAAAATGATGATGCAGATAGTAACCACATATCTATCCTACATGCAGTTTCTTTTTTTAAAACATCTTACATTAGAATATTTTCAAGTAACTAAGGAACCAATATTGGTAGTGTCCTTTATTTCTTTTTTTCTTTCTTTCTTATTTATCTATCAATCTATTCATTCATTCATTCATTCATTCATTCATTCATTTGCTGCTGTTATTATTCAAGACAGGGGTTCTCTGTGTAGCCCTAGCTGTCCTGGAACTCTCTCTATAGACTAGGCTGCCCTTAAACTCACAGAGAGCTGCCTGCCTCCGACTCTCAAGCATGCTGGATTAAAGGTGTGTCCCCATGCCTGGCTTTATTCAGATTCCTTTAGACTTAACTAATGTCCTTTTTTTTTTTTTTTTGGTTTGGGGACCACATTCTATTTAGTGGGCATTTCAGCTTGGGCTCCTCTGACTCTAAGAATTTGCCTGGCTTCCCCTGTGCTTGAGAATACTGGCTGCACTGAGGACCAATTATCAAGTATATGGCTGAACACACCGAGGTGTGTGGAGAACTGCGCGCTCTGCACAGAGGAACAGCACAGTCACGGAGGCCGCTTTATCACCTTGACCACCTTGCTGAGTGGTGTTTTCAGGATCCTCCACTGTGAAGTTGCCTTACTCCCCCCTTTTTACACTGCGCGTTTGGAAGGGAGCCACTGAGTACAGCTCACTCTGCAGGAGTGAGGATTAAGCTCTCCTTTGGGAGCAAAGCATTTGCCTACATAAACTTTGGAACCCCTTTGTATGAGAGATCAGAGTATTCATCTACATCCATTTCTTCAGCCATTTATTCACATTAGTAACAGGCTCATGGACAGTGATAGGATTTTGCTTATAGTCAAATCTTGTTGAGTACTGGAAGCTCTTTGATGGCTTTTTTATTTGGCTTTGTCACTCTTTGACACAGATCCCACTTACATAATTTTGGGGGTTTATTTATTTACTTACTTGCTTACTTATTTTTGAGGCAAGGTTCTATGTAGCCTAGACTGGCCTCACACTCAGAATCCTTCTGCTTCAGCTTCCCAAATAGCTGGAATTACAGGCATGCAGCACTGTATCAGGCGTCTTAAGTTAACCTTGAACTCCATTATCATAGGACTTATCCTGGGCTTCATCCTGTCTTGACTGTAACCACTCACTCCAACAGGGAAAACTCAGAAATATCCTGCTCATCTCAGAAAGTTAGGAAGGCAATGCTAGGTATGGCGGCACAGGCCTGTAATCCCCACAATCAGGAGGCTGAATCAGAAGCTGGGAAGTTTAAGGGCCAGCCCGGGCCATATAGCAAATGTGATGCCAGTCCAGACCTATACAGCAAGACCTTGTCTGGGGTGGGGAGAGGAAAAGAAAAAGAAAAAGAAAGCTACAAGTGAAAGATGAAAGAGGGATGGAGGCAGGGAGAATGGGAAGGAAGTACAAAAGTAAAGGAAGTGACTGTGTGTACAGATATATAAATTACTATACTGTTTTGTCCGCAGTATCAAGACTCTTTGGAGGACTGAACTTCAAAGGACTACTGACCTCACTCAACCCTCAGCAGCCATTGGACGTGGAACCTGGGGCCTTGCGCAGCCTCAGCAAGCGCTGTATCACCCAGCCATGTACTCAGGCCTTTTCCATTTTGAGATAGGATCTTGCTAAATGACCCACCCTGGCCCTGAACTTGCAATATAGTCCAGAAAGGCTTTGAACTGACAGTCCTCCCTGAGCAGCTGGGATTGCAGGTAGCTGTGCCACAGTCCACTTTAAAGGGAACTCAGGTTGTAATTGGCGACAGTCTTTGGTCACAGCTTACACAAAATATAATGCTTATACAGTCTGCTGAGGTAAAATGGTCAAGATTGCTCTCCGTTAGAGGTGATGGCTCACAGCCTCGGCTGGTGAGGACAGAGAGACACGTGCGGAACATTTCTGGCAACTTAAAACCATTCACATCGCAAGGAAAGTGCTGACTAGAGCAACACTGCTCTAAGTATAAATTTCTGAACTTACTATCATTTATTACCCTAAAACTATGAAAAATAACAAGGCCTGGAGGTTTTAAAGAGAGATAAGATACACTATATCAAACCTCTACCAACTCCCAAGCCTCTACAGCTCATCTTTATATGTGTTGGAAATTAACAGCATTACGAAAAACAAAGTTCTGTCTGTGGGAAAATTTTTTCACTTCTTACCTAGATGTACAGTTTAGACTTACGCAAACCTCATTTACTAAGACTTATTCCTCTAAGAGTAATAATGCTGTAATCTGATTACTGTCTACAGTAGAAGGTAAACGCCCTCAACCCTCGTCCATAAGGCAGTGTGTTAAGTCTTGATTAGGCTCCAGTTACAGGACGCCAACCTCTTCATTCTAAGACATGGAGCCAGTGCAGTTCAATGAGAATGCTCATCACTCAGGACCTGCATCTTCTGCACAGGGCCATCAAACACTCTATGGAGAGCGCTTGGACTTTGTGCCACCCTGCACTGTAGCCTCCTCCTGGGGCATACCAATGATTTTATGTAGTTGCCTCTTTTTAAAATAAATTCCACTGAAAACAATGAAATTTAAAAATGACTCTTGAGGGGTTGGTGAGATGGCTCAGTAGTTAAGAGCACTTGCTGCTCTTGCAGAGAGCCTAAATTAAGTTCCCATCAACCACACTGGACAGTTCATAATCACCTGTAACTCCATTTCCAGAGCATGCAACGCCTTCTGGCCTCTTCAGTCATTACACACATGTGGTGCAATCCAGGAAAACAGGCACACACATACAGACACACAGACACACAGACACACACATGCACATCTATGTATATTTAAGTTCAAGATGATTTTTTTAAAAAATGCACTAAAAAGAGAGGTCAGCAGTTAAGAGCACTTGTTACTCTCGCAGAGGACCTGGGTTCAGTTCCCAGCAATCACATGTTGAGTTACCATCTGTAACCCCAGTTCTAGGGAACACAATGCCCTCTTCTAACCTTCCCAGGAACCAAGTGTGCACATGATCTACACACACATGCAGACTTCACACTTTCACATAAAATAAAATATATAAATCTAATTTAAAAACAAAGCAAATTTTTTTCTAATTGTACCCATACCCTGGGTGTGGTGCCCTTACTTTAGGCCAGCCTTTAGCCCATGCACTCCGGTCCTGGGACCCTGCACAGCTGCTGAGCGTGCTCTCGGTTCTGCTGCTGCTGCTTTCCTTGACAGGCGTTAGAGCAGCTGCCTGATGCTGCCTCTGTCCTTACCTCTACCATTCGGTTCTCAGGACTTCCTGTAGGCTGAGGAGAAAGCACCCTGACTCTCTCCTAGAGCCCTGTCCACCCTGCTTCCTATTATGTTTTTGCTGTCACTACTCTGTAATAACCACGTGGCTAGGATGGAGTACACTAACAGTTACTTCCACCTGATTTGAACATCACATTCCACATCTTATTTTTTATTGTTTTATGCTGTGTTTTCTGAAAACCACATCAAATGCCTGTGGGATGAGGTAGCCTAGATTAATACACATACACTCTTACTACTATACGTCTCTAGTTTTAAAAAGAGTAACTGGATTGATGACCTTATAGTGAACGGGAAGGCAGTTAATTTTAAAGTTTTTACTGTTCTTATAAAGCCTTGAAAATATTCTTCAAAACAGGAAATAACAAATTGTTCTTCACCTGAACATCATTTCTTCAAAACACTCTAAGGCTAACTTTAAATTCTCAACTGTCAAAAAAGACTACTCCCCTACACTCATCCCTGTGCTCCTCCCCTTCCTGTGGTAAGCGCTCCCTCTCATCTGCAGGAACCACTGCCGTGAGACAGTGTCTCCATCGAGAGGGAAAGCCACCGCTAATACCACCCAGGATTCTAAAGAGAAATTCTAAAGATGTGTCTGTCTGTGGAAGGAGGATGAGAACCAACATTTGGAGAGCTCCCCACGTGGCAGACATGGTGTGAGTGTGTGAGCACTCTTCCCTGTCTTCAGCAGCCTTGGTGAAGTAGCCACTGCTTGGTGATTTCCCTGAGCGTGCTCGATGGTGTAAGTGGAAGCACCCGGATTCACCGCCTCGCCTGCCTGGCCCAAAGCCCAGCTCTTTGCCTTCCTCATGAGCACCATGCAGCTTTCATAAGTTCTGGTTAGCACACCTAAGCTAACCAGAAGACAACTGTAAGTAGTACAACAAATACACACGGAATCATTTAATATAATTCTTGAATCTTTAAAATTATAACAGGATTGATGACCAATAGTGGGAAAGTACTTAACAAGGAATGTTTTTAATTAAGTTTTTATATAAGGTATTGAAAAATATTCTCCAAAACAGTGAATACTCCATTGTTCTTCAAACAAATGTTAATTTGTCTGTACAATATGTTAATGTTTTTTTAATTTAATTTAATTTTTTATTATTAGTTAATTTTATTAACTCTGTATCCCATAGGTTAATGTTTTTAAAATATGTCTTAGCTTTTAAATTCTCAAACATCAAGAAAAGCAGTTTCTGGTCCAGCAAGATGGCTCAGTGGACAAAAGGAGCCTACTACCAATCCTGAGAACCTGAGCTCAATCCCGTGTGGGGGAAGGAGAGAACCAAGTCCTGCAAGTTGTCCTCTGACCTCCACGTGCACACCATGGTCATGTGCACACGTAAACACAAAATAATAAAGAAATGACTATGTAACTAATTTTTTAAAAAAGAAAAATTACTTCCCTTAAATGTGGGAGATCAACATAGTAACTCTTTCAACTAGCTAGTTAGGACCCAACAAATCTACTTATAACACCCTTCTATGAGGAAATACATCAGAACCAGCTTCCTCCAAGAATGTTCTACCAAACTGCCTCAGTTAGGTAGGGCTGCAGCACTTACCATTAGGGTACACACACACACACACACACACACACACACACACACACACACAAAAGGGAGAGGAAACACTCACAACTTGTCTCCCAAATCTAAGTTTTTCTTCACATCCTATGTGTATACAAAACAAACCTATCTCTTCAATCTTTGAAAGGGAAGTGACTGCTGAATACCTAACGCCTTTCTCAAAGAGGGCTGAATAGAAATCTATTTCCTTTGTCCATAGTACGATGTCCCTCCTTCTCTCCAACAACTTGTTCTGCAAAGCCACAAAAAAGGGTTCCTACACAGAAAGCTGAGGATGCTTATAGCAAGATATCAACCGTTAAAAACTCTCATACAACGTAACAACCTTGATTCCACACAAGTTTTCCTTGCACTTTTCAATCTAGCCTTATTCTGCTGTATGAATTACAAAATAAAGTCCTATGTAATGATGAAAAACTTTCAAATTATATCTAATAAAGGTGTTGGATGGAATGGAGTTGACAACAAGAGCTGAAAAATAACAAAACTCCACTTGCCCGATTTTCAGCCAACATATTCATTCACTCTGCAAGTAAAGAGTGACTAAGCCAGCACTCTTGTAGATCTGAGAAGATAGAGGGAACGACACAGATGCCAATCTCTGCCCACAAAATGGTGCCATTCAACGGAGGGACAAAAGCTAAGAATAAAGATGATATCGTGGTTGGCAAAATCAGACCCTAAGCCCCATTATAAACTTCACTGGTCTAGTAGAAAAGCCTGCTTATATGGAAGGCTTGGCAGAAAGCAGAGGACTGCAGAGCGATAAATAACAATCCCAATTCAAAAGTAGCAAGAGACCAAGAGGACGGACATGAGAGATGTGAGAAGCAACAGATTTGAAGATTCACTAGATAGAAACATAAAAGAAATGACAATAAAGAGTCTGGGAGAGTGGCAATGGGCAGTGAGAGGCAGGGTCTAAAAACAGAGAAAAAATAGATCCAGAAATGAGGTAAAGGAAAAATGATAAATCTGTTTGAAAAGGAAAGCAACTCACTCATGTTCCAGAATGTAAAGCAAAGCACCTGCTGCAGAAGCATGAGGACTGATTTCAAATCTCCATCATCATCTCAAAGGCCAGCAATGGTCATGCACACTGTATATGACTATACTGCAACCCAGCATGATGGGCGGTGGGGGCGGGGCTGGTGACGAAGTGGGGCAGGAGGGCACAGGGGCAGGGACGTGAGGATCAGCTAACTGGGGCTTGCTGGCTGCCGGCCTAGCCATGGGTTCATTGAAAGATTATCTCAGAGGAATAAAGCAGAGAATTACAGACAAGAGATGGACATTGGATATCCTCCTCTGTCTACTTCCCGTGTGCCCCACACACAGACAGAGAAAATGAGAACACACATATCTACATAAATAAAATGATTTAACTGCTAAGACCTTTAGTTGGTACCAGAGAACCAGAGCTGGCTCCCCAGACTAATGCAAAAAGATAGGTATGGTGGCATGTGCTTTTATAACTCCAGCACTGAAGGAGTGGAGACAGATGGGTCCCCAGGGCTCCCTGACTGCTCAGCCTGGTCTACTAGGTGAGCAGCAGGTTCAAAACAAGACAAAGTCCTAAGGAACAACAGTGAAGTAACAGCGGAAGTTGTGTGTGCCTGCACACTCACACATACAAGCACACTCACTCATACAGACATAGTCATTACACATACAGACACGTACATATAGATACAGACATACACAGAGACATAGACACACACTCACAGCCACACACACACACATACTCATGCACACATGCACACACACACACAATTTTAAATTTTTCTTAATTAAATAAAAATGTCTATGTGCGGCTGTTTGGCCTGCATGTATGCCTGTGTACCCTGTGTATGCAATGCCTATAGTGGCCAGAAGACTTTCTGAAACTGGAGTTACAGATAGTTGTTAGGCAACAAATGGTTGCCAGGAACTGACCTGGGTCCTCTGCAAGAGCAGCGAACACTTTTAACTGCAGTGCGATCTCTCCAGCCCTTTAATTCTCTCTTTAAAGTGTGTGTGTGTGTGTGTGTGTGTGTGTGTGTGTGTGTGTGTGTGTGTGTGTATTTTGTTGGTTGGTTGGTTGGTTGGGGTTTTTTTTATTTTTCAAGACATATAACCTTGGCTGTCCTGAAACTCTCTTTATAGACCAGGCTGGCCTCAAACTCACAGAGATCCATCTGCCTCTGCCTCCGGAGTACTGGGATTAAAGGTGTGCGCCACCGCTCCTGGTTTAAAGTATATATATCATTGAGAATTTTATATTTTTCTGTATTTTGTGTGCTTGTTGTTTGGTTTGGTTTGGGGTTTTGAAGGGGGCTGTTCTGTTTTTAATTAACTCCTTCTTTACTTAATGTGTATGGGTGTTTTGTCTGCGTATATATCTGTGTACCATGTGTGAGTCTGGTGCACACAGAGGCTAGAAAAGGGCATCAAATCCTGTTGATTGTTACCTGCCCTGTGAGTACTGGGAATTGAACCTGTGTCTTCACAAAAAAGCAGCCAGTGTCTTAATCGCGAAGCCATCTCCCCAGCCCTTCATTTTTTGTTTTTGGTTTGTTTGTTGGTGTGCGTGTTGTTTTAGAGACAAGATTTCATTATGTAACTGCGGCTGGCCTGGAAGTTGCTATGTAGACCAGAATGGCCTTAACTTGTGCTGACCCCCTGTCTCTGCCTTGCAAATGCTGTGACTGCAGATGTGGCCACCAAGAGCAGAGAATGTCTCTATCTTGAACAGACTATTTGCAGCAGGAGACAAGTAAGCCAGGAGCAACCTCAAGGTGTTGCTGGGTTTGGCCACAACTTGCTGGAAGGAACTCCTTTTATTGGAGCAGAGAAATGTACACAGATACTCTTCCTGAGAAGTATCTTTTCCACATAATTATAATGTGGGATGTTATAAAATTTAAAGAGTAACACAGTAAGTTGTTATATTGTGGAAAGCACAAACATGAGCCCACAGAACAAATTAAAAACAACTATCCTGATATTGTGCAAGTAGAGATTTGTAACATGGAACCTCCCTCATTCATTGGCCTTTGGCCCAGTCAGGGACTTCCCATCTGAGCCAATGCAGGCAACTGGCCCCACAGTCTCAGAGACAACTGTGGGGTAAAGGACTAGCTTACTGGTGCCTTCACTAGAAGCTGGGTCTGCTCAACCAGCCCCTCTGGGCTTCTCTTGTTTTTCTTAGTGGCCTGTCCTGGGAGGGAGGGTCCAACTGCTTTCCTTATCTATAACATACATACACCAGGAAAGGCGTATGAGAAAGGCTTGCAGCGGACCAGCTCAGCTCTGTCATACCAGCCTCTTCCTTAGAATGAATCAGGAGATGCTGGTGTCCATGATGAGAGTTGAACTTTTTTACAGCTTTTTTTTTAACAAAATAAAATAAAATAAAAATTAATTTTGTAAAGAAAACTGACACCAGTGTTAGTGAAACTGATCAAGGTATATGGCTAAGTCTTTAAAAGTACCTAACAAATAGCACAGAGAGAGCACTATGTGCTAAGGGTCATAAAAATCTGTCTCAAGATTGGAACCTGTGATCAATTTTCCTAGAAAGAGGTTGAATTTGTAGATAAAATATAGAAAGACACAAGTAGATTCCTTAAGGCAAGTCAGAGCGTTGGCTGGGGCAGACGTGGGGACAAGTTTCACATTCATAACCCGTCTGTCTGAGGCACAATCGTAGTGTTACTAACTGGCCAGAACCCTTGAGGGCCAGAAGACATTACTCCTGTAGTAATGAGAGTATTTGTAAGGCTAAACTAGTAAGACAGGAAACTAAAGGAAGAGACCCTGACTATAATCATAGACTGATTTGTGGAATTTCGGAAGACCACAGAAGTTTATTTTGCCAGTCCTTTACAGTAGCATGTGTGGCTTCAAAAGTTCAAAAGGAATATCACACTTTGCAGGGCTTACTGCAGTAACGAATAATAGAGGTTGTTTGAGACAGTTACTCTATTCCTCCCTTCAAGAGAGTGGTGAGGGCTGTTGATTACTTTCAAAGGGGTTTACCTGAGTACAGGTAATTTAAGTAGGTCAGGACAAATTCCAAGGTAAACTTCCTGTTAATCTCAAACCACTGTCCCTTCTTTATGCCAACATAGAGCTAAGTAACATTTATTAAGTGCTCCCTGTGTACTCAGACTATTTCAGAGCTTTATGTGCATTTATATTTACATTTATTTTTAAGCACTCAATCCTCACAGCCCAACCAGCTTACCACTGAACTACATCGCCAACCCCAAGGCTAAGTCTCATTCCCAGTCTGCTTCATAGTCCCTGAAATGCCCAAACTGGCCTCAAATTTGTGATTCTCCTGTGTCTGCCTAAGTGCTAGGATTACAGACCTGTATCAATCACCTCCAGCCCCAGTTCTCACAACAATCCATACTAAGGTATTCTAACCTTCATGATGATGAAGAAACTGAGGCAAAACATGTATAACTTGTTGAAGGCCACAAAAAGCTGCAGCAAGGGATTCATACACGGCCTGCCAGGAGCAGCCCACTTTCTATTCAAGGTCACAATGAACCTTTGGAGACACTCTTGGGTCTCCTCCTACAGATAGTATGTAATTAACTAAGAAAGTATGAGCCCACACAGACAAGATTCTAACAGATTTCTATCTTAGTGAATCAAATGTCTCAAGATTGCTGGCCTCTCTCTCAAATAGCCAACACTTCTGTCCTAAATACCAGCTAGACAGCTATGCTCTGATAACAGCATTCCTTCTCACAAGTAAGCTATCAGGAGTTAACACTGAATAGCAGGAAACTAAGAGATGAGAACATTTAAACTGCCAAGATAAGACAACTACCTAGGCAGACTGGGGTTCAAACTACTCCTCCCTATTCTTCCTTGACAGTGGATGTAAAATCAAAACCACCTTTTACCTAACAGAAAAGCTCTTTCTTAAGACAGATTAAGCTGGGGCTAGAAAGACAGCTCAACAGTTGAGAGCAAAGACCACGGGCAGAGGACTCAGCACCCACAAGACAGCTCACAAGTTCCAGTTCCAGGGAAACCCAGCAGCCTTGCCTGGCTTCCTCTAGCATGAGGCATGCATGCGGTGCAGACATATATGCAGACAAAACACCCCTACACATAAAATAAATAATTGTCAAAAGACAAATTAAGCTAATGAATAAATGAGGCGGTTAATAGTTTAAATGAACAACCACCAAGACCACTGTGGTGGCAAATCTTACTCTTTCTGAAGACTTTATTTTTAATTATATGTATATATGCATGTCTATGTGTGCAAATATGCACATGAGTACAGGTGCCCAGGGACCAGTGGGTTTTCCTGGAGCTGGAGCTACAGGCAGTTGTGAGCTGACCAGTGAGGGTAATGGGAACCCAAGTCTTATACATACATGTGTGGAAAACATTCATACACAGACAATGAGTCAACCAACCAACCAACCAATCAATCAATCAATCAATATTTTTAAAAGGCTGAACCATCCCCCTAGCTGCACAGTGTTTTCTTGATACAGATGTTCATGATCATTTTTGAACATATATCATATTTTGATATATGTATGTTTTTATACCTTCCTATACCTTTTGTCATTATAGTAAAATGACAAAAGCATGTCAAAATATCATTGTTTGTGAGCCAGATAGACACCATTAACATTTCCTAAGCTTGGTGTAAAGTGGGAAAGTAGAATTAATATGTTCGTTCTGTGTTGCTATTCCTTTTTTCTTTCTTTCTTTCTTTTGTTTTGTTTTTTGAGAAATTCTCCTGCCTCAACTCCCTTGGGATGAGTTTTCACAGGCATGCACCACCAAGTCTGTGACCAAGCTCAGCAGGAACACTAACTTTGCCTGCATGTAGCTTTTCAGAGATTTGAGGCAAGCCCTGTGATGTTCCTAGATTTCCTCCCTGAGGCAACCAGGAAGGAGAGGAGAATGAATCTCATTCCAATGTCAGATCTTAAAGAGAACAAACAGAAAAGATATCCCAAAACCACCCACAAAGGACTAGGCACATAGCCACTGGATCTGCATTACATATGTCATTAAATCTTTGCAGCACTCCTGCAAAACAAGGAATAGTAACTACATTTCACTAGCAAGATAGGAGAGGTTCACAAAGATTAAATAGTTCTCCATATGGCCATGGAGCTAGTAAGTAATAGAATAAGAACACAGTCAGCTCTCTGAAGATTCACTCACCAAATAGACCAAATGAATTGATTTATCAGTGGCAGAAGAATGAGCTAGGAATTTAAAAAGAATTTTTTATCCTAAACAAACCATCCTGATAAACAAAACAGCTAATTAAAGTTTCAAAGACCAGACATACCTCCTAGAACAAATCACTGCTGCCACCATTACAAAGGCAACCATTTATTCATTCCAATTCTCGCTAATAGTTTTCTGAATTCTAGAAATGTATTACTTTTATTATTAGGAAAAAAACATCTGGTTTGCCTTATGTTTTACCATAAGGCAGCTGCTGCTTTACAAATAAAAATTCCTTTAATCCTTGGAATAGCCCTGGGAGGGAGGCCTTATCAGTACCTTCTTTCTAGGGAAACCAAGGTGCAGAGAGAAAGTGACTTGCTCAAGAGTTCACCACTGGAAAGTAATCCTGTTAGGATGCCAAGACAGCCATAAACTAGATGGCATTCTGTAGTGAGAATTCTGGAATTTTGGTTTCTTTTAAAAACACAGAATTATTATCACAATATGTGAGCTGGGCAGTGGTGATGCAAGACTCTAATGCCAGCACTCGCAGAGACAGGAGGATCTCTGTGAGTTCCAGGACAGCCAGGGCTACACAAAGACACCCTGTCTAAAAAAAATTAAAAAACAATGTTTTCATTTTAATCCCAGGTGTGGGATATAGGACTGCTTCAAAGCAGCTGATTGTGATTTGCCTCATGCTCTAGCAAAGGTGTAGTTTTTCCCAGCTGTAGATAGTTCCTGTGACTGTGTGACGTTTTGAAATTCTGGGAATTTTTCAGAGGGCCCATAAATGCTAGAGCCCTGATAGGTGGGTGGGTGGGTGGTTGTCATCCAGGGGGGTTGATTGTAGTTAGTTTGTAGTTGTACTCAAAGAAGAAACAAAATTAGAAGAAGAAATTAGATTCAAGGGTCTCTATCTCTTTCCCTCTGCTCTATCCTTCTTTCTATCTAGTGATATGGGGTAAAACCAGGGAATAAAGAATGGGAAAAAGAAGAAACCACAAAGTATCAAAGACTAGCTACAGTGTTCTTAGTGCACTTTACACACATGACTATTTACTGTATATTCTTGAGCTGAGCTTGAAGCAGGTTGGTGGAAACAGCACTGGCTGTGCAGGCATGAGGATCTGCATTCAACTCCATGTAAAAAGCCAAGTATAGCCATGTAGAAGGAATCTCTTGCTTGTTGTATGGATACAATACCTGACAAGACAAAACAAAACAAAAACCTGTGGCCTATAGCTTAGACAGGAAGTAGGAGGTGGAATATCCGGAATATCCCAGAAGGGATTCTGGGATAGAGCCAGGCTTGGAGATTCAGCCAGCAGGATGTGAGAACAGGATACATGGTGCCTGAGCTTAGGTAACCAGCCTCATGGCCGAATGTAGACTACTATATGGGTTATTAAGTTATGAGCTAGTTAGGAAAGAGCTAGCTATATGGCCTAGGTATTTGTATAATATTTAATAAGTCTCATGAGCTATGAGTCCAGGGAGCCATAGGGGCAGGAGGAAAAACACTGCAACCTACCACAATATAGCCACAAGCATATCTGTAAACCCAGCTGTGGGGTAGGGGGAGCAGGGACAGGAGAACCAGTAGGACTCCAGGTTTAGTGAGAGACCCTGTTTCAGGAGAACAAAGTAGAGATTAATAGCGCAGGACCCCTGACATCCTCCTCTGGCCTCCGTGTACAAGTGTAGGCGCGCACACCCGCACATATTCACGGTGGGAGAAAGCTAGTCGATTATCATAGTAGATCTGTTCGGAGAAGACACGGCAGGCGAATGCAGTTAAACAGAACCCAGAGGTAAGGCAGATCTAGGCCAGATCTAACCCAGCTCTGTATGCACTGGAGGACAGAGGTTCCTGGTAAGTGGCAGCAGCTAACGTGAAGGGCCTTTCTGCATGGTTAACCTGCACCCTTCCCAAGGTGAGAATACTTCAGACCGCAAGGCAGCTCAACACATGCACAAACGGACACCATTCTAAGAACAGTGGTCATTCAACTGGAGCTCTCCCCTACTCCCCCAAGCATTTTTTTTTACATGCAAACTCAAAAGAAATAGAACAGGGAGAGAAGAGTAAAGACGACGATTCAGCTGCCATCCAGAGGCCACATCTACAGGTTCTTTGTAGAGAAGAAAACTACGCCCATGGGTTCCCCAGACTTCTCTCCAGGGAATCAGGTGTGATGTCACGGTGATGGCCTTTCATTTAGAACACATTCCTGACCTGTTCTCATGATACAGTCCTAACAGTTCTATCACATTTTGGAATGATGGGGAGGGGAGTGTTACAGGAGCAAGTGTTTTAAAGCAAACTACAGATTCTGTTGTAATGGTTGAATCTCAGAATTAAAAATTCCAATTCATAATTCCAACAGTGTAGGCTTCTTTAAAGCAGTATGATGTCTAACTCAATACAAAACTTAATTTTAGAATTCTAGTTCTTTTTCTCTCAATGTTTTATTGTGCAGGATGACTTCAGTAAAATCAAATACAATGTGTCAAAGCAAAAATACAAAATCAAAAACAAACCACTACCACAAGTTGCTTTGAAGTCTACAGATGTAGAACACTTGCCTGGCATGCATGAGGCTATGGGGTTTAGCCCTAACACCACACACACATACACACAACAGCACAAACCCTTATTTGTACGGGTGTTGTACAGATTTAACAGATTTCTACTTTGTTCCTGCTTTTCACTGACATTACCTCATCATATCCAAAGGCCTAAGGGGGGAAAAAATGAACTGGAGCCAGGCAAGATGGCTCATCAGATAAAGGCACTAGCCACTAAGCCTGACTAACTGAGTTCAACCTTTAGAGCCCACAGAGAGAAAGCAAGTGCCATACTACATGTGCACATGTGTATGTGTGTGTGTGTGTGTGTGTGTGACACACTCATGTGCACACACACTTTTAAAATTAAAAAATCCTTGAAGACAGTTTGGATAAAGGAAGCTACCAGTGAGAGTCCTAAATATGAGACTTCATCCTGAGGGTTAAAATGTGGAAGCATTTGAATACTTTATGGCCAGTGTACAATCAGATTGGTGTGAAACTTTAAAACCACCTAATATAGAGTAATAGTTTTAGCACAAAAAACAGTATTTGTCAAGTATTTTGTTCTTGCACCCTGATAAAATAAATAAAACCATAAAGCCCTCAAAAAGACCAAAATCCTGATAATCCTGACAAACTGTGCAGCCCCGTCTATTTGTTAAAGTTTAACCACAATTAAAACACCCTATGGGGGGATTGCTCTTCCTCTTGTCAACCAGCTCCACCAGCTTGTTTCACAGGAGCTCTCAATCACTGTATTTTTCCATTTCCCTCTGACTTTCTTGGAAGCCTGACAGCCTGTCTGGAAAGATGAACTTTCCAACGTCCAAACACACAGCTGCTCCTTCCAAGGCCAGATGCAAAACTGATGCGGCTGCCTGCTAAGCATCACCCCAATCAATTATTAATGCCCTGTAACCTTTGCATAGCCCAGTCTTTTCCTTTTCACTGGAGACTGCCTAACTCCAAAGTCTGTTACCTTCAAAAAATACTAAAGGAAAAGTGAGCAGCTATCTTGTGACCATTATAAATTGTATGCACAGAGACAAAAAAAAAAAAAAACAAACTGGAAATGAGTATTAAAATTATCAGGGTTAAATTTTCTTTTCTTTCTTTCTTTCTTTTCTTTCTTTCTTTCTTTCTTTCTTTTTGATTTACAGGTCTTTACTGCTATTTAATAATGATTTTTTTAAAACCTGAAGATGTAGTCACAGTTTGCCATCTTAAAGTCCCCCACTACAATAGACAACACACTTATTTTGAAGAAAGAAAAGAACAGTTCTCAGGTAGATTAACAGGTCTCTTTAGTCATTTCACCTCTGTGGCCTATAGATGACTCTTCAGAACATACGCACATGGTACGGCGCTACAGCACTAACTTCTATATTTCTTCTATTCGTTGATTTAAAAAAAACTTTTGGGAGGCTACAGAGATGGCTCTGCAGTTCGGAGCCCTGAACATTCTGGCAGAGGTTTAGTTCCCAGCAAACCTGGCATTTTATAACCGTCCGTAACCCCAGTTCCAGAGGACCAAGCACGGTCTCCTAGCCTCCTTGGGCATCAGGCGTGGATGCAGTTCACTTATTATACATTCAGGGAAGCACTCATACATAACATGAAAATTGGTGAGTCTTTAAAGTTGTTGATTTTGTTATTATTATTGTATATGTGTGGGTAACAAGCACGGAATGGCAGGCATGTGGATGGAGATCAAAGGACAGATTTCCAGTCATGTCTTCATGTAACCGAGGCCACAAACTCACTCTGTAGCCCAGGATGACCCTAAACTCCTGATCTTTCTTCAACCACCACCCAAGTTCTGGGATTCAAAGCTGGAACACACCTGTATGCCTGGCTTATATTTTTTTAAATAAGCCAGTTGTTACTCCATGTGGTAGGTTTCCTCCTCCATAAGGAAGAGCACCATTCCTCCTTATCAGAACATTAAATAACCAATAAAAATTATTGAACGTATGATTGTGAAGAAAGAGTTAAGAACATCGTCTCTAATGGATGATTAAACATGGTTTTGAAGGTTGCTATCACTGACCAACTGTCAGACCTAAAGGAGATTGGTTAAACTCTCTATAACTCATTTTCTTTATGGTTAAAATGGGAAAGGATGATAGAATAATAGGGTACAAGGGCTTGCAACTAGTCCTTAGTAAACACTCAATAAATTCTTGTTATTGTAATAATTATACATATTATTGCAAGTCCAATTGGTCAATCCTAATATCTACACTTACACTGTGATTCAAAAGAGCCAACTTCTGAGGAGCTTGAGCCCCTACAGAGAGAACTCACCGGTGTGAGAGTTTAAGACCTCAGAACAAAGGCAGCAGCAGTGGGACAACTCTGCCAACATTCCCCTGGTGATGGGGGAGAGATGAGCATGGCCCAGCCACTGCTGGCCTTGAACAACTGGAAGGAGCCATGGTGTCAACACTTATATTCATATACTGAGGGACCTTGTTTTTCCTCTCACTGCCCCCTACTACCTAATCCCTATTTTGTACCCAAGGTTCAGATGGTTTTTTCCTCCTTTGTGAAGTTAGAACAGTCATTCATAGATAATATGAACCCTAAGTTATTTCATACATGACTGTTGAGACTACGTGATGAGTCGTATGTGATAAGTATCATCCATAATCGGATTAGAGCACAAGCGGACAAGCAGGAATGCTGGGCCCTGTGCTAACTAAAGATCTGCCACAGCCAGCAGCCTCTAAATGACATCAGGAAAGATATGCCTGCTGTTTCCTTCACTGCTCCTGGCTTAGTGTCTGCTCAACTCAAACACGTTATCTTCCACCTTGTTCAAATTACAGCGTGTAGAAGGCGGCCCAGCTTCAAGCCCCACAACATCTGGTCTCTACACCTCTCCACAACAGGCAACGGTGACAACGGTCCTCAACGGTCCTCACCATCAGCCTTCACCTCTCCCTCAAAGCTCACTTAATTACATGGCTACTCAAGCCTCAGATTACATGTCACTTCGTGTAAAACGATGTCTTGATTGACAACATCCTTCTGAAGCACTATCCCATTTTACTCTTCTCGGAAGCCTTGCCACTCTGTTAAATCCTTAGCGGCTCTATTCCCACTGAGATGTACTTCTGTCAGAATGCAGCTTTTGAACTGCAGTTCGCCATCCATCAGGGATACACAACTGTAGAGGCTGTTAGAGGCAGAGGCGGCAGCAGGAAAATATTTTTTGAGTATACAATGATCAAAACTCAATTCAAAATCAAGGGCTTAAGTCTCACGAGTTTTTTGAGCTTACCGTATTACTTGTAGCCTGAATACACGTGCACTTTGCACTGCACACACCATGTCACACGACACAAATGGGTGCAGTCTCAAACACCTCAGCTCCTATGCAGGGTCACTATGCACGGATGCTAGCACAGAGGAGCTCTGAATTTTTGTTGAGTTATGACTAATGACCTCTTGAGATGTTAATACTGCCAAATACTTATTGAGTGTGTATTACATTCTTCCACTATTTTAACGTAAATGAGTGCAAACATACCACACACATACATGTATACATGCTCTGTGCTTGTATGAGAGTGTCAGATCCCCTGGAATGGGACTAACCAATGGTTGTGAGCCACCACCTGGGCGCTGGGAAGCAAACCCTGGTTTCATGGTAGCATACCTGTACTCCTGGCTCAGCCGTTCTGCAAGTCTATTTCTGCAAGACTATTTTAAACACGCTTTATTCTTCAGTACAGTTTAAAGTGCCCAGAAATCTGAGGACTGGAGTGACAGCTCAGTTGGTAAAGTGCCTGCTCTACAAACATGGGAACTGGGCGTGGTGGCAGGTGCTTGTAAGCTCAGCACTGGGGAAGCAGAAACAAGCAGATCCATGGAGTCCACTGGCAAGCAGCCTAGACTAATAGCAAGCCCTAGGTTCCAGTGACAGACCTGCCTCAAAAAATGGTATGTGTGGGGGGGAGATAAAGAGATGGATCAGCAGTTAAGAGCACTTCTTGCTCTTGCGGAGGACCCAGGTTTGGTTCCCAGCACGTGGTGGCTTTCCACCATCCATCACTCCAGTCCCAGTGGATCTGACGCATTCTTCTGGCCTCTGTGTACAGCACACACACACAGTACACAAACATTGAAAAATAAACAAGTTATAAGCCAGCAAGCAAGCTGCCTCAGCAAGTAAAGGTGCTGGCACCACATCTGATTCCCATCCACAGGACCCATGCTGTGGGGGATGGGGGAGAGGGGAACTGCCTCTTATGAGTTGTCTCCTGACCTTCACACTTGCCATGGTACATGTATGCACAAACACATGCGTGCATGCGCGTGCACATACCCACCCCCCCCCATACACACACAGAGGGACCTTAGAGAAAACTGCTGCAATGTTACTCTGCAAGTAATTGGTAGAACTGGCTGGGGAGACTGGTACACACCCGTAACCCCAACACTCAGGAGGTGGAGCCAGGAGTTCAAGGTGGGCCTTAACTACTTGGCAAGTTTGAGGTTGCCTGTGCTACATGAGACCCTGTATCTCAAAAAAGCAAAACAAAATGAAAAACGTGCTAGAGCTGGCCTTCTAGTCTGCGTCATATAATTCACATAAAATATAACACATATTATTAACCATGGAGTTATACTACCTCCTGGTTTGGTTAGTCGTGTGATACAAAAACCACCATGTCACCTCACTCAAAAGGTTTATTATGAGAAGCAAATATGTAAACACAAATTGAAAAGTACTGTGTAGAGGTATTACAACATCCTAAAATAGCCACAGACTTCCTAACACGAGTCTAACTAGGTCAAGAAGAAATGTGGTAATCAACAAAATTATCTCATGCTTCATCTCTGACACAGCTGTCAGTGATACCGGAATCTGACACTCCTCGACACATTTCAGCCTAAGTTCGTATGTATTCTTCCCGCCGACCCTTCAACTGCAACCGCATAGTCTAAAGGATAAGGAGCAGTTAGCCAAAGGATCAGCATCCATTAAACAGAAGCCCCGCTAAGCAGGGTAGTGCATGCCTTCATTACCAACGATAGAGAGGCAGAGGCAAACATCTCTGTGAGTTTGAGGGCAGCCTAGTGTGCACACTGAATTCAGGACATCCAGAGCTGGAAAGAGTTAGAACCTGGAAAGAGGAGGAAGAGGAGCAGGAGGACTGGGGGAGAAGGCAAGGACCATGAGCGCACACACAAACACACACAAAGTTAGATATGATGGTAGTACATCTCGAACACATAAGCACACGGCATAGAATGCACCCATGTCTGAGTAAAGCCAGCCCACCCTCATGTTTCACACTGCTGTTCTTGGTTTCTCCAGGGGCGAAGGGAAATCACAATATATCCGCATTCCGTACAGTAGAAGGTAGGACCACGTGGAACCAGAGATCTGGGTTTGTCCCCTAACTTTTCTAGAGATCTGTTTCAGCTACTCAATCTGAACCTTAGTTTCTTTATGTATGCAGAAAATAATAGTTTTAATATCATAAAAGATAAGCTAGCAAGATAAAGCAGCACAAAGACTTTCTTTTTAAAGGAAGTGAATCAATTCTAACAAATATTAGGTATAAGTGATATTCAAGATTATGGAAAGTGTTTAGCCTCATAAATATCACAGAAATTACATCCCCTTATTCTTATGACATAGTTTTTCTGTGTAGCCTTGGCTGTGCTGGACTTGATTTATAAACCTTGAACTAATACAGATCCGACTGCCTCTGCCTCCCAAGTGCTGGGGTTAAAGGTGTGTGCACCTCCACGCCCAGCTGCTTCCCTTATTCTTAATGTCTAGAAAAGCCTAAAGTTGAAGGGATACTAAGGACACCATGATGAGATGCTCACAGAGATCAGCCTGTTGGTGAATGAATCCAACCAAATGAGTTCTTCATTGAGGTTTACTTAGTTCATAATAAAACAGTAAATATTTCCTTTTTTCTGCAAATTTCACAAGGAGGTAAATGACAATTTCCCCATACCAATACACATTTATTGAAACCTGCTATCATTTCTAAAAGGGTTTATTCCAAAATATTCCCTTTACTGATAAAGAGGAACTAAAAAGTCTGTAATTTAATAACATTGCTTATAAGATTAATAATATGAACTGGACTATGGAAGTTTCTTTTTTATTTGTTTGATTTTATTTTATGTGTATTGGTGTTTAACTACATGTATGTCTATATGAGGGGGTCGGATCTACTGGAACAGGAGTTACAGACAGTTGTGAACTGCCATGTGGGTGTTGGGAATTGAACCCAGGTCCTTTGGAAGAGCAATAAGTGCTCCTAACCACTGAGCCATCGCTCCAGCCCCTAAAATAAGTTTCTTAACAAATTTCATGTATTAAAATATTTCTGGAACCAAAAAATAGCATTGCAGTTAAAATTAATTTTATTGGTAAAATGTAAGACATTATAATAAAATCCTTTCCTGATTAAAATATTTTCCAAACTGTATTTTTCCTTCCCAGCACAATTGTACTGAGGTTGAGGTCTAACCATGTTTACTGTGCCATTTAGCCACTAGCACCTGATATAAAGTCTTACTAGTTAACAGATACTGTACAGTGAACTGAACTTGAACCATGATAGCATTAATGGATGAAAGAGTAACAAACAGTGGATAAGCAGAATTTATAAACGTTTGTTTTTCCTTTAGAAAGCCTGTAAAGAACATGTTCTACTGTCATTGTGAAACTTATCTTTATATCACACTAAAGACCAGCCAAGAAAGGACACTACTTCTCAAGAGGCTGAAGCAAAAAGAGCTTAGCATGCGGGAAGCACTGGGTTTGATCCCCAGCATCATAAAGATCACAGCAGTCAGGATTAGCCTTGCAAGTTGGAGCACAATTTGGCCTACACAATGAGTTCCAGGCCAAACAGGGCTACACAGCAAGACTCGGTCTCAAAAAAGCAAAATAATTGTTTTTTAAATTACACAAAAAAGTACTGTCTCCTGTCATTCCTACCCTATAGCCTAAGCCAGATAACACTGTAAGGACTTCACAAAACAGAAGCATTCTATGGTGCTCAACAAGAGCTGAAAACATAGTGCCTGTCCCTCACCTACACCTTATTTTCTTCTAGGCAACTAAAGCCCACTATCAGATGAGCCCCTCATCTGATAGGACAAAGTCACCCTGATTTCAAGCTACTTTTTCAGGCCTTCAGAAGGTTGGTTTGCTCTACACCAAGTCCCTCAGCAATCCCTGGAGTTCAACGCTGAACCCAGCCCCATTCCCATCTGTGTCTGTGGCTTCCCGGACCCTCCAATCCAGGGCTTCCTGAAAAAAAATCACTAAAGGAGGAATTAAAACTAGCATTGTCCTGATGCATCGCACACACCTGACTCCTCTTTTCTAAACATCAACACCTCTTTCAGCAGGACACTAAGGCTAAAAAGAACTAAGCAGAAGTTCGCAGAAGCCAGCATGAAGGAGAACAAAGACTTAAACCCAGCACCCCAGAAGAAGCACCTGCACTAAGGCTCACGCCGCTGCAGTCCCTTGGGCCTTCAGCAGCTTACTGCTCATCAGTGGAGGGGATACAAAATCAGACAACTCCAGCTAGAAGGCTCAGTAACAGGCCAAACAACAAGCAAAAACTCTCAGCCAATGGGTCTCCCATGGTGATGCAAACTAAATCACACTCTGGAGAAGGCGGCTGACACCAGACCAAGACCCTTCTAAGGGAGCAAATCTAGAGTTATGCTAACACATACTACAGAGCAGATGGGGGAATTACACAAGTAAATAAGTAATTGATCAGGAAAGCAATGAGAGGTTGATAGGATTATTTTACACTGTGCTAGACTTCTTCCAAGCATGGAAGCAGCCTTGCTGTTAGGATCACCATGCACAGTTCCGAGTGAGAGAATTATTCTTGACAGAGAAGTCAGGATAGATAAGGGAAAGAAGCTAAGTTCCTTCCTATTGAACAGGGCAGCCATCAACCGGATGGACGGGATGCTGACAGATGGGCAGAGTGAGGAATACATGTACCCTGAGAATACAAACAGACACAGGCAGTAATATGAGCCAAATCACACCTGCTCCGAGACCAAGCTGATCTTTCTAAGATGAAAGTTAATAATGCAGCATGCAAGGCAAGTGTAGAGGCATTATACTGACGAGGTAGGGTGGTGCTGACTTGCCACATGGGATGGTTCTTAGTAGAGAGGGAAACTGAGGAAATAGCGACAACAGTACCCAGCGATTATGCTTCGAACCTCCCCGGCAAGGTGAAAACTGGCAGCTGAGGGTAAACTTGATCTACGTGGAACCACCTGAAACAGAAGCCACCAGTTCTCTCTAGGGAAGTAGGAAGCTGGAGCTGAGCTGAGCTGAGCTGAGCTGAGCTGAGCTGAGCTGAGCTGAGCAGGAGCCCTCGGCCTAACCAGGAGTTAGTGGGCACGAAAGAGCTGCATCCAGAGGATCGTGTATCCTAGCAGCTTTAGAGGACACCACTGCTCTGGGCTGCTTTAGAGGTCAGGATTCCTCCCTTGCCAGCCTACCGTGAAGAAAGGAGTACTCACTGGCAGACCAAGCAGTTTTAAAGCTTCTCCTGTATGACCCCGTTCCAGCTCCAATCTAAATTCCTTTCAGAATAAGAGTAACCTACTGGTTCCATCTTTGTTCACTTATTTACTTTTGCGTTTGTTTGTTGTTTGTTCGTTCGTTTGTTAGAAGAAGGGTTCACGCCAGGGCTCAGGTAGAGAAGGGAGAGTCAGTTCTCTTCTCCCACCATGTGGCTTCTGGAATTTGAACTCAAGGTCATCAGGCTTGGCAGCAGGCACCTTTACTTGCTGAGCCATCTCATCAGCCACCATCTTTGTATTTTGCAGTACTGGAGAACAAAGTACTTATCCAAGGTAAGTACTTTACCACTGAACTATATTCCCGGCTCGGGGTTCCATCTTTAAAAATCCCAAAGCTTATCTGTCTTTGACTACATAGTCCCAAGTGGAGGACTCATCTAAATGTGGGTGGCACCACTTCATGAGCTGGGCCAGAAGTCAACTGAGCACAGCATGCAACACCATTGCTCTCAGCTCCTGACTACAGGTATAACATGGCCGTCTCCCCCTGCTCCCACTGCTGTGGCTTCCCAGCTATGGTGAACCACAAGAATCATCTCTCTCTAAGTTGCTTTCGTCAGGACATTTTATCACAACAGCCAAAAAAGAAATTAAAATAAGGACGGACAAATAGCAAACAATATGGGCTTTTTATGGTCTTGGCTTGGAAAGACCTGGCATAGTGGCATACACCTTTAATCTCAGCACCCAGGAGGCAGAGACAGGCTGATCTGAGTTCGAGGACAGATAGGTCTATATAGTGAGTCCCAGGACAGTCAGAATTACATAGTGAAATGCTGTCTCAAAACAAAAACAAAAAAGGTTCACAGACTCCCAAAGTCAGAAACCAAGAAGCCAAAAGTCACAAGGATAGGAAAGAAACTCAGATCTGGTTAGAAATGAATTCTAGTGTTCCATGTTCACTTGAAAACAGAATGCTTAGACTAAAGCTGTGCTCAAGAAGAAAATACTACATATGCTAGGAGTATGGCATGTGTGCTGGAAATATAGTGCATCTGGCAGTATTATTCATCTGGCCAAAACTTGCACACAATACACTTATTACATATTGGATTTCATCTTTCCATGACCTAACTACTAAAGGAATTTATGTATCGCTTTGAAACATATGTTAATTATTAGTATAAATTCCACCATTTTCTTTATGCTATGCAAGCCAGTTTTATATGCCACTATAAAACCACTTAACTTACATGCACAATCACTGAAATTACAGAATACACATACACACACACACACACACACACACACACACACACACACAGCTTATTCACAGAGCATACTTCAAGCCATCCAGAAGAAAGCTCAGTCAGACTAGAATGCTGGAAGGAAATAAAGAGGACATTTTGTAAGCCTATAGCTGCCGACTCAGCTGTCCGTATAAGGACATCCTTAAGAAAAGTGCAGCTCCTCCCTGGAGCTGGGAGGGAGCCTCTTACAACAGCTGCCCAGCAAGTACATGCTCAGACAACCCACAGACTCCAGCCCGAGAGACCACCTCTGCATCCCATGGCAAGCAAGTATGTCAGGGAGCTGTAATCCTCCACATCCACACACATTACGTCCCTGGACTGGTGAGAGCACAGACCTCAGATGCTCCAGTCAGCTGCCCAGCAAATGCACAAACACACTGCCAGTGGTGGAGGTGAGCATTAAGGTTCCCCACAAGACGAGAGATCCCTGACCCCCAGAGGAAGTGGAAGGTATCAACAGAACACTAACGCCCTCCTCCTCTCTCATGTGACCCATCACCCATGTGGTAGGGTACAGCAGACATGCGGTGAAAGCCATGAAGCAGCAGCCAGACAAGACCCATGGTATCATGGAACGGGAAGCCAACACCAAGAGTCCTTCCTAAGGTGGAGGAGCAAATGGTGTGTGAACTGAGGTCCAGTCTAGGCTCCACTGTCCCACTGGGCTGTATTACAAACCAAGGTTAAATGTAAAGAATTCTGTCGGGCATAGTGGTGCATGCCTTTCACCCCAACTCTCGGGAGGCAGAGGCAAGTGGACCTCTGAGATCGAGGCCAGCCTGGTCTGCAAAGTAAGACCCCAAAGCAGACCCCATCTCAAACAAGCAAAAAAGAGTCAAGATGTTGGGGCAAGCAAAAAGTTTCAGTGGATAAAGGTGCCTGCCGCTAAGTCTGTCGTCCAGAGTTCAATCCCCCCAGACCCACATGGTAGAAGGAAAAAGTCTACTCCTGAAACCTGTGCTCCACACACCGGTCACTAACTGCAGCCCTATACTGCCCCAGATACACACACACACACACTCGAACACATGCACACATGCGTCCACACAGACACAAAGTAAGGATTAAGAATTTCAAAGAGGGGGCTGGAGTGATGGCTCAGTGGTTAAGAGCACTCACTGTTCTTCCAGAGGACCCAGGTTCAATTCCCAGTACCCATATGACAGCTCACAACTGTCTGTGACTCCAGGATCCAAAACCCTCACACAGACATCCATGCAGACAAAACACCAATGTACATGAAAAATATTTAAATTTTTGTTGTTGTTTTTTGTTTGTTTGTTTTTGTTTCTCAAGACAAGGGTTTTTCTATACAGACTTAGCTGTCCTGGACCAGGCTGGCCTCGAATTCACAGAGATCCACCTGCCTCTGCCTCCCCAAGCACTGGGATTAAAGCACAAGCCACCATAACCAGCTTAAAAAAAAAATTGCCAGGCAGCAGTGGCACACGCCTTTAATCCCAGGGCTGGGAAGCAGAGGCAGGTGGATCTCTGTGAGTACAAGGCCAGCCTGGTCTACTGAATGAGTTCCAGGACAACTAAAGACACAGAAACCCTGTCTCAAAATAACAACAACAATAATAATTTCAAGGAGTCAGAGAGATGATGGTTCAATGGTTGAAGAGCACTGGCTGCTATTCCAGGACACAGGTTTGATTCCCAGTACCTACACAGTGGCTCATAACTGTAACAGCTGTCCTATGGAGATCTGATACCCTCTTCTGGCCTCCTCAGGCATCAGGCACACACATGGTACATGGACATACGTGCAGACAAGACATTCATACATGTAAGACATTCATACATGTAAAAAAAATAAAATAACCTAAAAAAAGTTTTTTCAAGATGTCAACAACATAGCATTAAGCAAGGACTACTTATGGAACGTAGCAGAAGCAAAGGCTGTTTGATTGGGGCTTCAAGTAAGCAAGGAAGAAAAGATGGGATCCCAATACTCCTCCGAAAACTAGGTAAAAGGCACGCACCGCTCCATTTGCTAGACCTGAAACCAAAATTGTTAGGAAAAAAAGCAAATGAAAAACATGTCAAGGTATAAACATAGGGAAAGACTTTGTGAAAAGAGCTCTAGCATTTCAGAAACTAGTGCCCAAACTGACAGAAGGACTCGCATCAAGTTAAGAACTTCTGCAAAGCAAAAGAAAGTCACATGAAGAAACAGCCTACAGAATAGGAGAAAATCTGTAACCTATGCATCTGACAAGATTAACATCTATACGTTAGAGACTCAAAGAACTGAACGCCAAAACCCAAACAGCCCAATCAGCAAATGGACTTATGACTGAACAGCCAGTTCTCAAAAGATGAAGTAGAAATGGCAAAAATACATGTGAAAAAAAAAAACTGTCTAAGAACACCCTTGGCCACTTGGGAAATGGGGTGAAGCTACACTGAAATCCCTCTCACCCCAGTCAGAATGGCACTCATTAGGAAAACAGTTTTTAAAAAGACAACGAAAGCTGGTGGAGGTGGAGAGGCACAGAGCTGGGGGGTGTGCACTGTGAGACTCAATATGAAGGTTCCTCAATGAACTATAGGTCCCGCAGTAGACGAGTGAGTGAAGAAGAGGTGGTCTATACACACAAGAGACTTTTAGTCTGCCATAAAGAAGCACAAAATTATGTTTGTTTGAAAAAAGGATACAACTGAAGATCATGATATTAAGCAAAATATGGCAGACTCAAAAAGACAAATTGAACATTTTTCCTCATGTGTGAATACTAAATTTTATAGATACATGAAGCCATTTACATCATACATAGCATATTGTGTGCACACATGTATGTGCTGACATGGGTACGTGCACACATGTTTGTGTGTGCAAGGGAACATGCTTATATGCATGCGTATGACATGAAAGCAGAAGAAAGACTTGGGGAAAGGTGGAAGGTAGCAGGATGAGGCAGCATGTCCTGGCAGGTGTGCGAGGGAAAGGAAAACTTCCTATATGATGGCCAGGAACCAAATAAGAGGAAGAGGAGAAGCTCGGGGTCCCACAATGCCCATCTCAGGCATGTCTCCACTGATCTGAGGACCTTGCCATGTCCCCTCACCTCCTAAAAGTGCCTCCCTAGTGAGCAAGCCTTAGCCACATAGACCTTTAGATCCAAACTATAGCAGCTGCCTGGACACGTAACGCACTCATACAGCCTCCTAGACCTAGCTCCACTGGACAGGACAACAACCATGTCCAAGTCCCTTCCTTGTCTTCCTCAGCAAGACACCCTCCAGTAACCACGTACACTTTCAGTCCTGCCTTATTCTCACTGCTGGGTTTATCTTCCAGTACCTTCAAGTACCCTCTTTTCTTTTTTTCTTTTTTCTTTTTTTTTAAGATTAGACTTCTTTTTAGTTCGTGTATATAAATGTTTTGTATACATGCATGTGTGTGTAACACATGTATGCCTGTTGGATCTTCTAGAACTGGTATTACTGATGGTTGTGAGCTACCACGTGGGCCCTGGGAATCAAACCTGGGTCCTCTGCAAGAGCAACAAGTCCTGTTAAGTGTTGGGCCATGGCTCCGGCCTCTGCAGCACCTTCTGAACAGGCGTGAGGACACCTCCCCTGTGGGAGGGGAGCCGGAAACAGGAAAAGGAAAGCTTAGCTGCTGAGATCTGCCCCGAACACTAGCCTTCCCACACACTGCCCAGAGCATCCTTCTTGGACGTGCTACCTGACAACAGAGTGCATGGCTAACAAAAGAGGCCGAAAAGCTGCAGGGCTGCACCAAGATACGCGCTGCATCTCTTCTTCCTATTTCATTTACTAAGACCAGAGTAGAGAATCAGGAAAAGGCCTTACAAGACCAGAAATCTGAAAAATCCCACAGGTAAATGTTTGACCTTTACATTAGGCCTTTATTTTCTTATTTATAGTTAACTCCACCATTCATAATCTTGCGTGTTACCTTTCTTCTTCAGGGAACTGCTTGCACATGTCTTCTACTGTTTGGGGCAGTAGTCTCTAAAACGTCACTTTCTAATGGCACATAAAAATAATGGCCCTCAGGCCACAGAGGAAGAGGATGCAGCCAGTCCTGATGAGGCTGGTTAGGCTGGGGTCAGTTGGGGAGGAAGATTCCTCTTTTCTGAGGACTAGGGGAGAGGAATGGAGGGAAAGAGGGAGGGAGTGCAGGACTGAGATGAGATGAGATGAGATGAGATGAGATGAGATGAGATGAGATGAGATGAGATGAGATGAGATGAGGAAGGGGGCTACAATGGGGATGTAAAATGAATAAATTTGAAAAAAATAAATTTTAATTTAAAATAAATAAAAAAAAAAATAATGGCCCTAAAGTAAAACTATTTGCCTGTGCTTTCCTTTTCCTTTCTTCTCTCCTGGCAGTGCAACAGAGAGAAGTAGACTAACACACAGATCACTACTAAGTCCCACTAAAGAAACAGCTGGACTGGCCAGAAAGGCAGCACAGGCCTGCAGTTCTGACAGCCTGCTGCCTTTTCTTATTCTCTCTCAGTCCAGCAGCTCCCACTGTAGCTATGACGAGATTGTGACAACATGAAGCATGGGGTGTAAAGATTTTTCTGATGGTCAAAAATCAGCACTGAACCCAAAATATAAACAAGAGGTTTCAAGAAATGGTACTCCATGTCCTCAGAGGGTTCGATTTCTATAAAAATGACGAGATTGGTTAAGATTCTACCATCTCAGGGTCAGACTTTGGCTCTGTTCAGGATGTTAATGGCATTATCGCAAACAAATAGCTTCAGAGCAAATACACAAATATTGACTAAAGTAGATACAGTTCAAAAGCTTGGTTTATTTGGTAATGCAGAAGAATAAGCCAATCTCATTGGCTTTGATCCTCCCACTTTTTTTTTTTTTTTTTTAACGAATCCTCTTCAATATTCTAACTTCCCAGCAATTGTGTGAGGCCAACTCCCTTCTAAAGGACAAAATTAAATAGTCAGTGTGTGTATTGCTAAAAAAAGCAGTTCTGGCTTTGAAATGCTCTCATTTTAACTTCAAAAGGGTCACCGTTAGTTTTCCAGTACCCTCTACTCTACCAACTGTCACTTTCAAACGGAGAAATTTGAATTTATCTTTAAAAGCGCTGGCTCCTCCCCCCCCCCCGAAAAACTAAACATAATTTTTTTTTTTTTTTTTTTTTTTTTTTTACAAATCATGAGAAGGGAAATCCTTCATCTCAATATACTATTTTAAAATTTTTCCATAGTCCCTCTTTCATGCACATTTTTAGAATTTTAGTCATGTGATAGAGTCTGCTCTTCCACCATCTGGTGTTGCCATGGTACGACATAGCAACTATTATCATTTACAGCTACAACACAGTGCATAAAGCAGACCTTCATTGATGCAAGCAGCTCTGTTTTTGAAGGCATTGAAGGAGTGGGGCTGTTTTGGAGGAATGGAGTACTGAACACCTTTAGGCGGTGAGCCTTTTCTTTCAGACATTTCACTAGGCAAGATACCAGGAAGCAAGATTCTGGGCCTGACTATTTGACCACATTCGCTAGTTTAACCTAGAGCTGGCCACGCGTTTTAGTTAACAATGGTACTGCTGAGCCAGCTGTGGTGACTCATGCCTATACTCAACACTTGGGAAGCTGAGGCAGGAAGACTGATGTGCCCTGAAGTTAGCCTATGCTATATAAGTTCTAAGCTAGCCTGGGCTACAGAGTAAGACCTATTTTTAAAACCATTAAGAGAACTTGCTGCTCTTCCGGAGGACCGGGGTTCAGTGCCCAAAATAAGTACCGACATGACAGCTGCACCTAAAACTCCAGTTCCGGGAGGATCCAGCATCTTCTGACCTCCATAAGCATTGTACTCATTTGATGTACCCATACACATGAAATAAAACAACAATAATAAATAAACCACAACCATTAAATACCTACGTGTGATATCCTCAGGCTATACGAAATATTCCTTTTTCATGGGTGTCAAAGGTCTTCGAGTACTGATGAACAGATATGCCCTTTTCAGTTCCTTAATTCCTGACTGCTTGGGGGAATCTATGCAAGCATTCCACTGCACCCCTCAGCTGGTGAGAGAGAGACAGTACTGCAGACCTCTGCAGGTTTTAGGAAAAGCATAAAAGCAAGATTTGTGCTGGGCATGATGGCATGCCAACAATCTCAGCACAGTGGAAACAGGCAGGAAGTTGGAGCCTGAGGACAGCCTGATCTATATGAAGAGTCAAGTTGGGGAAGGAGGCTGTAGGATTTGTTCACTTCAGTGTTTAAAGATGGGGCAGGGAGTGTAACTCAGGGGTAGACCACTCACACAGAACTTAAGTATGATGCTCAAGGCTCTGGGTTTTTAAATATAAATAAATAAATGCTTCTTTATAGCTTTCTAGGTAGGCATGATACTGGGTTTTCTTCACCTTGTATAATAAATACATTTCAGCAAGATACTCCATAGCCTAAGCCTCTCTAGATATCACATGTTTAAGAAAGAGAGAATAAAGGAATAGCCAGAAATATGGCTTTAAAAAAAAACATTTTTTACTGTTTAATAACAGCAAGATAATGTCTTTAAAATCAAATTCTCCCCCTTCTTAACCTTACTAAGGCAATACATGTTACTTCTTTTAATTGCTAAACAAAGACGTAGAGGCATTCTGCCCACCTTTCTATGAAAGTTGGGGGGTCCACTATATATAACTTTGTTACAAGGATTACAAGCTTGTATCCCCACATCTTACTTTTTTGTTTTGTTTGTTTTGTTTTTGTTGGTGGTGGTAGTGGTAGTGATGGTGGTGGCAAGACAAGGTTTCTCTGTGTAGCCTTGGCTGTCCTGGAGCCACTTTGTAGACCAGGCTGGCCTTGAACTTACAGAAATCTACCTGCCTCTGCCTCCTGAGTACTGCGATTAGAGGCGTGGGCCACCATGCCTGGCTATGTACCTTTATAAATGTGCTTTTCATTATAAAATATCCAAAAAACTACAAGCATTCACCACTGACTGCCAAATACTAACTTGGTCATATTTGTTTTAAATTCTTTACAAAATATAATTAGCCCTTTGTACAGCCCTGTTCACTACTCCCCTTTCTCCCTTCATAAAACTGACCACATTTTGAGTTGGCTAAATACCATTTTTATGCATAATTCTATGCCTTTATTCCAATGTACCAATAATATACTTACCACCATTCTGAGATGCATACTTTTCATATTTCAGCATCCCTGGAATGTGAATCCACTTTACAATGTACAGCAAGTATTATATCATGGTTTATCAGTCTTCCCCCTTAACCAGTGTACATTATCAGTATTTCTTATCAGCAACCTTTTTACAGTCTATAAAATATGACAGAACTGTTTTATATGGGGCTTTTTAAACTGCATTATTTTTAAATTATTTCATTTAAGACACGGTCTCCTATATCTCAGCCTGGCCTTGAACTTGCTATATAGCTGAAGATGACTTTGAACTTCTGATTCTCCTTCAAAAACCCCTCAAGTACTAGGAATTCTAATGTTATGTGGTACTAGGGATCAAACCCATAGCTTTGTGCATGCTAGGCAAAAACTGTACCAATTGAGCTGCATCCTCTCAGCCCTTGTTTTACATATTGTAAAATATATATATATATATATAATGATATTACTAGGCATTCTCAATTTCATCGCTTCACTTAATATGGTTCTATGAGGAAGACTACTGCAAGACAGTGTCTGCTGGACTTGGCAGGCCTTTGCCATCTGTGCACTCATGGCGGTAATTGCCTACCTAAAACCTGCACATGATCAAGCCGGTTAACACTCAGCATGAATGTGGCGCGTGAGGCCCCCATGAGGCCCCACCTCTGCGTGGCCATGAATGGCTGCTGGAGAGGCAGTTTTCTTCAGGGGCATGACCCTTGGTAGGCTGACAGAGCTTGGGTGCATGACCCACACTCATGCACACACAGGCAGGACTCATTGGACTCACTCAGTTAATTTTTAAAAGTGTTGGGGGTGGGAGAGCTGAAGAGATGCCTCAGAGGTTAAAAATCACTGGCTGCTCTTCCAAAGGTCCTGAGTTCAGTTCCCAGCAACTCCATGGTAGCACACAACCATCTATAATGAGATCCAGTGCCCTCTTCTGGCCTGAAGGCACACATGGCACACAGGCAGCCAGATTACTGTGTAAATAATAAATCTTAAAAAGAGAAAGAGAGACAGGAAAGTAGGAATGAGATGGGGAAGATCCAGAGAAGCTGACAAGTGGGACACTGTGTTAGACCCTCATCGTAAACAGGGTACATAAGAGCTTCCACACATGTAGACCTTCCACAGCTAAGGAAAAGACAGTGACAAATGCCAGTGTCACAATTTAATAGCCACAAACCCAATGCCATAGCATGATTCTATACTTTGCATAGTGCCTGCCAAACTTAAGCTTAATAAACAGGATCACTGATGCCTCAGGTTCAAAGCTATGAGTACTCTACTCACTCAAAAAAACCTATTGCATTTGTAGCTCAAGAGTGATACAAAGGGCAGGAGAGAAATGACAAAATTACACTCCACATTAAAGGTAAAGGTAATGATGATAGGTGCACATACTGTGAATGTACTTAATGCCACTTAAAATGACTGAACCAGCAGTCATTTATGATATATTTATCAAAATAAAAATGTAAGGTTTTATACATTTAATCATCCAAGACTTAAATCACACAAACATTTCCAAGCCTCCAATCACAGTGTACAAGCAGAGAGAAGCAAAGAGATGAACACAAAAGCATGAGATCTCTTGGCTTTGATTCTTTTTTAACCTTCCATCACGTATACTCCACACCGCCTGATCAGCTCTCGGAGCACAGCTTAGGAGATGACACGATCTTAGAAACTGGTTTTACTGCAAATGCGTGGGTCTAATTGTTTGGACCCTCAACCCTTTTCTATGTCAAGCCTTTGCCATGCTCCTCAACTCTGCTACTCGACTCCATAATGAAATGTAAAGACCTCATCTTGGCAGATTCACAGTCCTCAGTAAACCTACACACATTTGCTCAAGTTCTCTCTCCCTCTCCAGGTCCCAACCAGGCAGCCCCGCCTGCAAATATCCATCCAGATGTGTTCTAGACTCCTGAATCTCAAATCTTACTCCACTAGCCTCACAGACTGAATTCTATTAGTTATCCTCATGGTAACTCCACTTTCTTCCTCTCTATGACAAGGACTGCTCAAGACAGTGTCTTCCAGAATTGACATGCCTTTGCATCCATGAACTAACAGCAGCTGTGATCACCTACACAAAACCTGCACATGATTAACCCGGTTAACACTCAGCATGAAGATAGAAAACCCCTGAATCCCCACCTCTCACTGTGGAGAGGTTCTTCCTCTCTACGGGTTCCTTCTCTCTGTGCTTATGAAGTATTTTTTGTTTGTTTGTTTGTTTTGTTATTTTTAGACAAAGTCTTGCTTTGTAGCCTAGAACTTCTAATCCTCCTGCCTCAACTTCCAAAGTAGCTCAGATTATATGCCTGCATCACCAATTCCAGATCTTGGGCCTTTTTTAAAAAGATAAAACCTATGCCAGGTGTGGTGGCACAGATCTCTAATCTCAGCACTAAGGAGACAAAAGCAGGCAGATCTCTATGAGTTCAAGGCCAGCCTGACCTACACAGTTCCAGGACAGCTAGGGCTATAGAGAGAGACTGTGTCTCAAAAATCAAGACATAAAAATATGAACTCTGGGGCCAGTGAGAAAGCTCAGTGGTGAAGGCTATGAAGCCTGACAGCCTTCGGGGTTGAGTCCAATCCCCAGACCCATCTAATGGAAGGAAGTGACTCTTTCAAGTTGTTCTCTAGCCTACACACATGCGCCATGATACATGTGTAAGCATGCAGCCACGTGTTTGCACTCAAGCATGCATACAGACACAATAAAGAAAGGTCACTTTAAGCTTTATTGTTGACTCCAGTTTATGTGAAACTGGAGATTCCAGCAAGGGGCCACAGGGTGGATTTAAAGAGAAGAGGGACAGAACACGGAAAGCATGCAGGGGCAGAGCAGTAATGGAACAAGAAGGACTAATGGGGTTGAGAATAAGAGGGCAGGATAGAGCAGTTGAGCATGAAGAAGGATAAACACTAAAGATCTTTGAAAATACCATACAGAAACCTACTAGTGTAAAAGCTTCCTAAAGTATATCAAAACACGTATGAAGAAAGGATTAAATGGAGTTACCCTGTAACAGGAGAAACAATGCCTCTCTCCTAAGTGTAGGCTGACCAATTAAAAGCCTGTGGCTAGATATGGATTTACTTCTTTTTGTTGGTGGTCAGTGGGGTCCCATTGACCACCCTAAATACTACAAGCTATGGGTACCTTCTCCAACACTTCTGATTGGTTAATAAAGAGCTGAACAGCCAGTAGCTGGGCAGGAGAGGCTAAGGCGGGACTTAAGGGGCCCAGAGAGATAGAAAGAGTCTCAGGTAAGGACCAGGAAGTCGGTCCTGGGGGTCCATGAGGGCAGAGCAGGACACCCAGGATAAGACTAAAATGGCAGGGAATGGGCCACATGGCTGGGAAGTAGGTCAGTGTCACGATTGGTTGGGTTAATTTAGACTGAGATAACAGAGAATCTGCCCAGCTATTGTGTCTAAAGCTATTATTAATAAATATAAAGGTCTCTGTGCCATTATTTGGGAGCAAGAATGAGTGCAGAAAGCCCTTACTTTTATACCTGTAAGAACCAGAGGTAGTGAACATTTGCACCAAACAGAACTTATTGAACATGACAGAGCCACTGCACACATGAACTCACAGTAACTGTGACAGCATGTACAAGACCTACACAAGAGCAAGTCAGCCAAAATCCCAACACCTGTAGGGGATGGACTCACGAATCCTCACCCTTAGGCATGAATGACTGCTAGAGGAGGAAGAGTCAGTTTTCTTCAGGGATCCTGCCCCTTGGTAGTGAGGCGACCTATGCTCCAGAAGACGGTCCCACATACATGCACATATGGGTAGTATGAAGTGGACTCACTGGGTTTTAAAAAAGAAGAAGAATCTGGGAGGGAAAAGTGGTTAGAAAGATAGAAGAAGAAATTTGTGGACAGGAAACAAGGGTGGAGCTGATCAAAACATTATCTGTATGTATTAAATTCTCAAACAGTACAAACATTTTTAATTAAAGATTTGAAATACTATCCATAGTTAACTCTTAAATGGTAACTACGCCCCATCCCACAAAAACGTTAGAAGTCTTTCCAGAGTTTATCCATGACCATTTTTTTTACTTCCTTGTTCAGCCATAATTTCTTTCTTGTTTGCCAGAGACTGAACCCAGCCACAGCCCTGCACATGTGAGGCGAATGTTCTACCACAAAGCTACATCACCAGCGCCCACAGCGTTGTTTAATAAATTTCGAAAAGATGGTATTATCTTCTTATGAAATATAAATTATTCATAAATACAGAATAAAACAAAACATATTCACCCAGAGACTTGAAGGCCTATGTTTGTAGCAGCACTGTTCATGAGGTAAGAACTAGAAACAATCAAAATGTTCAGCATGTGTAGGCAGTGTACGTAGGCATACTATGTAACATACTCAGCATGAAGCAGGACCTGCTAATAGCTACAAAATGCAGAAGAATCTCAAAATCATTGCATTGAGAGAAAAATCCAACACACTGGATGCTAAGCTTCCATACGTACGGAAATTCAGAAAAGGTAAACACTGTGCTGACAGGAAGGATGTCAGTGGTTTCTGCAGCCAGAGTACAAGGGAAGAAGACTGCAAAGGGGACAGGGAACATTCTAGAAAAGTAGATACACTCTATGATGATGATACAAAAATTACACCTGTCAGGACTCAAATTGAACACTTAAAATCAGTGGCTCTTGTTTAGAGCCTCAACAAAGCTGACCTTTGAAACTTGTGACTTCTAAAGTGATTCCTAGTTAAGATTTTATCTACATTTCTTTCCAGATGTTAACTTGCATTTTTGTTGCAAGGTGAACTGGTTCCATATATAGTATTAGATTTCTCATGACACAAATAATTTACTAGTATCAGGATACCATAACTAAATCCTAGGGGATTTTTAAAATTTTATTTTTAATTATGAGCACCTGTGTGTGTGTGTGTGTGTGTGTGTGTGTGTGTGTGTGTGTGTACACAGGTACTCTGAAAGGCTAGAAAAGGGTGTTTGATCCTTTGTAGATAGCACTGGAGAGCCACCTGATAATAGGTGCTGAGAGCCAAGCTCTGGTCCTCTGCATGATGCTGAGCCATCTCGCTGGGCTCCCTAAATCTGCCTTACTCCCAGAATCCTTATCGAGGCACACATAGGCAGGTGAATTAGTATCAAAACGGTATTTGATTGTGATAAATAAGCAGTATGTCTGTGATTCTACTTGCATGGAAATTTCATATACTCTCAAATACAAAGATTTTTAAGGGGCTGGAGAGATGGCAACAGTTAAGAGCACAGAGGACCGAGGTTTTGTCCCTAGCACCCACGTGTTAGCCACAACCCTCTGTAACTCCAGTTCGTGGGGATTGGACACCCTCTTCTGACCTTTCCCGGCACCACGCACTCACATGGCACACAGACATACATGCAGGCAAAACACTTGTATTTAAAACAAGATGAATATGTCTATTTTTAAGCAGCATGAAAAAGAGAGATTTTAGGAAACCTCCTGTATGGAGACCTCAACCTCTTCTTCTAAGGTGCTGGAACCCCAGTGGAAGAGTGGAACAAGGACTTCCTTCTTTGTTCCTTTATGACTGAAGGGTATTCTTTTCTTTATTCCCGCTCTGACCCTAGCATAAATACAGTCTTTAAACAATAATGACTTTTCAAAATAATGTACAAATAAGCAGAATTATCACCACAAAACTTTTAATCTATATCTAAACCAATTTCATAACATCATTAACTTTCAGTAATTAACCAATTGATTGGCTGACTAATAGTGTCTCACTATAACCCATGCTGGACTGAAACTCAGGATATCATCCAGACTGGTACAGAATTTACAATCTTTTAGGTTGTGCCTCCCACTGGGATTGCAAGTGTGTGTCACCGTGCCTAGCCAAGCCTAATTCTACCAATCAAAAACTCGAGCATGGATCAGAGCAGGGTGACAGAAGCCAATAACTCCAGCACTTCGGAAGCTGAGACAGAATGGCTGCCAAGAATTTCAAACAACCTAGATTACATACTGAGTTCCAGGTCAGTAAAAGCCACAGAGATGCTTTCTCAAAAACAAAACAAACAAACCAGAAGTAGATTTTACGGCCTGTAGCCTGAAGGCAGCTTACCTAGACTAGAGGTAAGTCTCTGCCCTCTGGGTAAGCCCACAAGATCAGATATCAATGCCTTTCCCCTAGCACTCCAGTTTCCAGAGTAAAAGAATAACCACGCTATGAGGCAAGAAGAGAAAGGCTTCTAGTCACTTACTATTAGGTTTAGAAAAGCTGATCAGTTCTGACAGTGCTACTAACTCACTGACTTGCTTTCCAAAATAAAATTAGGGATATTTCCAGGTCAATGGAGTAAGCATCCCAAGATTAGGGGCCAATGATTAATTTATCCTCTTAAGTGACCATAAATAATGGGGATTACATTGCTTTGACATTTTTGCATTATCCGTTCTCAGTTGCCGCCAGACACCCAAAGCCATCATGATGAATTAAGAGGAAAAGGACAGATTAATTTGATTAAAGATTACTTTTTACCAAAATTTTTTCCAAAATTAGTATGTTTTGAATGGCCCAGTGTTTGTTTTCCAATAAAAGATGTAAAAAAAAATAATAACAATCTATCACATTAACAAAACTAATTATGGCAGCACTCACATAAGGAGTAACACTGAAATTAGCCCCTAACCTTTGTTATTTTTGTGAAAAAGAAGTTTTCTGTTTCAAAAAACTCTTCAGAGGAAAAATGCTTCAACTGTCCTTTCCTCTTCCCCACTTCCCATAAGCCTTAAACTTTACGAGTCATCAAACCATATCTTAGTTCCTCCCAGCAAGCATAATAGCAGAGGAACACAAATGCTGACACAAGCCAATCATTGCCTTCATACAGAATTTGTGAGTGATGGAAAATGACATTAAAAGATAAAACAGTTAACGAAAACACTTAAAAATGAGGACGGGGTAAACGGTGAGATGGCTTTGTGGGTAATAATGACCTAACCTGAGTTTGGTCCTGGGATCATGGTGGAAGGAGAGGACCAGCTCCCACAGGTTGTCCTCTGACCCCCACACACAAGGTGGCATGTGCACACCCACACATATATACAAAAACAATGAATTTCATTCTGAAAAAGCAAATGTTCTGGTTGCGTAACAGCCAGTTCCCTTCCATCCACCCCTTGCTGTGACTGGCTCACTTCCAGCACCTTCAGTTCGGCGTCAGTCACAAGACAGCAGCTCCGGACCCGCGTCCAAGAGACTACAACACAGCTGAGTCAACACGCTTCACCAACGGCAGGTGCCAGGCCAGTGTGCTCAGAGACAGGAGTGGTGGATGGGTCTTTGAGCATCTCCAAGTCTGTATCTGCTTTGCCCTCCTGCTCGCTGTCTGACAAGAAACTCGGTCAAATTCACTTGTATGTAGCCAAGCAACCAGTTATTATCTCAGTTAGGACTGCTCCATCCTCAGCCAGCGAGTGCCACAAAATTATACCCTTTTCCTGGTCAAATGTCAGTTTCTGTGTGTGCAGAAACAAATCGTGTTTGGTTTCTTGGTTTGTTAGCTTGTTTGTTTCGGAGGGTTATTTGATTTTTCCCCCCTTTGCTTTTCAAAGACAGGAGCACTCCCATGTCTGCCCAAGACAGAATTCCCGATTCCTGCTGTGCAGTGCTCCCTGGACGACACACACTCTTCCCAAAGCTTACTGCTGGACTCAGCTTTACTCTCCAGCGTGAAAAATGCATTTCCAGTCATCTCCAGTTTTAGTTGTAGTTTTGAGAAACTGAAAATTTAAGATCCCCTTGCTTACTATCCTCCTGTCTCAGCCTCAGGGTTTTAAGATTATAGGCTTAAGCAATCACACCCAGCCTCATCTACAGTTATCAATGACATCACCTCCTTAAATCCCTCTGCCCTTTAATAGTATTCCACATGGCAAAAATTTACTCAAGGATCAGGTGTGATGGTACAAAAAAGGAAAGCAGAGGCAAGCAGATCTCTGTGAATTCAAGTCCAGTCTGGTCCACAAAACGAGTTCTAGGACAGCCAGGGCTGCTACACAGAGAAACTGTCTCAAACAAATAAGCAAACAAAAAACCAGAACAAAACAAAAATATTCAAGCCAGAATTCCAAAGGTCAAGAAATCACATTGGCAAAATCACACCTGTGCTAGAGCATGAGGCAAATCATAGTCAGCTGCTGTGGACAATCTAGAGCAGCCCCATATTCCACACCTGGGATTAAAACAAGACCATGTCCTATAATATCTCTGTGTTTTTAAAGAAAGCGAAATTCTCACTGCAGGATGGCAAGCACCTTTGCTTCTTGAGCCACTTCACCGGCCTTCAGTTACCTTTTCAAAACCCTTCAGAGACTCTCCCAGAAGCCCTCAATTTCTCTCTATGCCTATAATCAATGTTTAAGCTTCCTAAATTAACATTCTAATCTTCCACTCTCTAGCTACAACATTTTTTTTATCAGCTTCACCTTCTGTGACTCCACTATGTATCCTGCTTTATAGAGCCCAACCAAATCCAATGATAAAAACTTAATAAACCCCCATGTGTAGTAAAGTTTAAAAGTTTAAAGTTACAGATCCTAGCCAGGCATGGTGGTACATGGCTTTAATCCCAGCACTCTGGAAGCAGATCTTTGTGAGTTTGAGGCAAGCCTCATCTACATAGCAAGTTCAAGGTCAGCAATAGTGAGAGTCTGTCACAAAAAAAAAGAAAAAAAAAAGGAAAGAAAAAGAAAATACAAGACACTGGATCCAGGCCTGATGGAAAAGTTCAGTGAAAACATTCACACTAGAATGGTCCTCATCTATGAATTCTGCTGAAGATGGTCTACCAATCCTTAAGCCTACCTAAAAAGCCACTTTTATACATTCATGTCACACACACACACACACACACACAAAAAAAAGTACACCTTCACAGAGCCTTCTTTAATGAGCTCAGAAAATACTGCATCTGGCACTGTCTTGGCATGAACAACTTAGTTCTTTTCTCTCCCCTTATAACCTCTCAGAAACATGGAATCAATCAGATCTACTTCTGTTAGCATAGCATGAGTACATGAACTCTTTTAAAAACAAGTAAAGAAAAAAACATTTAAGGCACATATTATACACATACCCAAACCAACTGATTAAAGATATTTCAACAGAATCAACCTGGGTACAGCGAGGGCTCAAGAAAGGTGGCAACAGAGAGGACTGTCATGATGGACCTTGCAGACTTGAGCTGCTAAAGGACAGGATGTCTTCTGGCAGAATCATGAGGCCTTCAGAACCAAGTGTGCAGATGGTTAACGTTCATCCCTACCCTCAATCCAGGGAAGACCTTGGTCAACACATCGAGGCGGACAGAGCTGAGGAAAGAGAACACAGGCCACTGTACAACACTCAACCACGAGAGGCCTGGTTTGATGGCCTGGAGTAGGCCAGTGTGGTCTATGAAACTATTAAGTAGGTGACCTATGAAACTATTAAGTAGGTAACCTCAGGGATAGAGAGAAAGCTACCTAAATAAAATGTGCTGATCAACAGCAACAACAACAACAAAAAGTAAAAATTCAGTGAAACTGACAATTTCTTTTTTTGTGTGTACTTGCTCTTCTTTTTAAATCTATAATTCTGGGACTAAGCATTTAGCTCAAAGCGCTGTGTAGTAAACACAGGCATTGGATTTAGACTCCAGCACCAAAGTGGGATCACACACTAAAAAAATTAAAAAGAAAAAGAAGCCCACAAGGGATCTACAATTTTGAAATCCTAAACTCAAAGTTTCTAAAGATGGCTGGTGCTAGAAAGATCGCTTCACAGTTGAGAGTTTACTGCTCTTGCAGAGGACCTGAATTCAGGTCCCAGTACCCACAGCTACACAGTTTGAGACCATTCTGGGCTACATGAAATTCTGGTTAAAAGAAAAGAAAAGAAAATGATTATGTATATGACACTAAATATCCATTTTAATCCAAAATTAAGCTATACATAAATAATCTGATTTTATTTAAAATTAGTCCCCGAGACTGGGTATGGTGGCAACATGCCTTTAATCCCAGAACTGAGGAAGCAGACACAGGAGGATTTCTGAGAGTTTGAGGCCAGCCTGATCTACATAGTGAATTTCAAGACAGCAAGGATGAAATAGAGAGACCCTGTCTCAAACAAAAACCCAAAACCATATAACTAAATAAATAAAATTACATTTCCAACCTATTCCACAATGAAAAATACTCTAGAAAGAATAAAACACAATACTTATATGACCAAACTGTCAGTTATTCCTACAAAACAGCTTTTTTCTTAGAGTGAGTTTACTATTTTGTCACTAATAACCAAAGGGCTGGGAGGCCCACTGCCAAACTTCCAGTGTTATTACAGATCTACCTACAGACAAGAGTAACTTTCTATACAACTTGTACAACAACTAACTTTGGGGGCCTCCCTTGTTTATACAGTCACTGACAAATGTGAAGCCATTCAGGTGCTTTCATTAGAAATCCCACATAAAGTTAAATAAAAGTCAAAACTAAATAAATAACAAAAAGAAATAAGATGCCAGGTGAAAAGCTTTCTACAGTTAGAAAACATCTCCTGGGGCTGGGGGCACAAGGCACAGCAGTCGGCTCAGGGCTAGAAACGGGCACCAGAAGCTCGCACTCTGCTGTGAGCTTAATCTCCAGCAGGTAGAAGAGAATAAGTCACTTGATTGACTCAACGAGACATTGATACTTACCTATGCAGAAAACAGTATTAACGAGTGGTTTTTTTTGTTTGTTTGTTTGTTTTTTGTTTTGTTTTGTTTTCTTTTCTTTTTTTTTTTGAGACAAAGTCTCACCACATTACCTTGGCTGGTCTGAGACTCACCATGTAGACCAGGGAGGTCTCAGACTTAGGGCACTTCTGCCTCAGTCCCTGAAGTGCTGGTATTTGGGGCTCTTTTTTTTTTTTTTTTTTTTTGAGACAAAGTCTCACCACATTACCTTGGCTGGTCTGAGACTCACCATGTAGACCAGGGAGGCCTCAGACTTAGGGCACTTCTGCCTCAGTCCTTGAAGTGCTGGTATTTGGGGTTTAAACCACCACTTCTGCCATTGTTTTCCGTTTTTAATTTTTTTTGATCTTTATTTTTATCTTAAGTGTAAGAGTGTTTTGTCTATCTGTGTGTCTGTGCACGGTGTGAATGCGATGCCTGCAGAAGCCAGAAGGCGGCGTGGGATCCCTCAGGACTGGAATTCGCAGGTGCCGGGAAAGCAACTCTGGTTCTCTGCAAGAGCAGTAAGTGCTCTTAATGTCTGAGCCATTACATTGCTCCAGCACCTAGTTTTCTGTTTTTATAAGGTATAAGAGAATTGGAGTTTAGATCCCATTTCTGTATGCAACAGAAACAATTTTCAGCTTTCAGAATTGTTGCAGAACATTGTTGAAGCTGTTTACTCTTGGGGAGGGAAACAGGGGCACTAGCTGAAATTCGATCACATTAGAACATTTCCCTGAACTCTGGGGCAGATAGAAAGCAGGCAGAAACATTTCCCTGAACTTTTGAGGGGAATGGAAAGGAGGCAGGGGCTCATAATGTAGCCCTGAATTTGCAATGTAGACCAGGCTAACCTGAATTTCCCACATAAACAGGCTGGCCTCAAACTCAAACTAGCCTGCTTCTGTCTCCTGAGTGCTGGGATTAATGGTATAAACTACCAAGCTTGATTCGTTTCCCTGACTCTTTACATTAATTTAACCAATTATCTTTTGCTTAGATTTAACTGTCTAAGGCATTCCCTGACAGATTTTATTACTTTGTTGTTGCTGAGGTGAAGGAGGTGGAATCCGGAGTGCCAGAACCTCCCACGTGCTAGACAAACTCTATAGGATATTCCTACGCTGCATACCCAGCCCTATCAATTAATGTTATACTCCACTTCATAAGTCTCAAGTCAGGAGACTATAGTGAGAATGTATCAAAGTTCCAGAGATGCACAAAAAGTACATTCAGCATTAAAACTTTGTAATTACAGGAAAACTAAGGAAGAATCCTAATTGTTTCCATAACACAACTAAAAATAAAGCCTGACAAAGCTTTTACTGGTCAGTGACACAGAGCTACTGCTTTGACTTCTGAGAACTACGGATGCTCACTCATGAGAAAAGGGAACGCCCTTTGAGAGTGTGCACAGACACTGTCAAGACCATGAAGTTCTTTGGTTTAGTAGAAGAAATAAGGAAGTTGGGTGAAACACTGCTTTAGTCCTTATATATTTTTTCAAATCAGTAGCTCACAAATATCCCTGTAACTCAAGATTGGGGAAATGAAAACAACTTCTGACTTGGGAAAGTCAGTTCCTTAGTTCTGGTTTCTCCATGCAAGGTGAGGAGTTACCTTGGCTGTTAAGGAAAACACCGTGTAACCCTGCCCACTCGGCAGTGTTCGGGGTACGGCTCTCCTCCGTCACTGCAGGCTCTGGCAGGCAGTCTCCTATCGGAGGTAGGTCTGTGCAATTCTCAGGTGCACTGGAGTTGCCCATTCTGAATCTCTGCCAAACAAAACACCACCCAGAGTTCCTGCGTGGGTGGTACTGGGTGAGGCAGGTGCCTGGAGCTTTGGTGAGCTGACTTTTCCAGTTATGTTTGGGGCTTAGTTTGTTTTTGTTGAGATTTGTTTGTTTAATTTGAATATGAGGTCAGTTTTCGGGTTGAGCTATCATTACTCAAAGCGGAATTTGCTTCCAAAAATGGCTTCACTTCTGATGCAGCCCAACCCTAACCTCCGAAAGCTGCAGTGTCCTTATTTATCTATTAACACATGACAAGACAATTCCAAAAATAAGCCAGATGAAGTGACACACGTGTATAGTTCAGATCTGAAAAAAACAGAGGCAGAAGGATCATTTGGCTAAGAGTTTGAGATCAGCCTGAGCAACACAAGATCCTATCTAAAATAAATAAAAATTTAAATAAGGTGACACATGAAAGCATTCTCTTTATGGCAAAGGAACACTTAAATAAATATGGATATCTTTAAAATGCCTTTTACATTAGAATTGTGGTGGTACACGCCTGTAATCCCACCACTCAGAAGTCAAAGACAGAGCACAGCAAGACCTTGTCTCAAAAACACAAAAACAAACAAACAAACAAACAAACAGAAATTGGGTGGCTCATGCCTTTAATCCCAGCAGTTGGGGAGGCAGAGGAAGGAGGATCACTGTGAGCTCAAAGCCAGCCTGGTCTACAAGGCAAGTCCTTTCACAGACTGCTGATTAACTTAGAAGTTGAAATTGGCTTCTGACTTCCACTTCAAGCTTAACTCATAACTCACTTGAATTTAGTCTCAAATCTCCAAAGTGCCATAGCCCCCACCATCCCAAGTGCTTAAAAGTGCTTAAAACCACCGTTGCATAAAGTGCCAGGGTTGTGGCCTGAAGAATGTAAGGAGCAATCACTTCACTGGACTGACAACCAAACTATGGACAGGACGGGTATACACGAAAGGACAGGAATAAAGGTGATGTAGACGGGTGCAAGACTTCCATCTTAGCTGGAATACAAAGAACAAGAAAGGAGGGGTGAGCCAGGCATGGAGGAGAGGCAAGTGGGTCTCCGCATCTGAGACAAGCTGTAAGCCAGCCAGGGCTACACAGTGAGACCCTGCCTCAAAAATATCAAAAAGGAAGAAACGGGGAAAGGAAAGGACAGAGGGAGGGAGGGAGCGAGAGAAGAATGAAGGGGAAGGGAGGGAGGCAGGCAGGCAGGCAAGAGTAGAGGGTCAGGAAAGATGTGTGCCTGCAAGGGAGATGATGTTTCTGGTCAGGGGTTAGTCTGCCTGGGCTGGCTAAAAAGCAAATTCACTCTAGTTGAGTATGATGTGCATTTGAAAAAGTCAGATGGAACTGTCTGGAAATTATAACTATTCATCTTAACTTTAGAAATAATAATGACCCCAAGAAAGTAACTGGAGCCACGGAGTTTGTGAAACACCTGGCTAGGCAGAAAAAGACAGGCACATCAACGAGGGCACATGGAGAGATACAGCAAATCATATCAAGCTCAGGGCTGGAGCTGTAAGCGGTGGTAGAGCCACTGGCGAACGTGTATGCAGCCCTGCATTTCATCTCCAGCACTGAAGCTATGAACAAAAAAGCCCAGAACGCAACTTAGTATAAAGGAGATCTCAAAACTTCTAAAACAAGTCTGATATGCTTTTTGTTTAGGTTGATTTGGCAGTTAAAATGGGAGGAAATGAAATGAAATAACCATAAGTGTACTTTTTTTTTTTTTTCTTTTAAGGTAGGATCTCACTACATAGCCCTGGCTGACCTTGAACTTGCCTTCTGCCTCTGCCTTCCAAGCACCAGGATTATAGGTGTACGCTATCAAGCCCAGCCCTATACTCTTTATTTTCCAATTTCCTGAGTCGCTTTTGTGCTCTACTGGCCTATTAGCTGGTAGTTGAGATGAGTTCTTGGCATGTGAGTGAGTCTTCTTAGCTTTTCCGCCTCCAGTGAAAGTAGAAATCATGTAGCGATTACAGTAACAGATGTATAGGAACATAAACCAGGATGCTCTTCTACTGTAATCACCTCATTAAAGCAGTTATCACTTACTTCTTAAGCAACATGGCGGGTTGTATCGGTGGCTTTCCTGGCCAACTAAACCTCTTGAGGAGGATAAGGACGAGTCACGGCACCAGGATTAACTCTGTTCCTGAGTCACAGGCTTTGACAGCCTAAATCTGCAGTAACTTAGGTGTAACATAAAAGTACACTGTAGTTCTGGGCCTTAGAAAACTAGCTCAACGTGAGCTTAAAAAGCAGTTTTCTCAGATCCTCTTGTGCCTTCCTGCCTCTCACTCACTGTTCCCTAAGGCAAACAATTTCAACTTGGATTCTCTCTCCCATTCCCAGGTGGATGACAACAATTAAAGCCCTTTTCCTCAAAGCCAGCTATAAAAGCTAAAAAATAATCCTCTTATACCCATACTGAGCAGGCTCTGTGTAAGAGCTGTCTGTAGGGAAACTCTAGGACCTATCTTGTTCGGTCCCTAACACTACAACTGAAGGATGGAGAAGAATCTGGCCAGACAGTCCTTGCAGGTTTCCCTTTTGATCTGCTCCTGTTGGCAGTATAACTGCTGTTATACCCTTCTTCTTGATTAGTATTTGTACACAGTTGATCAAGCTTCATCAATCCAGTGACTAAAAATGGGGCAGTTAATTTTGAATGGCAATCTGAAGACTTCCATGTCACATGAAACTATAACGAAATAAATGGGCTTTTCTCTGGTGTGAGAGGTTGGTCTTATGCTAATTACTGGCACTCAGGATTGGGTTTACTGCCTGCTGGATACACCCATCCTTGTTTGTGTGAACCTACCTAAAACATTATACCTGATTGGTTCATTAAGTGGCCTATACCTGGGCAGGGCAGAATGCGGTAGGCATGGATAGGTTCCCAGGTTTTTGATGACAGAAGAATCATGAAAATCACTGGACAGACGGACAGGAAGAGAGGAAGGAGGAGAACATCGGGATGGGTTAGCCTAGAGAAAACACCACGTAGGCTGAAAATGGCATGAAAAAGCCCAGATGAAAAATAAAAGCAAGTATTTATAAGATTATAGATGAAAGATAGGAGGTTGGAGGTTTAAGAAGGATGGACCTGGATATGGGCTGGAAGCTGGATGGTGAAGTGATTCAGACAGTGTAGGTAGGGATATCTGCATGGTCCAAGGTCAATAAGGCCATTATAAAATCTAACCAATGTCTTTGTCTTATTGTTTGTGATGGCAGGTTGGATAGAAAGGCAGTAATGATCATAAGGCTAATAATGAACATTATATAGACCAACACCCATTTTATTTTTAATTTGCTACAACACTGGTTAATCTTTACGCTGCCAGGGAAAGTCTAAACTCTATAGTAGATATCAATGTAAGTAAACGTGAAAACTTGGGGTTTGACACCAACTGACCTGAAGTTTCAGAGGCTAATGAGGGTGATGAGGTAATGCAGCATGTTTCCACCTCTGAATGCTACCCAGTTCCTACTCAGGGGTGTAACTGTCTAAAGAACACACTTTTACCATAAAGGGCAGGTGGTATAACATTACAGGTCATGAACAAAGAGCCTCTTTCCACACCTTTTTGACAGTCGATTAAAAAAAGAAATCATGTTGACTTGCAATTTGAATATACTAGAGAGAACTATAGTGTGGTGTTTCTCTACTTTCAAGAAAGGCCATTACAGAGCATGTTTGGAGGCTAAGGAAATGGCTCAGTGGGTAAAAGCATTTGCTGCTCAGGCCTGGACGCCTAAGCTCAGGTCACTGAGACCTGTGTAAAAGCTGATAGTGAGAACCAACACCCCAAGGCTGTCCTCTGACATCCATGGACACACCAGGCATGAGCACACCCTCACACAAATGTACATACATACACACACACACACACACACACACACACAACTTCACAAAAATATTAAAAAAAAAAAAAAAAACAGAACATACTGGGGAAATTATTGAAAGAAGCCAAGCCTTTGGCTTGCAAAGACAGTAATTTCTTCAACAGGAATTCTTAAAACATAATTTCTTAACATAAAACAAAAATTCTTGTTTTTAATAGATATTTTTTAAAAAAACAACAAACAAACACATCATTAAAATATTTGTCTTTCCCTAGGAAGAGAGTAGCAGATAAGATTAAGACCCTTGCATGATTCCAAAGACTGTTTTGTCCATGGCACTGCATGAGAAGATGGAGAACTCTAGACTTAGCAGTGCCATGGTTTTTACCAGTGTCCAGCAGCTAAAACTAAGTTATGGCTTCTATCACAAAACAATGCTCCAGGTTCTTCTGGTACCCATTTTCTTTTCCAAACTGTCTGATTCCCTTTCGCTCAGCCAAAAGCCTGTGCTTGGTAAAAGGTAAAACTGAAATGAAAAGGACAACTCAAGCTCTGTTACTCCTTCTAACCTACCAAGACTACTTCTGACAGGTCAGGATGTGTGAGACATTGTCGTGATCGGACCGTGGCGGGGGCTGGCGTGCTGTATGTCTCATTGATTTTACAGACCCATTTGGAGTTCAGCTTGCATCCCCATCCCAAAGCCTCGGTTACACAGAGATTTTATAACCAGAGAGAAAGGCTATCAGTTCTTTCCCAGTTCCTCCCACCTGATTAAATTCCCTTACAATTTCAGACTTTTAGAACAGGGTTGATTATCTTTATAGTGCAAGTGCCTCGGGGGAGAATCTAACATTATCCCTGGAAGACTCATTTGTGTTTCAGCAGATACTAAACTCTAGAGTAGCTGGTATTGTTTCTTCCTGGGTCACTAGTTCCAAAACAGTACACATTTGTACAACAGTGAAAAAAAAAAGTGTGTATGTGTGGTGGAGGGGAGCAGGGGTGAGCACGGTGGTACATACCTGTAATCCCAGAACTCTGAGACAAACAGATCTTTGTGAGTCCAAGGCCATTCTGGTCTACATAGTGATTTTAGGCCAACCAAGACTACACAGTGAGACCTTGTCTCAAAAGAAAAGGGGGCGGGGAGGGAGCTAGATTGGGGGAGGGGAGCTGAACAGGTGTAGAGCTCACTTACACTCATCATTTACTAGTAAATCTAGCCAGTATTACTAGTAAATCTAGCCCTTTCTTGAGAATTCTGGCTAGAGCATACATTATGTGAAAATTAAAATAGCCGTAAGGAGGTGGGACATTCTGGAGGCAGAGACAAAGACCATCCAAAGCTACACATTTATTTTTTACAAAAACAAATGAACAAAGATACCCTTAAAGGAGAAGAACCCCAAGAAAATCCCCTCGAATTGCCAGGCACTGCATGGTGCAGACTAACCAGAATTTTGTATGAATGCCATTTTAAAGGTAGAATTCTCAGCCAGTCTGTAGTGGTGCAGGCCTTTATTCCCAGCACTCAGGAGGCAGAGGCAGGTGTATCTCTGAGTTTGAGACCAGCTTGGTCTATAAAATGAGTTCCAGGACAGCCAGGGTTACACAGAGAAACCCTGTCTTGAAAAAAAACAAAATAAAACGGTACATTTCTTCGTGGAAGCCTCTACATTTCAAAAATCTGTTGACAAGACATTGTTTACTAGCTGCAAAGAAACTTTTTTTTTTTTAAGGACAGGATCTCTTGTATACCAGAGAGACCTCAAACTTGCTTTTAAGTGAAAGGTCATATAACCTTGAGCTCCTGCTCCTCTGGCCTGTCCTTCAGCGTACTGAGACTTCAGACACATGCCACCAGACCTGGCTTTCTGCAGTACTAAACGCTATGTAAGTACTCCACCAAGTGACCTAAATCCCTAGCCTTCCAGATGTTTAACCCAGAAGCACTGAATCAGCACAAAAATATCAGATCTGCAGAATGTTATCTAGCCAGTGCAGTTTAAAAAACCTAACTCCTGGGCTGGAGAGATAGCTCAGAGGTTAAGAGCACTGTCTTCTCTTCCAGAGGTCCTGAATTCAATTCCCTGCAACCACATGGTAGCTCACAACCATCTATACTGGGATCTGTATACTGACCTCTTCTGACATGGAGGTGTACATGCAGACAGAACATTACATACATAATAAATAAATAAATCTTAAAAACAAAAAAAAAAAAAAAAAAACCTAACTCCTGAAGTCAGACAAACCTGAGTTTGAAATCTTGCTCACAGCTGGAATTCACATGAGCCCAAATTTCTGTGTCTGAAAAGGAGGCCTGTCTCATGGAGTTGCCAAAAGATGTAAATAGAATGCATGAAGTACTTAGACACAGAAGTTTCAAAAACTGTGCAAAATAATTTGTGTTTTCTATTGCATCTTCATAACTGAACTGCTGTAGTGTTGTAGAGGAATTTTAATTCAGAACATGGCTGCTCTGGCAGAGATCACATCTAAGTCTGTGTGATCCAGCTGGAATTACAGACACGCCTTCAATCCCAGGAGAAAGAGGCAAGAAGATCACTGACTTCAAGGCCAGACTAGTATAGAGCAATTTTCAGGTTAAAAAAACAAAAAAGTTTAGGTTACACCTGGTACACGGCTATAATCCTAGCACTCAGGAGACAGAGGCATGCAGATTTGAGTTCTAATCAATGCTGATCATTAAGTTTGGCTGAGTCAAAAGCTGAGAGGCAGTGCAGTGGAGCTGAGTTTGTAGCAGTTCAGTCTGTGACAGTCAGAGGCAGTTTTTACTGGGAGAGTTTTACAGAGACAGATTGAAGAGAGAAATGGCTAGATACAGGTGAAGACAGAATAAGCTAGAGAAGGAGAAGCCAGAACATTAGAGAAGATTGCTTGTTAGCTTAAGACCAAGCAGAGCAATTCAGTGAAAAACTGAGAGAAGCCAGATTGAATAGTCAATTTGGAAAAGAGTTTGAGACAAAACAGCTGAGTTGAACAAGCCAGTCAGAGATCAGAGATCAGAAAGGATAAACTTATTCAGCAGTAAGTCTCGGAGGCTAAAAACATTCTAGGCCTAGACTGTACAGAGGCTAGAAGCTTCCAGGATTAGGCCTAGGTTAGCAGACAGAGGCAGTAAGCCTCCAAGACAACAATTCCATCAGGAGAATAAAAGAATTAACATAGTATACAAGCTTACCTTTCTTCAATTAAAACTAAGAACTTTTATAAAACTTCTGTACCTAACCCTTTAATCTGCCCAACACAGCAACTTCAACAGAAATTTCTCATTAAATATACATCATAATACTCAATGCAGCAGTGCTTGAAGTATATTTATAAGTTTGGGAAGCAATCTAAATGTCCATAAAGTACAATATATTCAGCTGATAAAAATCACTTCAAATTTAGGGAGGTGGGGCAGCCCTTGAGTCCTGGGTTCCAACCCTTGCACTAATGAAAGAAATGAATGAAAAAAAAAGGTAATTTTAAAATCCCCCACACCACCTTTATCTTACAATGTGTAATTACAATCCTGTTTGTTTTCTTTGTGTGCACACCAAGAAAACCTGAGCAATATGCACTCTAAAAACAGAAACAAAACAAAGGACTACTGTGTGAGGCTGTGGTATTACAGGCTTTTAATCCCATCACTTGGGAGGCAGAGGCAAGGAGATTTCTGTGAGTTTGAGGAGAGCCCGGCCTGCATATTGAGTTCTAGGCCAGGCAGAACTGTATGAGACCCTGCTGTTGGTTTAAAATGACTATTGGCCAGTATGGTGCCAAATGTTCTTATAATCCCAACTGCGTCAAGGCCGGGCTGAGCAGAGAGAAACACAGAAAATATTGATCTTATGACATTTCCCAAAAGGCAATGATAGCCTGATTTAGCAACGGGAATCACTCACCCTCAAAGTCGGGTGATGCACTCTATCTTTATTCTGCTACTCACTAAGACACTTCATTTCACTGACTTTCCGTTTTCTCACCTAAACAGAGCTGACAACATCTGCCTTGCAGCATGAGATGAAATAATGAAGAAAAAAAAATGTTATGTAGATGATCCTAGACTTGGCTTTTGCAAAATCAGTCAAGAAGTCGGGCAAAAGCATTTGGCAAAAATGCGAAGTCTGTGCCTTTTGCACGCTATTTCCACAAGGTAGAAAGGGAAAAAAAAATGTCAACACAACGGGAGGTGTAACCCCTAATCTTCCTCTTAGCATCCCACGTGGCTGCCTCCTATGCTTTCTATATTTAGTACAGAGTGCAGAGAGGCAGAGTACTACTTTTGATGGGCTGCCTTTGGGACTCCCTATGACCTTGGGATCTACTTTTCCATCTCGCCAATCTCCCTAGCTGGGCCGCGCCTCACTCACCCAAATACACACACACACACACACACACACACACACACACACACACACACACTCCCTTCTGCAGCACAGCAGGCAGATAACCACGCCACCGTGGCGGTCACAAAACAGACTGTAAAAATGGTAATGCAACGCTGTCGGTGCTGGAACGCTCCGTTTGCTTTCCAACAGTAAGAGGAAAATACTGTGGCTTCTTGGCTCCCACTCCGCGGAAAGGAGGAGTCCGAAGCCTCGGGCAGGTACAACTCTGCAACTTGCTTCCAAAGGCAGGGTCTCCGCCTCTCTACCGGCAGAGGAGGGAAGCTGCAGGCTCCAAGTGCGACGGGTCAGACCTACGGTTCGCACCCTCCCGGCACCGGAGGACGCACCGAGCCCCCACGGTATGTGTTCCCACCCCGCACGTAGCCCCTGGCCGGCCGCAACGCCCCACCTGTCTTGAAGGCCATTTTGTCATCGTCCTTGGCCCCGAAGGTGTCCAGCATGGACACGTAGAGCACCCCGTAGGCGTTCTGGATGCCAAACACCGACCCGTTGCACCACATGGCCGCCAGCATCACCAGCCAGCCCCAGCCTCCCTCGGGGGGCACGGGGGCGCCGGGGGGCTCGTCGCCCGTTGACCTCGCCAGCTCCACCTCCACTTTCTCTACGGACACGTCGGGGCCATCCGAGGGTCCCGGGCCGGGCAGCGGAGCGTCCTCCGAGGACGGCGCGGGCCCCGGCGGCTGCGCCTCGCTCGTCTCCCGCTCGGCGGCGGGCTCCTCCTGGGACGGCACCATGGCCCGAGGCGGCCCCGACGGGAGCCGGGATAGCTCGCGGGCGCAAGGTGCCGGGTAGCTCGCGGAGGCTGGGAGAGCCGAGCGGCCGGAGGAGGGAGGCCAAGGTGAGAGCCCCGGAGCCGCGGGCGGGCAGGCGGGCGGGCTGCGCACACGGCACACGCAGCCGAAGGCGCGGGAGCGCTCGACACGCCCGCGGCCCCTCGAGCCTGACTGAGGCTGCCGTCAGCCGCCGCTTCTTAAAAGCGCCCCTTCCTCCCTCCCCGCCCGCCCGCCCGCGGCGGCTGGGGGCGTGGCCACTGGAGGGCCATACCCCCTGAGCCCGCGGGTGATTGGGTCCCGGCGAGCGGTGGCTCCGCCCCGCGGCCCTACCCCTGGGGTCCAGTGACTGACTGCGCGCGCGCTTCAGGCGCGCGGCCAAGTTAGCTCCCCGGTGTCTATCACCAGGCGTAGGTCACCTCCTCCCGGCGTTAACCTTAGAAGTTCAGGGAGCGTCTCCTCCTACGTGTGAGCTGCGAGGGTGATCGATCCAGTCGGCCGCACCGGGTCGTTAGCCTCACTGGAACAGAGAGTCACAGTTGACACCCGTTAGAGTTTATGTTTGTTGTCCTTTCTGTGTGTGTGCTAATTATAATACAGAAGAGTCCTCAGGCCGCACACACCTACTTAAAAGGCAATTCAAGAATCAGAGGCCTTGTTTAATTACTCTCAATTCGGTTCCCTTCCGTTAATATACGGTTTGTTTTGAATATTTGGCACACTGAAGATGCTCTCTTTGGAAGACAGACTGTGGTTATAAATTTTTCTGCTAACAAACATTTTTGACGGGCAGCTAGAAAGCAATGCTCTTTAGCTGCACAAGCTGTCCTCATACTAAACAAAGACATTCCAGTTCCTTATATTCCGATTCCTCTGGCCCTGGAGGCATGTAATGCCCGTATATCCTATTATTTCTCAGATACATAGATTGCTCACTTCAGACAAAATCAAAATGTGCTAGTTTCTTCGGCTCCTACTAGTGTGGTGGGTCACACAGTAACTGTAACGATCACATTTGTGCTTCTCTCAGTCCTAAACTAGTAAGTACAAACAGTCCTGAAATACAAACTAGGGTGCAATTGTGTTTAAAACGCAGGGACACCCCAAGTGGATAGGGCCAGTAACTGTTCTTCAAAACACTAAAGAATAGAGTCTATATAGCCAGGCAATGATGGCACACACCCTTAATCCCAGTACTCGGGAGGCAGAGGCAAGCAGATCTCTGAGTTTGAGGCCAGCCTGGTCTACAGAGTAAGTTCCAGGACAGCCTGGGCTACAGATAGAAACCCTTGTCTCAAAATACCAAAAGGAGGAAAAATGTCTACAGAAAATAAGTTTGAGCTGAGCTCTGGATTAGTCACATGATTTCAGTGGAGGAAGACAAGCAAAGTGCATCCCAGCCAGAGAAAAAAGAGAAGAGCCCAAGGAAAGCACGGTATTCCTGAGGAATCTGAGGGTATAGCTCAAATGTGGGGTGCTTTAGAGACTAAATTAAAATGCCACAATAGCTTGGATATGTAATGTCCCTCAAAATGCCGTCTTTGTGTCTTCTTCACTGTTCTATCACCATGGAGAGTCACCATGACCAAGGCAACTCTTAAAAAAGGAAGCATTTAATCGGGGGCTGGCTTACAGTGGCAGAAATTTAGTCCATTATCACGGTAGGGAGCAGAGTGCACAACGGCGCTGCAGCTGAGAGCTACATCTGACCACAAGCCCAGAAGCAGACACCTGGTCTCGCACTGGCTTTTGAACTGTCAAAGCCACCCCAAGAAACACACTCCTACAATAAGACCACACTTAATCCTTTCAAGTAGCGCCCCCATGAGCCTAGGGGGCTATTCTTATTCAAACCACCACATTCCACTCCCTGACCCCCACAGGCCTGTAGCCAGATCATAATGCAGAAATGAATTCAGTCCAATTTCAAAAGACCCCGTAACCTACCACAGTCTCATCACTGTTTAGAAGTCCCAAGTCTCTTCTGAGACTCATGGCAATGTCTTAACTGTAACCTCCTGTAAAATCAAAATCAAAGAGCAGATCACATTCTTCCAACATATAGCAGCACAAAGTATACCTTACCATTATAACGGGAAGAAAAGGAGCATGGTGAGGAAATACTGGGCCAAAGTATGACTGAAACCCGACAGTGGAAACTCCAAATTCTGCATGTCCATGTCTGAAGTCAATGGACTCTTCATAAGTCCACCTCTGTCCATCTTTGCTAACTGCAAAACACTTCTCTCTCTTGGGTTGCTCCATGCTGGTTTTCAGCTCTCCTTGGCAACTATCCCATGACTCTGGCATCTCCAATATCTTGGGGCCTCCAACACAATCCAGGCTTCCCTCTCTTGGCCTCCATGCAGGGACACACCCAACACACACCTGGCCTTGGTGGCTTTCTTTAGCCCTAGAAGGAGATTCTACAACCTCTTTTTTTTGTTTGTTTGTTTCCTTGACTCTAAAGACTGAACCATGTGGCCAAAGCTGCTCTGTTCTCCTGCTTCATGGGGCTGGAACCTGGCCCTCTCCTTCACTTACATTTACCCCAGCTTTCTAGTGGTGGTCTCCCTCAACACTTAAGCTTTCCTTTAATTTCTCTTCACAAACTGAAAACTAAACTGGATGGGGTCTTGCCCTGAGATCACCACTCCTTTTACTCGATTTAGCATTAGCTTTTCTTTAAACTTTTGATCTCCTTGAGTGCAGAACTCAGCTCCATTATGCTCCCTGGCACTCCTTTTCTCTTCGTATCGTACATTTTATATTTTTCTTTGTCCGGCTTGCTCCTTTTCATTACAGATCTGCATAGGAGTAATTGCTAATAACCATACAACAAAGTCAATACTAGGCAGTCTCAAAATCTCCTCTGCCAATACCGTTAATCCAAAGCTCTTCAACTTAGCCTCAGACAGATTTTTAGGGCAAAAAGCAGCCACATTCTTTGCAAAAATATCACATGAGTGGTCTCTAAGCCATTTACTGATATTCTTTCCCTCTGAAATTTCTTGAGCTGAGCCCCAGCAGTTCAAATCACCCTTGTTGCTATATCCCACAGTCCCATTAAGCCCTGCTTAAAGCATCCAAAAAAAATCACAATACCCTACCCTTGATACCAACCTCTGTCTCAGTCACTATTCTATTGCTGTGAAGTTACCTTGCCATGACCAAGGTAACTTTGTTGTTGTTGTTTTGTTTTGGTATTTTTTCGGGAGGCGGGTCTCTGTGTAACAGCCCTGGCTGTTCTGGAACTCTCCTTGTAGTCCAGGCTCGCCTAGGACTCACAGAGATCCACCTGCCTAAGGTAACTCTTATAAAAGAAAGCTTTTAATTGGAGGCTTGCTTATAATTTCAGAGCCATAGTCCATTTCCATCCCAGTAGGGAGCATAATGGTACATAAGCAGACAAGGTGCTAGAGCTGCATCCTGATCAGCAAGCTCAGAGTGACATACCTCCTCCAGCAAGGCCATACCTCCTAATCCTTCTAATCCTTTCAAACAGTTCTACTCCCCAACCCAAGCATTCAAATACGTGAGCCCGGAAGTGCCATTCTTATTCAAATCACCACATGTAGTGGGGGCCCAATCCTCACTGTAAGTATTAGTGATGCTCTTGGGAAGTGGTGCAAGCATTAAAAGGTAGGGCCTGGTGCTGGTTAATTAGTCAGCCTGCCACAAGCCGGGGATACCTGGAAAAAGGGAATTTCAACAGAGAAAATGCCTCTATCATACTAGCCTGTAGGCAAGTCTTTGGGGCCCAGGCCACTGTGAGTGGGGTCACCTCTGGGCAAGTGGTCCAGGATGATAGAAGAAAGCAGATGAGCAAGCCACCGAGACCAAGCCCATGAGCAAAATTCCTCCATGGCTTCTGCTTTAGTTCCCACCTCCAGGTTTCTGCCTCGGGTTCCGGCCCTGACTTACCATCATGATGAACTGTAAGCTATAACAGGAAATAAACTCTTTCCTCCCCAAGTTGCTTTTGGTCACAGTGTTTAATCATATAATAGAGAGTAAAGCAGAACAGGAGTAGTGAGATAGTTTAGGTCACTGGAGACTTGCCCCTGAGAAAATTGTGTGGTCCTGGTCTCCTCTCTAATTCATTCAGGACATAAGGCATATAGGCCAGGTGTGGTGACACGTCTTTAATCCCAGCACTGGGGAAGATCTCTGTGAGTTTGCAGCCAGCTTGGTCTACAAAGAGAGTCCAGAACAGCCAAGGTTATACAGAGAAACTCTGTCTCAAAAATAACCAAAACAACAACAACAACAAAAAGAATATAATATACAGGGGACTGGAGAGATGGCTCAATGATTAAGAGTATGTGTTGCTCTTCCAGAGGACCTGAGTTCAGTTCCCAGCATCCAGGTGGTAGCTCACAACCATCCATTCCAGGGGCTCCAATACCTTCTGACACACTTGAAAATGTGCAGGCAAACCATTCATATAGATAAAGTAAGAAGAAAATCTAAAAATAAATTTAAAACTAAGTAAATCGAATATGCAGAGTTTGGAAGTGCCGAATGAGATTCCAATGATGTTACATATAAGTACCGTTTCTATTCATGTTACATGGTACAGGGTTCTTTGATGCCATTTGAATGACCACTTTAAATCAAATAGCCAGATGTAGCTTTGAGCTACCACAACGGCGACAGAGAAATTTCTAAAATGTAATCTTTCTGTGATACACTCTACAAATCACAAAATCAGAATAGCACTATAGTGATGATTATTTGGTAGGCGTTCTCCTAAATATCTGCGACTTAACATAATTTACACACAGAGAGACAAACACGCTATCTGGAAGCCTTACGGCGAGCAGCTTGATTAAAAGCACGGAAATGAAGGCCGTATGCGGTGCTGCACACCTTGGATCCCAGCACTTTGGAAGAAGAGACAAGCAGATTTCTGTAAGTTTGAGGCCAATCTGGTCAAGAGAGTGAGTTCCAGGACAACCAGAGCTATAGAGCGAGATCTTGTCTTAAAATTACTTACCTAATTAATTAATTAAAGCATGCATGGGGCTGGGATCCAGCTCAGTTGGAAGCTATTGGAGAGTACTGGCTCGGCACGTGTGAAGCCCTGTGTTCAATCTCTAACTCCAAAAAGAAAAAAAAAATCTTGGGGAAAAAAAAAATACACAGAATGACTTGGAAATGTAGAGTGTGTGCTTTTCTTGTGTGAAGCCCTGAGTTTAATCAAAACAAAAAAAATGCACAGAATTCTTGAACATTGGTTTGTATAAATGATAAATGTGGTATTTTGTGCAAAAAAAAAATTCATATCTCAGAAACAAGACTGGTTCCTACTTACCTGATCTCAACGTCCCCTCAAGCTGTCTTCTAGCAAACCCCCTCAGCTTTTCAAAGTTCAAACTAAAACCTGAGACATCTCCTTCATATACCTCTTTGCTGCCTCCCCCAATACAATCCTGTCAACCCTAGCTCTAGAAGACCATTTAACTAACCCCTGGTTCTCCGTTCTAGAAGTTGGTTCGCAGGATGAGTCCATTTCTCACGGACCATCATGCTCTCCTAACTAGCCTTCCTGCCAGCAAACTGCCACTCTCAACTGATGACCTATCCTGTACCCCCTCAAACCCTACTCTGCAGCCAGAAGGCTTGCCCCTCACATCAGGCCCTGCATAAACACATCCAAGACTTCCAAGCTATGGTTTGGAGGTATCTCCCAAGGTTTACATGTTATCAACATCATCCTTTGTCCACGGGTGCAGAGATGTGGGCCTTCAAGAAGTGATTAGATAGTGATGGCTCAGCCTTAACCAATCTATTGTGGGGTAGAATTCCTGATAACAGAACGACTCATGGCCCTCCCCATCTCTTAGGTGATGCCAGGAAGGGTGTGTAATATCATGCCCTTCTGTCCTCTGCCATGGGATGAAACAGCAAGAAGATTCACATTATATGCTGGCTCCTTAGTCTTGGATTTCCTGACTTCCAGATCTATGAATAAATTTCTGTTCTTTACAATGAAATATGCTTTTATAGCAGTATAAAAAAGCATTAAGTTTCCTCTGTTAAAGTATCTTTTGTTCACCGGAAATAGCTGTTGTCTCAGAAGTTTACTGCCTTTGTCTGCTAATCCAGTCCTGGCAGCTTCTAGTCTTTGTACAATCTAATCAAGGCCTAGAATGTTTTCAGACTCTAAGACTTCCTGCTAAGACTTAAGCTCACCCTTTCTACTTCTTTCTGAACTCCGGCGAGGTAAGGTCAACTCAGATATTCTGGCTCAAACTCCTCGCCAAGCTGACTCATTCAATCTGGCTTCTCTTAGCTTCTGACTTTTTGCTCTGCTTGGCCTCAAACTAACTCTATCAATCTGTTCTAATCTTCTGGCTCCTTCTCATTCTTTGGTTCGTTCTGTCTCTAGCTTGTTTTTTTTTTTTCTTTCTGTAACCTGTCTCTGTACAACTCTCCTGGTAAAACTGCCTCCTCTGTCTATCTCTGTCTCTCTGTTTCTGTCTCTTTCTCTCTCTGTGTGTATGTGTGTGTGTTGCTCTCTTATAAGTCACCTCTCTGTTTTTGTGAGAGTTGGGCATTTCTGATAGTCTGTCAAACATTTCTCTGATTCATCACTTTCTCTGCCTCTCAATTAGATGTCACTTTCAAATATGGGTGCTTCCTTCTACAAACTAACTTTACCTTCATTGTCTGGGACTAAAAGTGTGTACTAAGGGTGTGTCTGTATTCCAGCCAGAGGGATTAAAGGTATGTGCTAAGGGCCTGTCTGTATTCCAGCCAGAGTAGCCATTTTGCTGGATTAAAATCCCTTTACATGCCTCCTTTTCTGTTTCTGAATGATGAAACTTTTTTCCCCAATATGAGGGTTGAACCTAGGTCCTCACACATTCTAGGCAAACACTAAGCTATATTCCCAGCCTTTTTAAGGCCTTTTTTTGTCCTTTGAGACAGAGTTTCTCTGTGTAACCTTGGCTGTCCATAGACCATGCTGGCGAATTCAGAAAGATCCACCTTCCTCTGCTTCCTGCATTCTGGGTTAAAGGCATGTGCCACTATCAACCAGCAAGGCCTTTTTTATTTTGAAGCAAGGTCTGGAAAAGTGTCTTAGAATTCTATTGCTGTTAATGATCACAGCAACTCTTAAAAAAGAAAGCATATAATTGTCTTATAGTTCCAGAGGTTTAACATATTGTCATCATGGCGGGAAGCATGGTGGTATGCGGGAGAATTAACTGAGAGTTGAACATCTGGATCTGTAGGCAGCAGGAAGAGAGAGATGCTGGGCCAGGCTTGAGCTTTTTTTTTGAAGCACCAAACACCAACCTATCCATGCCTGTGGGACCAGTCTCATTTCAAACCACCTTGACTTTCCGTTTTTGATTCAGACCATCAAGTAAATTGAGATGGCCTGTACCATCAAACCTGTCTTAAATAATGAACTCTTCATCTTGGAAGTTCAACTCTAAAAGGGGATTCATCACTCTGACGGCTTCATGGATCCTTTTTCCTAGGCTTCCAAACTTTGTTTACAGAATTCTTCTGTTCATAGAGTCCTGCTCCAGGCCCCTTAACAACAGCAGGAATTATCAGATAGGGCAGATCATATCTCGAACACTTTAAAAGCACAAGTTCAATGAAATTACCTGAACAAACCAACTGAATGGAATTGAAGAATAACTTGAAGAACCTCAAGACTGGCCTGGAATTGTAGCTCAGTGGTGGTATACCATGTACCAGGCTCTGGGTCTGTCCCCAGTATTAAAAAAGAAATTAATGCCATACATGGAGACACAGGCAGAGGCAGGTGGATCTTTGTGAGTTTAAGGCCAGCCTGATCCACTTAGCAAGTTCCAGGACTGCCAGGGCTACATAAAGAGACCCTATCTCAAACAAAACAAGATAAAAAAAAAGAAAGAGAGAAAGAAATGTATATATGCAAAGATAAAATATGCATACTTATGTGACACCGAAGACAATCCACATTTTCAGATGGATTATTCTCAATAGTTCTTAAAGCATGCTTTTTGTTTTGAGACAGGGTCACTCTGTGTAGTCCTGGAGCTTGGAACTCACTCTGTAGAGCAGGATGGTGTCAAATACCAGGCTCTACCTTCTGAATGATGTGACAAAAGGTTCATACTGCACAGAGCAGATGTGTTTATTTTATTGTTACAAGAGTGACCCTATCTTGTTACACCAGGTAAGATAAGAAGCAATAGAGGTGAACTGTTTGTTAAAGAACCACTCAAGCATCCTCATTTAGCCTTTAAAAAATTATTGTGTATCCACGAGAAATACAGCAGCCATTTTATAAACAACCTAGCAATGCACATCCCCTTTAAAACAGTTTAGTATCATTACAAAAATTGACTTTTGATTCCAAATTAAAAATTACTGTGTTCAAATTAATGAGAGAAGCATGAAGACACCTGATGGGTTGAGATCATAGCTCAGTTGGTAAATAACTTTCGTATCAAGCATAAGGCCCTGTCTCAACCCCTAGCACTGCATGAAGATGTGATGGTGCATGCCTGTAATCCCAGAACTCGGGATGTAGAGTTCAAGGTCATCTTCAGGCATGCTAGAAGTTCAAGGTCAGCCTGGGATACATGAGACCCTGTTAGGGGTGGAAGCTGAAAAACTAAGGATGCTGTAACTGAGCAGAGGGTTGAACACCTGTGATCTCAGCAGTTGAAGGCAGAGGTAGGAGGATCAGGATTGGGAGCTTAGCCTGGACTACATCGGAAGACCATATCCAAAAACAGAAGATGAGGGTGGCCAAGGGCAGCTGGAACCACTTTTTTTTTTTTTTTACATTTATTATTTATGCAGCATTCTGTCTGCACACATGCCTGCAGGCCAGAAGAGGGCATCAGATCTCATGATAGATGATCATGAACCACCATGTGTTGGCTGGGAATTGAACTCAGGACCTTTGGGAAGACCAGCCAGTGCTCCTAACCTTGAGCCATCTCTCCAGCTCATCAGGAACTACTTATTAAACAGGAACTCTGCTGCAGGCCATCTTCAGAGGTCCTTGTTCTCAACTCTGTAATCAGCAAACACACCTATCTACCAGTAACCACACAGTATGTTCCCTGCAGGGTACTTCAAACCACTAAGGCTACTGTTTTTTCCGTGTGTGTGTGTGTGTGTGTGTGTGTGTGTGTGTGTTTACTTCTTGTTTACTTTTCTTTTTTAAACAGGGTTTCATAGCCATCAACTGGCCTCAAACTCAAAATGTTGTCGAGAATAACCCTGAACGCCTTCCTGGGCGTCCCTGCCTGCCGAATGTTGGGACTATAAGTACGAACTGCCGTGCCCAGCTTAAAAAAAAAAAAGCAGGATCCTACTTTTACAGACTTGATTGTGTGCCCACACACCGAAAATTCATATGTTGGAGTCGATTCCCTAGTACCTTAGACTGTGAAAGTATTTGAAGGGAAGGCCTTGGGAGAGGTAAGTTAAAATGAGGCCCTTGAGGCAGGCCATAATACAGTAAGACCGATGTCTGTGTAAATAGAAGCAATTAGGACAGACGGGGAGAGACCAGGAAGTGCCATGTGAGAGCACTAGAAGCAGGCAGACGTCTACAAACCTCCATCCTGGCCTTTCAACCTCCAGAATTGCGAGGAAATATGTTTCTATTATTCGACCCTCTCGATCCGTGGTACTTGGTCACAGCAGCTCCAGCAAGCTAATACACACTGGCGATGATTGGTTTTCATCGTCGGCCTGACTGGCTTTAGAGCCAGCCAGGAGCCACATCTGGGGTGACTTCGAGAGCACCTCCAGAATGGTTTAACTGAGGGGGAAGATGCCGGGTGGCTGTGGGGAACACCGTCTCATGGGCTGGAGCCCCTGACTGGGTAAACAGTGTCAGAAGGGAAAGCAGCCGGCGCGCACTTTGCTTCCAGACCTGCCGAGGTCTGAGGAGCATCACACACTCCCACCACGTGAACTCTGCAGAGCCTTCCACACCATGCCGAATCAGACACACTCAAACTGTGAGCCAAATGAACCCCTGCTGCCCTTAAATTGCTTCCTGTAAGTTAGACGTAACAGTTAGAAAATGACTAAGTCGGATAGTCGTGGCGCACGCCTTTGATCCCAGCGCTGGGGAGGCAGAGACAGGTGGATCTCTGAGTTTGAGATCAGCCTGGTCTACAGAGTGAGTTCCAGGACAATCAGGGCTATGCAGAGAAGTCCTGTCTTCAAAAACTAGAAGGAGGAGGAGGGAGAAAGGAAAAAAAGAAAGTAACTACTATAACACGTTCACTAACGATAGCAATTTTGTGTTCTTCACTTAACTCATTTCATATTTTCTCATGTTATTAAATATTCTTCAAAAACACATGTTAGGGTTGGAATGAGCTCAGCAAGAGAGAGCTAGCCCAGCACGTGCAAGGCCCTGGATTTAATTCTCAGCACATCATTTGTTTTTTTTTTCTTTCTACTCAGAAGATGGCCTACAATTTAATCATGTTCCTATTTTGAGAATATAAATTACTCCAGATAATATTATGAATGCTATTACAACAGCTGTCCTTCCAAATCTTTCCATTTCTGATAAACTTTTAGGACAATGTCCCAGATGTGAGACTGCCAACGAATGAAAAATAAATGGATTATTTTATGTGGGTTTTTGCTTCTTTGCTTGAGTCTTGTTTTCTGTCACACATTTGAATCTTTTTATGTGCTGCTTCTCTACCATCACACCCTAGGCCTACCAATGAGCTTCTTTAAAAAGGAAAATTGTCTCTGCAAGCATGCATATGTGTACGTGTGAGTGTGTGTGTGTGTGTGTGTGTGTGCATGTGTATGTGCCTGTGTGTGTGACATATCTGTGAGTCCGTGTGTGTGTGTGAGTGCTTGTGTGTATATATCTGTGAGTGTGTGTGTGAGAGAGAGAAAGAAAGAGACGTGTCTGTGAGTGCATCCACAGCACCTCTGTAGACACAAGAGTCAGGTCTCACTGTCTGCTTTATTCTGCGACAGTGTCTCTCTTGTTTCTGCCACTTTGCTGGCTGGCCTGTGTGCGTCTGGGGAATTCTGAGTGCTGGGCCCACAGACCTGTGCCACAGCAGCTGGCCTTTTATGTAGGTCCAGGGATTCGAACTTGGATCATTGGGCTTTCACAGAAAGCACTTTCCTCAGCAAACCATCTCTCCTGATACTCTCCTTATGAATTCCCATGGCAGTTCAGTATCCAAGTGGGTTCCATAGTAATAGGAACAGGGACTGTCTCTGACATGAACTGATTGGCCTGCTCTTTAATTACCTCCCCCTGAGGGGGAAGCAGTGTTACCAGGCCACAGAAGAAGACAATGCAGCCACTCCTGATGAAACCTAATGGACTAGGACCAGAAGGAAGGAAAAGAAGACCTCCCGTATCAGTGGACTTGGGGAGGGGCATACATGCAGAGGGTGGAGAAAGGGAGGGATTGGGATGGGAGGAGGAGGGAGGGAACCACGAGGGGGATACAAAGTGAATAAAGTGTAATTAATAAAGAAAAATAAGAAAAAAATTTAGTACATTATTGCTTCTTTTGAGGGCCAAACACACACGATAGCATGCATGTGGCAGTGCCAGAACGACTGAGGGGATTTGCTCTCGCTTTTCCATCATGCGAGCGCAGGGAATCGAACTCAGATCATCGGGTTTGGCAGCAGGTGCCTCTGCTCACTGAGCTGTCTTGCCACTCTGCTCCCCAGATCATTTTCTTGGTGGTTATTTTCTGCATTCTCCAACAGAAGAATTATTCTGCTTTGAAGTTTTGGTATATCATCCTTAAGTTCTCCAGGCTATGGGATCTTCTTGCTTCTGCGTACTCAATGCTAAGATTACAGTTATGTACTACCCCTTGGAGAAATTGGTTTCTTTGTTTGTTTGTTTGTTTGTTTGTGGCAGGCTTTCAGGAGCCAGACTGGCCTTGAACTCTCCATGCTACACCAAAAGTTAACTTGAACTCCTGATCCTCCCATCTCCACCTGTGCAGGATTATAGGTATGAGGCATACCTCCAATTTATTTTGGTGCTGGAGACCAAATGAACTCTGTCAAATGAGTTCTACTAACCTCCCAGGAGCCTTTTAATGGACCTGATGCTTCAGATGGCAGTCTTCTTGGATGTGACAGAGCAGGCCTGGAGACCCCACCAGCCTGCTCGAGGACCTGCTTGGATCGCACAGATAGGGGACATTCTGGTCCTTAGACAACAGTGGGAAGCGAAGGATGTTGTCGAAGCCTTCAGCATCTGCCGCCCTCACAGTGAACTCAGAGAAGCCCCTCGTGAGTCTTTGGCAGCCTCCGTGGGCACTCTCTGAGGCTGCTTGTTATTTACATGATCACTGAACCAGATCCGACAGTTTCTTGCTGAGGTGGACTTGGTATGGGGATAGGCCTTTGGATTTATCTCAGCTGGGTCATGGCTGCAGTCCAGGCTTGCCACTCTGCAAGAGTAGCTGATGTCAGAGAAGAATCTGAAATGCTACCCAGATATATGAGCAGCAGAAATAGGAGCAAAAATCCTATTGAAATTAAATTTTTCAGTAATGTTTAAGGCTATTTATTCTTATAGGTTAATTATATCTTCTTAAGATTATCATCAGGTGTTTGGGGCTCATGTTGTTTTTGATCTCTGTGCTGTTGGCTTGAGGAAATGAGGATTTTTCCTATGAGAACTTCTAACTGGTAATTGCCTCTAAGCAACAAAGCAATGGTGTTTTATGTGGTTATACAATCCCACCATGATAGCATTTTGTGTTCTTGATACACCTAAAAAATTTTGAAATGTAATGCTTTGATTACAATTAAGTGATTTTAAAAACTAGTCTGGTATTTCCAGCACAGACTATTTTACAAAACTAAAATTATTAACACGAGCCTTTAAGAGATCAGATTCAAAATAGCCTATAACTTATTTAGATTCTATTGGTTTAAATGGATAAATTTTTAACTGTAAGCACACATTTGCCCATTTTACATTTCTTTTAGTTTGGTTGAGTTTTTGTTGGTGCGTGTGTGTGAGTGTGTGTAGGCCTGAGGTTGGTGTCAGGTGTTTTCTTCAGTTGCTCTCCACGTTAGTTACTGAGGCAAGAGCTCTCCCTGAATGCAGAGCTTGACCATTCCAGCAACTCAGTAGCCAGCTTGCCCTGGGGAATCCTGTCATCTCCTGAGGTAACAAGCTCTACATGCAATCTAGAGATCCAAACTCCAGGACTTGTATCTGCCCTGCAGGGGCTTTATTTGCTGAACCATCCTCCACAGCCCTGCTTTACGCTTCCAGTTGAAATAACATCACTTTTTTTCCTTTGTTCTAATCCAACATCTTCAGGATCATCAGTGACTTGTATCTGTAAAATGCTTTGATTTTTATTTAAAATGTCTGCCAGAGCAAAGTGCTGTAACTCGGGTCCTCTGCAGTTGAGTGTTCTCCCAGCTTCCAGAGCCTTGAGCTGTGGTAAACAGGACAGAGACTGCCCCAGGCTCCCAAGGCACGGCATGGGCTGCGCTCCGGCCACCTCCACTCTGGGGAGCATGACGTAAGCCAGGAGTCTGGTCGTCAGATCTTTGTGTTCAAGAATCTAATTATTTCCCCCGTGCCAGGGCCATTTGGCCTTGGGGCTATAATTCAGTCAAAGCAAATTCACATGAAACTAATTGAGAGCTTGCATTACAGTCTTTGAACATAATTTCATGTGCTGTCAGGCCAACTTGAATATTCTGGTGGCTTATACAGAGCCTTATGTTCTCAGAGGGAAAAGTCTGTGTGACTGTTACTATCCAGAACTCTTGGGAGACCCTAGACCTGGTTAACAAGACTGGGAAATCACAGAAAATGTCTCTGCCCTAGGATACTATGATGCTCTCCACCTCAGATCAGTCCCATCGATAGACTATCACAAAACGTGACAGTGTCACAAGAGGAGCTCTGAGGCAAGCCTAGCTGGATGCAGGCCTGTAAAACCAGCACTCGATGCTGAAAGGGGGGGATTCTAAGTTCCAGGCCAACCTGAGCTATATAGCAAGGCTCCATCTCAGAAGAAGAAAGAGGAAAGGAAGGAACGAAATTAAAAAGGAGGGAGAAGGGAAGAAAAGTCTATTTCTGCTAGTCTCCATTTTCACATCTGTGTTATTGTGATGAGCCTACCTGCTGATGAGGGCTGAAGGCCCAAAAGTATTCTTCGGCGCCTGTTTTTCTCTGTCTAGTTTTAGAGTTTGAGTCTACCATGACACACAAGGCAAGGCCCCTTCTGCGGAGCTTCATCAAAGCTCCTCTCTCTTTTTAAAACTGTTTTACTTTGAGAAAGGGTCTCACTATGTTGTCCAGGCTGGCCTTAAATTCACTCTGAAGTTGTGATGATCCTGTGCCTCCCAAGTATCGGGGAGAACAAGCATACCCCACTAGACTCCACCTCTTTCCTCTTTCTCCTTGGCCTGGATAAGAGTTAAAACATACATTTCCAAGCATCAGCATTCTGGCGCTATTTGCACACAAGATAAAGTAGAGGCTGTCATCACCGGGTTCTGCCTTTTAAAGGAGCTGGGGAAACAGATGTGGAAACAACACAGAGTATCTTGTTTGTATTTCTGCAAGCTGTACTTCTTAACACAGGGTAGAAGGCTACAGAGACAAGATGGAGGACAGCTTTTATGATTAGGAGCGGTTTATTTCCTCTGAACTGACAAAGAATGTTCTATCGCTCTGAAGAGGTATAATTTGTTTTTCCCTTCAACTCCACAGTATTTCCCTCATTTCTTTGCTCTCTTCCCTCCTGTCTCCAGTCACTCTCAAACCACCGAACTTGAGGTACAGAGCCAAGGATGGAAACCAAAACCCCCACAGCTTACACACAGGAGCGCAATGCAGTCTGTGCTGGAGCACCTAGTGTGCCTTGTCTGTCTCTTCAGAACCCAGCACAGCTCCTCCCTGACACTTGATGGGTGTTCCATATGTGCTTGGCATCACAGCTACAGCAGAAGACCAACAGAAAGCAGCTCCGACTGTGAACTCCAGACTTCACAGACAACAGAGGGGCCTGGGCTAGGTGCAGATCAAAAAAGTGCTCCACAGTAGATTCAAGGACAACAGAAAACCCACACGATTTTAAAGTTGTTTTCGGAGGGGGTTGAGGGAAAAGAGGAGGAAGAAGGGGAGGAGAAAAAAGAAAAGGAAAGGAAAAGAAGGAGGAGGAGGAGGAGAAAGAGGAGGAAGAGGGGGAGGAAGAGGAGAAGCCGCTGCTGCTGCTGCTGCTGCTGCTGCTGCTGTCCCTTCCAGGAGCCCTGATGGGCATGAGTCTGTAAATCCAACACTTAGGAGTCTGAGGTCGGCCTAGGCTACATAGTGAGATGTTATCTCAAGAAGAAAGAGGAGAGAGGAAGAAGAAAAAGGAGAGAAAGAAAGAAAGAAAGAAAGAAAGAAAGAAAGAAAGAAAGAAAGAAAGAAAGAAGGAAGGAAGGAAGGAAGGAAGGAAGGAAAGAAAGAAAGAAAGAAAGAAAGAAAGAAAGAAAGAAAGAAAGAAAGAGGAAAGAAAGAAAGAAAACAGCAGGAAACATTTTCCTCTATGTACCAAGCATACTTGCATGACAAAATGATAGTGGGCTGACTGAGTAGAGGAGTCTGGAGAGATAGCACTGGCTGCTCTTCTGGAGCACCAGCGTTCATTTCCCAGCACTCACACAGCAGCTCACAACTGTCTGTAACTCCAGTTTCAGTGGGGTCTAACATCTTCTTTGGGCACCAGGCACACACCTGGTGCACATACATACAGGCAAAATACTCATACACATAAAATAAAAATTAATCTTTTTTTTTTTAGACAGTGTTGGAGGCACAGAGGTCCTTGGGCTCACAAGTAAGCACTAGGGGAACCAAGATTGGTCAACACACAAGGTTATTCCTTCCAAGGAAGGATTACATAGCCTGTTTTCTGTCCAGAAGGCTAGGACAGACACAGTTAATTGCCTGGTGACCTTTTGTGCTGTCTGTGTGACCCACAGATAGGAAAGGAAGAAAAGAAGAAGGGGGAGACCACACCAGATTCTTCCTCAGATATTTTCTGTGAGCTTGTCAATTTATAGAACTCATCTTTATGAAAGATGTTACATGTGGTCAATCTACAGAATCATTCCTTATGGAATAGGTCACACTGCTTTACAAAGAGTTTGGATGTAGTCACATCTCAATCTCGCCAGCTGTGCAGTGCTCCCTCTACCCTGGTGGCCTTCGGCACACAGTCCTGCCCCTCACCAGCTACAGCACTCGGGAGAGCAGGCTCTGCCCCTTGCCTGTGCAGCACGATAGAGCTGGCTCTGGTGGTGTGGGTGCAGAAAAGCTGACCCTGCCCCTCCCTGGGACAGCGCTGGAGAGCTGGCCCTCCCCCTCCCCCTGGGCAAAGTGGAAAAGCTGGACCTGGTGAAAAGGGTGCAGGAGAGCTGCTGCGCTGACCAACTCAGCTGCCCCCCAATCCCAGATCAGGGCATTGAGTCGCCCCATGCCAGCCTCTACCCCAACTTTGAACTGCTAGAGCATGTGAAGGGTCTGGTCCTGCAGAACCATAACTGCAGGATCTCCATGACACAGGCAACAGCAGATTATCTGAAAGGAGTCCTAGTGGATTCCGTATTGATAGTGTAGCAGAAACCAGAGGCCTCGAACCAGACCAATACCTCTTGCATTGGATGTTTGCAAGTAGAGCTGTTTGGGCAAATGGGTATACTGTGGGACACATCGTGGTGATTCACTGATGCTTCCACAGGAAGATGTTTTTGCCTTTTTTTTTTTTTAATTTTTGTTTTCTTTGGTGGGGGGGAGGTTGCAAGGGCAGAGGGTGGATGTGGAAGGACTTCCTCCTGCAGCAAATAGAAAATGCAGAGAACCACAACCAGATATTACACAGAGTGAGAGACCTTGGAACACACAGCCCTAAAAGGGATGTCTCCCTCACATCCCTGCCTGCAGGGCTCAGGGACTGGGGAAGAAGAGTTAGAAAGAGTATAAGAGCCAGAGGGGATGGAGGACACCAAGGAAACAAGGTGCTATAAATCAGGATTGACACACACATGAACTCACAGAGACTGAGGCAGCAAGCACAGGCTCTGCACAGTTCTGCACCGGGTCCTCTGCATACATAGTACAGCTTCCAGTTTAGTGTTTTTATAGGATTCCTGAATGTGCAGACAAGTGAGTCTCTGCTTCTTGTGCCTTCTCTTGGGCTCTTTTCCTTCTGTTTGTTTGTCTTGTTCAACTCCAATATGATCGTTTTTGTTTTATCCCATTATATTTTATTTTGTTATATTATATATCTTTTAGAAGCTTGTTCTTTTCTAATGAGAGACCTGAAAGGGAGTGTATCCAGATGAGAGGGGAGACAGGAAGGAACTAGGAGGAGTAGAGGGAGGGGAAACAATAACCAGGAGATAGTATGTAAGAAAAGAATCTATTTCCAATTAAAGAAGAAAAAAATGTCAAAAACAAACAAAACAACAACAAGAAAACCCAACTGTCAACTTGACACAGTCTAGAATGACCTGAAAGGTGTCTCATGAGTGGCTATCTTTATCAGGTTAGTCTGTGGACGTGTCTGTGAGGGACAGTCTTCATTGTTAACTAATGCAGGATGGCCTGGCCTACTGTGGGTGGCACTATTCCTAGGCAGGTGGTCCCAGGCTGTATAAGAAAATTATCTAAGCACGACTCTGTGAGCCAGCCAGAGAGCAAGCCAGCAAGCAGTGTTTATGGTTCCTGCCTCCAGGTTCCTCCCTTGAATTCCACCCATGCCCTCCCTCAATGGTGAACTGTGACCCGTAAAGCGTGAGATGAAATAAACCCTTCTTCACCCTCAAAAGCAAGCAAGCAAACAAAAACAGAGCTTAAGTTGTTCTATAGTCACAATTCAGAGATGTTGAATGACAAAAACTGGAAAATAAAACGAGGGAATACTAACTTTATTCAAAGTTATGTTGGAATTCGTAACTTTTTGTTTGTTTGTCTGTCTGTCTGTCTGTCTGTTTGTTTGTTTTGCTTGGTTTCTCTTTGGGGCCTTGGACTCCCTTTGTAGACCAGGCTGGCCTCGAACTCACAGTGAGTGATCTATCTGTCTCTGCCTCCCTGAGTACTGGGACTAAAAATGTGTGCCACTGCACCTGGCTGAAATCCATATTTTTTTTTAAGTTTTTTTTCCCCCTCCTCCCTGTTCACTATTCTAGAAAAAAAAAAAAAAAAAAAAAAAAGCCTGTATTGTATTAGGCTTTAAGCCTGGCTTCCTTGCAAATGTTTCCCCAAGTTGATAGTCTTAGGCATCATGCTTTGTAGCAGTCAAGTGCATATGATGTAGAGTTTATCTAACCAAGCCAGTGCTAGGCATATAGAGGTTATTTCCATGTGGTCTGGTTTATTACAAGCAGTGCCACAATGGCACCCAAAGGTAATTTCCTTAGAACAAGCATCACACAGATCTGAGGAGGGCTTTTTGCGAAACAGAAACCTGTTACAGAAGATCCCTTTGAGAGCATCTCACAGGAAGCCCCACATCTGAGACCTTCATCCTGCAGGGGTTACGGGGACACAACACACCAGCGCTGTGCTTTCGCCCCACCCCCGCACGGGATGAACAACACAAAGGAAATAACTGCTCTTTTATCATAGCAAACAGTTAACGGGATGTGGTTTCATCCCCTTCTCACCGAAATCGAGAAATGTGAACTAGTCCAGCAATTTACACCCAGGAAACCACAGCTGGCACCTGAATTCAACTCTGGCTGATGCCACAGCCAAAATTATATCTGTTTTGTTCTCCTGAATTTACAAAGACTGAAAATTGGTGTGAATTCTAAAACATTCCCTGAGCTCTTCAAGACACTGAAACTTGCTCTTCATCTTTCTTTCTTTCTTTTAAACAGGATCTCAAATGGTCTGCGCTGCTTCTGTGACAGCCTCTCCCCCACCTCAGCCCCCAAAAAGAGTCTAGACAGAAAGCCATCGAAAAGAGCTTTTTAAGAGTGATAGCAGCCAGGTGCAGTGGTGGAACATGCCTGTAATCCCAGCACTGGAGGAGGCAGCCAGGTCTACAGGGCGAGTCCAGATCAGGCCAGGCTACAACAGAGAGAAACTCTGCCTCAATCCCTCCAACCACCCCCCCCAAAAAAAAAAACCCCTCATGATAAGGATCCTGCAGTGTAGCTCTTCACAATTGATGGCTTCAGGCATGGGTGGGTGTGGGAGGACTCAGTTTTCTTCAAGGGGCTGGCCACTGGGAGTTTGACCATGCTCCCACAGCCTTTGCAAACTGTATGTCCACGGCCCTGGTTAGTTTTTACATCAACTGGACACAAGCCAGAGTCATTTGGGAGGAGGGAAGCAAGAAAATGCCTCCATGAGATCAGGGGGGAGACAGGCACGCCTTAAAGGACATCTTCTCAATTTGTGATTGATGGGGGCGGGTCAGCCCATTGTGGGTGGGAACACCCTTGGCTGATGGTCCTGGGTGCTGTAAAAGGAGCTGAGCAAGCCGTAAGAAGCAAGCGAAGAGGCAGCACTCCTCCACGGCCTCTGCATCAGCTGCTGCCGCCGGGTTCCTGCTTGAACTGCTGCCCTGACTGCCTTTGAGGATGGACTGTGATACAGAAGTGTGGGCAAAACACCTTCCTCCCCAAGTTGCTTTTGGTCGTGCTGTCTCATCCCACCAATAGAAACCATAAGACATTCACTAATAACCACGTCCTGATTTTAAAATGTGAGGGAGGCAGTTTGGCACGTTTACTGAAAGTCTTTCCAAACTAATAACTTCCAAAACTTGACAACCCAATTCATTTCCAAATTGGACACTAAACTGTCCCTGTCGCTTCCTGAAGGTCAGCAGGAGAAAGAGTGGCTCACGTAAGCACTAAACGTAAGGTTATAATTTAACCAGTGAATTCCGTGTGAGGTGACCACGTCCCTACAGAGAAAACAAAGTGTTTGTTCAACAGATTTATCTGGTTTCGTCTTTGCGATATGGAGATTTACAATTGAGTAATAATGAATTGCTTCAATCCCCAGCTTCTTTCTTAAACTTTAGAATGGATCCCGGCTTAGGGACAACAGCAGGACAAAAGTCATAGTGTGATGATACGGTTGTGACCCTTCAGCCAGCTGGGTGGGGTAGGTCATCCAAGGTCACACGCTTATGGGGGAAAAAGCAAGAGTCTAGCACCTGAGGTCCTCTAGATAAATCAGCCACCCCTGCTTGGTGTTTTGGGGTCACACCAACCCCCCCTTGTTGCAGTTTTCAGACTCCAGTTCTCAGGCTCCTTTTCCCCCTCCCTTTCTTCAGGCATTGATTCTGTGCTCATTTTGCAGCCCCTGTTCCTGGCTGACCTGTATCAATTGTTGGCAAAACAACACCTTGTTGCCGTGTGGCGTTTAAAAGTCCCTGTCACCAACACTGACTCCTTTGGCTGTGCCCTACAAGATGTTTGCCTGTCAGCAACTCATCCTCGCGTTATCAGCCTCCTCAGGCACACTTGGTTAACGGATTAACAGATGAATCAGAGAACGAATGGGTGGATTTACAAAGCCTCGTATCTGTGCTGTTCGGAGTTGTTATCAAGATTGTCGAAAATCTTATCTGTGTTTCTCTTTAACTTTCTTTGCCTGGAAAAGCTTTGTGGGGCCTACGCATCCCTTTCTCCTGGGTAGACCAATACTCATGGTGGCGGGAAGCTAGGCTCCTCCTCCCCCAAGAAGTCCTCAGTGGCCTCTGCTCTTCTTCTCAGACTGGTTTGGCAAAGGAGCAATCTCTGTGTGAGGCGACACAATGTCTAGGCCCTTCTCTGCCCCTGTTTTAAAACCAAACAAGTCTTACTGAGAAGTTTGGCAAGCAGACCGTCATCTAAAGTTCGTCGTTCCTAGCACTCCTGTTAGAGGGTAATTTTAAATGTAATTAAAATGCTGTTTACATAGGTTTTTCCCTTTAGATCTATAGCCAAGAAGCCGAGAAGTCTAGGGAACAGCTGGGGAAGCCACAAGGTAGACTGATGTGTTTTCGGTGCTTAGGGGAGACTGGCAGGCAGAATCAGGAATTGAACTGCCTCCAGACACTGCTAAAAATACTTCAATACTTTCAACAGAAATGCCCACAGATGGAAGGGGAGGCAGGCCTCCCCTCCTAGTGGACTTAGAGAGGGGCATGGGAGGAGATGAGGGAGGAAGGGTGGGATTGGGAGGGAATGAGGAAGGGGGCTACATCTGGGATGCAAATCAAATAAAATGTAATCAATGTAAAAAAATAAAAATTTAATTAAAAAAAAAAGAAATGCCCATAGACTTGTTGAGGTTTAGTTTCTTAAGTTTTTTGTATATTTTAGATATTAGTCTTCTGTCTGATGTAGGGTTGGTAAAAATCTTTTCCCAATCTGTAGGCTGCCGTTCTGTTCTATTGACAGTGTCCTTTGCCTTGTAGAAGCTTCTCAGTTTCGTGAGATCCCATTTATTGTTGATCTTAGAGCCTGAGCTGTTGGCGTTCTGTTTAGGAAGTTGTCTCCTGTGCCAATGAGTTCCAGATTTTTTCCCACTTTGTCTTCTAATAGATTTAGAGTCTCTGGTTTTATGTCAAGGTCTTTGGTCCACTTGGACTTGAGTTTTGTGCAGGGCAATAAATGTGGGTCTATTTGCAGTTTTCTACATGCAGATATCCAGTTAGACCAACACCATTTGTTAAAGATGCTCTTTTTTTTTCCATTGTAGTTTTTAGTTTCATTGTCAAAAATTAAGTGCCTGTAGGAGTGTGGGTTTGTTTCTGGGTCTTCAGTTTGGTTCCATTGATCAACCTGTCTGTTTCTAAGCCAATACCAGGCAGTTTTTATTACTGTTGCTCTGTAGTACAGCATTAAATCATGGATATTGATACCACCAGTTCTTTTATTGTACAGAATTGTTTTAGTTATCCTGGGTCTTTCATTTTTCCATATGAAGATAATGGTTGCTTTTTCCAGGTCTGTAAAGAACTGTGTTGGAATTCTGATGAGAACTGCATTGAATATGTAGATGGCTTTTGCAGGATGACCATGAGGGTCAGCTGCCATGAGGGTGCTGGGGACCAAACCTGGGTCCCCTGTGAGAACAGCCAGAGCCCTTGAGTCATCCTCTGTGCCGCTGAGTCATCTGTCTCCAGTTCCATTCACTCATCTTCCGACATCCGACTTCACTGCTGGTCCAAGGGTAGCACCAACACAGCGTAGCGCCTTTCTTTCGGGCCTAGCGTTCCAACATTCCAGCAGTGGGGAGAGGCGGGGAGAGGAGCTGTTCCGACGGCCTCTGCATTGTCCAGCAGAGGCAGATCGAAGCGCCTGCAGAGAGCTGCGAATGTGAACGCCTTTGCTGACCCGCACTGGAGAGATGAAAACATCCATAAGCTTACCCTGTCCTCAGTCAAGCTAGAGAGACTCTCACAGAAGCTTGAAAGTGTCACTCTCTTTGTAATCACTCTTGCTCCTTTTAGATACCTTCCCTCCCACACAGACATATTTTGTGATGGTTGGTGCATCACATAAGAGAGGGGGAATAGGACTTTATGACTGAGAACTAACAGCCACACGGGCCTTGCTGGGGGGAAGAAGGCTGCATAGGGTAATGGTCGCGGCGTCGCCTTCAGCACTCTGCAGGCCTGAGGGAGGGGGCTGCTGCTTGCCAGTTACGTGGTCAGCACAAGACAGTTCCTTTCTCTGTAAAACGGGATTCGAGGGCTGTGCGACCGGGTTGTCAGGACTGTACCAAGCGGGCAGAGCACGCAGCTGTGACACAGTGCTGCTCGTGTCCTTAGAACCTGGCAGGCTGTAAAGGTTTGTAATGGTTTAAATAAGAAATGTTTGATCGTTGTGTTTTTATGGGTTTCATGTGTGTGTGTGAGAGAGAGAGAGAGAGAGAGACAGACAGAGAGAGTGTTTCTTGTGTTTTATTTTAATTCTGTTTTGGTATTTGTTTGTTTGCCTGTTTGTTTTCTTTTTTATCCTTTTTTTATGTATATGGATGTTTTACCTGCATGTTCACTCCATGTGTGTGCAGTACCCGTGGAGGCCAGAAGAGGGCGTCTGATTTCCTGAACTAGAGTTAACAGCCAATTGCGAGCTGCTGTTTGGGTGCTGGAAATTGAACCCTGGGTCCTCTGCAAGGGCAACAAGCACTCTAGGCTCTGAGCCATCTCTCCACCCCCATCTCTTTTTGTCTTCTAAAGAGAGAAGGGAATAAAGGGTGTGCAGCTGGGTAGAGTGGGAGGAAAAACTATGATCAAAATATATTGTGTAAAAATTTTTTTTCAATTAAAAGTATATTTAGAAAAAATATTGAAAGGTGGGACGTAGTTAAAAGGTGATTGGCACATGGAAAGATCACCACTGGGGGGAGGGTTATTGCATTTGAGCTGGGGAGAGGGGGAGTCTGAACTTGCTTGGTCTAAAGCTTGGTCTTGCTGTCTGGTTCTCCGTCTGCTGTTCTTGTCTGCTATGTGATGCCCTATGTCATATTGTGACATAGAAGTCCCTCATCAGAGACTAGTCATCTGGGTTTATCTAGTCTTGGGCTGTCAAGTCTTCGAAATTGTGAGCTGTATAAATCAATTTTTTTAAAAGGGTTGGGGAGATAGGAAGGAAGGATGGGAGGGAGGGAGGGAGGGAGGGAGGGAGGGAGGGAGGGAGGGAGGGACAGAAAATGCTCTTGCTCGGTGGTGGTAGAGCACACCTTTAATCGCAGCACTCAGGGAGGCAGAAGCAGGTGGATCACTCACTGTGAGTTTGAGGTTAGCCTTCTCTACAAAGAGTCCAGGACAGCCAAGGCTACACAGAGAAAGGAAGGAAGGAAGGAAGGAAGGAAGGAAGGAAGGAAGGAAGGAAGGAAGGAAGGTCTCCACAGTCTTGACAGCTGAATACTTAGTCCCCAGCTCGTGGCACTGTCTGGGGAAGTGAAGGAGGTTTGGTGTGGATGCAGAAGGCATGTTTCTGGAAGAAGGCTCTGAGAGCAAAGCCTACCTTACTTCCCCTACTTTCAGTCCGCTCTCTCCTCAAGCTTTTGGTAAAGGATGTGAACCCCAGCTCCAGCTTTCTTTCTCCAGCCACCATGCTCACTGTTTGCTGCAAGCCCCCCCCCCCCACACACACACACCATGACAGGCTCTTATCCCTCTGGAATTGTAAATTCTTTCTCCTGTAAGTTCTTTTGGTCATGGTGTTTTATTCCAACCACCGAAAAGTGGACAACGCAGTGTTCAGTAATTAGCAGCCAGAGAATGAGAAAGGAGCCGTGGAGGTGGAGGTGAGGAGTCTTAGGAGGCAAAGGAATGGGTGTGGACTGAAAACCCTGGCCCCGTAAACTCCACGTGAGGTGAAACCCACCTATTCATGTGTCGTCTTGTATCTACGAAAGTATCAAGTGAGCGAGCGAAGGAATGAGGACACAATAGCCACCACTGGAAGAGCTGCTCTCTCAGGGCCCTGTCCCTGGCTGAATCGGCACCAGTCACTGCTCTTCACTGAACGCAGCTGCAGAGGCTGTGACCCTGGGACACTGCAGCGTGCCTGCTGTCAAGTGCTGCCTCTCAAGGCCGGTGTAGTTTATTCACTCATCCTGCTGCTTGGAGGGCAACAGACACCTCGGCAGGGCCGAGTGGAATGCTTCGTGGCCCGGAACCAGCTGGCTTTCCACAGCCTGCACACATAGTGCAGATATTAATAGAAGGCGGAGTGGGGGTAGGGAGTGGGGGGGGGTAAGTCCAGAAGCCCTGCCCTCATTCTTCTACAGATCCAGCCACAACGCCAAGCAGGACGGGCGCCTTGAGAGAGAGCAAACAGAATTGGAATTGAAGAGAGAGGAGAGAGTAGCTGCATCCCACTGAAGGGCCTGGGTTGCTCCACGAAGAAAGTGGCTGGTGGATGGGCGTGGTGGTTTGAATGACAATGACCCCCATAGGCTCCAATAGAGTGGTGTAATTTGAGAGGATTAGGACCTATGCGCTGTTGGAGTCAGTGTGTCACCGGGGGAGGGCTTTGAGGTGTCAGATTGCCCAAGCCAGGCCCAGTGTCTCTCTCTTCCTGCCAATTCCATCCCAATTAGTGGAACTCTCAGCTACCTCTCCAGCACCACGTCTGCCCAGCTGCCGCCATGCTTCCCACTTTGATGACCGTGAACTTCCTCCAAACCGTAAGTCAGCCCCAATTCGATTGTTTTCCTTTAGAAGAGTTGCCGTGGTCGTGGTATCTCGCCACAGCAATAGAAACCCTAAGACAACGGGAAATGGAGGGAGAGTGTGGACCATAGGGGAAAAATTTCCAAGTAGCCCAAGCAAGTTTCAAACTCAGGATCTCCCCGCCTCTGCCTCCAGAGTGCTGAGAGTACAGGCGCCCTCCCCAAGGCCCAGTTTAGCTACCAAGAAAGAGAGAGACGGTATTAGCTAAAAAGGAGCGGGGTCACCGCAGGGCTTGCTTTAACACAGGATGACACAAGGGAGACTAAGGGAACACAGAGATAGCTGGGGGAGCAGGCTGCCACAGGGGCTGCGAGTGGGTAGGCTGGCTTTGGGGTGGGAGACAGTGGGGTTGCTGAGCAGGATCGTGTTGTTCTGATCCCTGAAGCTTCATCGCTCAATTTTCTCAGCGAAGTGAGGAATCTTACTGAGACAACGTATGGAGGGTGGGTCCGCCGAGCCTGGTTAAAGCGCGAGCTTGCTCAGGTCCTCTGACTTGCAGCCGCGGTTAGGAACAGGTTTTGCTGTGTCCTCATCTTCGGGGGAGCGTAGTTTCCTTTAGTAAATGACAGGCGCAGCAAGCGACAGAAGCCAGTATGTCCACATGAGGGAAAGAAGGTGAAGAAAGAGCTACTGGAAGTCAGAGAACCGGAGGTAAAGAGCAGCTCGCCAACTGCGCTGTCAAGGTTGACTGCCCTGAACTGCACCTTCTCCAAGAACTCTCCTGCTTGCTTGCTTGCTTGCTTGCTTGCTTCCTTCCTTCCTCTCTCTTTCTTTCTCTCTCTCTCTGATGCTCTCTTAAGTAGCTTCTCATTCCTGTCTGTTCTTCTGAGAGTTGGGCTTAGCCTATCTCTGACCCGTTCTGTCAGATCTTTCTCTGATTCATCACTTTGTCTGCCCCTCAATTAGATGTCACTGTTATGGATTAAGGGTGTGTATTCCAGCCAAAGGGATTAAAGGTGTGTGCTAAGGGCATGTCTGTCTCCATTTGGATCAAACAGACCTATGTCTTTGGATGTGATCTCTTTCCAGAGCAGCCATGTTGCTGTATTAAAATTCCTCCGCACTGATATAACACTGGATTAAGGCGATTGCTATTCTCTTAAAAATACACAGATGCGGGCTGGAGAGATGGCTCAGAGGTTAAGAGTACTGACTGCTCTTCCAGAGGTCCTGAGTTCAATTCCCAGCAACCACATGGTGGCTCACAACCATCCATAATGAGGTCTGCTGCTCCCTGCTGGTACGCAGGTGTATATGCAGCCTATACACTGTATATGTAATAAATAAAAAATAAACCTTAAAAAAAAAAGGTATCAATAACTGTAGACTCACAGCTGAAAATGACAGACATAGAAGACATCTGTGACAACTTCTAACCCCCAACCTCATCCCCCCAAAAAGAAACAGTCTAGACAGGAAACCATTAAAGAGAACTCTTAATTGTGATTGGGATCCTGCACTGTAGCTCTTAACAGCAGGTGGCTTCTGGCAGGGTTGGGGGTGGGGAATGACTCAGTTTTCTTTTTTCTTCTTCTTCTTTTCTTCGGGAGAGGCCACAAGGAAGAGAGGGTAGACCCGGGAAGGCTAGGAAGAGAATGTGATCAGGGTGTATTATGTGAAGCTCTAAAAAACTCAATAAAAATATTATGTTAGGGGGAAAACATACAAATGCAGAGATGGAAGAAGACTGTGTAAAGACAGAGGTAGTTATTTAACATCCCGTGGCGAACACACAGCGCCTTTTATATCTTCATTTAAAAGTAGATGTATGTTTATTGCTATTTTTTTAAGACATTAGATCAAAGCATCTAAAACCAAGAACACTGACGATAGCTGAGGCCCGAGACACTAAGACTTAAGCTAAAAGCCTCCCTCACGACTTGGCTGACATCTTGGTTTGGAACTTGTGGGTCCAGAACTGTGAAAGAATAAATTTCTATTGTTTCAGGTCCCTCTGTCTATGGTTGGCCCCCCCTAAGAAGCAAGCAGACAGGAAGGAAGTAGCAGTTGAAGGGCTGAGGTTGAGGACCGGGAGCATATTCTCTCCCTCTTGTATACTCTCCCGTCAGCAAGATTCTGTGACTTGGTGGGCTCAGAAGCTAATTAAGTCCTGGGCGTCTAGGGGGGAAGGGGTTGTATGCAGAAGAAGCAAAAATGAGCCAGGCATGGTGGGGCACTTTTGATCCTAACACTTGGGAGGCAGAGGCAAGTGGAGCTCCGTGGGTTCAAGGCCAGCCTGGTCAGCCTAGGGAGGGTAAAAGAAAACAGTGGGAAGGGAAAGGAGAAGGCTACACTGTCACTTGCCTCCTGGTGTCCTGGTTCTGTGAAGAGCACTGTTGGCTTTGTCCACAGGAAGAGGATCCATTCCAAGGCATTTCAAAGCTTGGTGTCTTTTCAGGATAGGGGTTGTTATCACAGAGCTGACACCACAGCACCTGTAGAGGAAACGGACGTCCTTAGAGGGGAAACTTTGAAGATGGGCTAGAAAAAGGTATTTTTTTTTTTTTGGATGTCAGTATAGTCTGGCTACTTAAAAGGTTAACATGGAGCTAGGTGTGGTGGCACACACCTATAATCCCAGCGCTCTTGCAAGCAGAGACAGGCGGATCTCTGTGAGTTCAAGGCCAGCCTGGTCTACAAAGCGAATCCAGGACAGCCAAGGCTACACAGAGAAACCTTGTCTCAAAAAAATGAAATAAAATAAGAAAGGCTAACATGGTGTCTTAGTCAGTCCTCTACTGCTGTGAAGAGACACCATGACCACGCAACTCTTATAAAAGAAAACATCTAATTGAGCTTTAGTCCATCACCCTCATGGTGGGGAGGAGGTGATAGTTCTATATCCAGATCCAAAGGCAGAAGGAAAGGAGGCAGCCACTGGGCTTCTGAAACCTCAGAGCCCAGCCCCAGTGACACACTTCCCCCAACAAGGCCACGCCTCCTCACCCCTGTCGAGTAGTGCCACTCCCTAATGACCAGGCATTCAAATATAGGAGTCCATGGTCGGGAGAGGATTCTTGTTTTTTATTTCATTTTCCAACCCAGATGTAGTAAATCAAACCAAAGGACTACACTGTAATTCTATAATTATAGTCTTTCTCTCTTTCTCCCTCTCTCCCTCCCTATCTCTCTCTCTCTCTCTCTCTCTCTCTCTCTCTCTCTCTCTCTCTGTGTGTGTGTGTGTGTGTGTGTATACTATGCTAACTGACCAGCAAGCCCCAGGGATCTACCTGTCTCTGATCTCCAGCACTAAGTTACAGACACATGGCACAGCATCCAACGTTTTAGCTGGGTGCTGGGGATCTGAACTTAGGGCCTTATGCTTGCACAGCAAGTACTTTGTGCACCGAGCTGTCTCCTCAGCCCCCTAGTTACAGGCTTCTCCCTGAGTCTGAAACAGACAGGGAACCAGAAGTGGAAGGAGGCTCAAAGGAAGGAGCATGTGCCTGTGGCCATGAGTGTGTGTGCTGGTTAGATGGGGGAGTGCTTGGAGGTAGGACCTCTTGGGAACAGGGTATTCTTTAGTGGTGGAGTGAAAAGCTGAAGTTCAGTCCCAACTGCCACAAGTAAGGAAAAGAGAATCAGCCCAACAGTGACCTCTGATACACCTATGTTACAGGTTTCCAGGGCTAGTTCCCATCCCTCCTGTCCTCACTTTGCACGGGTGGTAGTATCTATTGCTACAGGAGCAGCAGAAGGTGTTACTCTAGGAATGTGGGTTAACCATGCTAAAGGTCATCCGCTTCCTGTCTTTGGGTCACAGCCATGGCTCCTCTTGCCTTGTCCCAGCTGAGAAGAATCAGCTCCAGGTGGATTGTCTGACTCTGACGACAACATGCAGTTGTTGTTGTTGTTATTTTTTTCTCAGTGTGACCTTTTGGCCTACACCCTTGGCACAGGCACAAAAGCTTGTTAAAGCTAATGTCTCATTTAATGGAGACTTGAAGATCAAAGCCAGAAGATCAGGGCAAGCAAGTATCTTCCAAGACCCTGAAAGGCATTTTCCTCCTGCACGATTCTGACGTTCTGCCTCCCCTGTTTGTTCAGGCAATTCTGAGTTGTAATAGAATCCTCTTGCTCTAATTGCAGCCTTACGAAGACAGACAATGCATGCTTATTTATTAAACTCTACAAAGACCAGGATGAAAATTAAGAACAGAATCAAATCAAAGGCTTGGACATTTTATCATGCATACCATCACCCACATAGCACAGGTCTGCCAAATGAGAAAAAAAAAAAGATGAAAGGATGGGAAGAAACAAGGAAGACAGTGAGAAGAGAGCTTCTTCCTGAATCTGCTCTAGTCTGAACTCCATTGACAATATTTGAAGACAGCAAAACAGAAAGAGTACCAAAGAAATGCACATCTTGGGGTTGACCAGATAGCTAAGTGGTAAAGGGCTCACTGAGAAAGCCTGGTGATCTGAGTTTGGTCCTTGAGACCCATTTAAAGGTGGATGATGAAAACTGACTCCACAAAGTTGTCCTCTGACCTCCATGCATGCATGTCTACATACATGTTTTGTGCCTGCACACTCATAATAATAATAATAATTTTTAAGTATATCTTTTATTCATCAGTCAATGTACAGGGTGACTACCTATTATACCTGGTGTGTGAGGATGGGCTCTGGGATTACAAAGACAAGAAAGATTAAAGGCCTTGCTCTTGGGAAGTAAGAAAGATTAAAAATAAATAAATAAAGCCTTTCTGAGTGAGGATTGAGCATCTTACCCAGGGTTCCCCTTCTTAGCTTCTTTAGGTGTACAGATTTTAGTATGATTATCCTATATTATATGTCTAATATCCACTTATAAGTGAGCAAACAGGATAGACATCAGAAGAAGGTGAAAACAAAGAACAGGACAGGAGCCTACCAAGAAGGCCTCTGAAAGACTACCCAGAATGCTATCAAACGAGATGCTGAGATTCATAGCCAAACTTTGGGCAGAATGCAGGGAATCTTATGAAAGAAGGGGGAGATAGAAAGACCTGGAAGGGTCTGGAGCTCCATAAGGAGAACAACAGAACTAAAAAATCTGGGCCTAGGGGTATTTTGTGAGACTGATATTCCAACCAAGGACCATGCATGGAGATAACCTAGAACCCCTGCACAGATGTAGCCCAAGGCAGCTCAGTCTCCAAATGGATTCCCTAGTAAGGGGATCTGGCTGTCTCTGACATGAACTCAATGGCTGGCTCTTTGATCACCTCCCCCATGGGGTGGGGGAGGGGAGAAGCCTTATCAAGCCACAGAGGAAGACAATGCAGCTAGTCCTGATGAGACCTGATAGGCTAAGGTCAGAGGGAAGGGGAGGAGGTCCTCCACTATCAGTGGACTGGGAGAGGGGCATGGGAGATGAGAGAGGGAAAGAGGATGGGATTGGGAGGGGATGAGAGAGGGGGCTACAGCTGGGATACAAAGTGAATAAATTGTAACAAATAAAAAAATTATATTAATAAATAAATAAAAAATTAAAGCCTCTACAAAGGTCACAGAGGAGGCAGCTGGAGAGAATGCCTGGGGAAGAACGGAATAGGAGGCCAGTAAGTACAAAAAAAGCAGGTGTACAAAAGCAGGGAGTTATAAAAGACTTTTTTTTTTTTTTTTTAAGGAGAATTAAGAAGCTTCAGGCTTGTTGGCTGGGTGTGGTGGCATAAGCTTATAATCCCAGGATTTTGGAGGCAGAGGCAGGTAGATCTCTATGAGTTTGAGGCTAGTCTAAATGGCAAATTCCAGGCAAGCCAGGGCTACAGAGTTAAACCCTGTCTCAAAAAAGAGGAAGAGTGAAAGGAAGAAAGGAGGGAAGGAAGGAGTGAGGGAGGGAGGAAAGAAAGAAAGGAAGGAAGGAAGGAGGGAGGGAGGGAGGGAGGGAGGGAGGGAAGGGAAAGAAAGAAAGAAAGAAAGAAAGAAAGAAAGAAAGAAAGAAAGAAAGAAAGAAAGAAAAAAGAAAGAAAAAGTAGGAAAGAAAAGAAAAGGACTGGTGATTTGCTCTGTGGTAGGAGGAACAGGCAGGCAGGCTGGGAACAGACTGGAAGATCTTTCTTACCACACACGAACTGGGGATATTGTGTGAATGCAGCCTCAATGGAAGTGAAGAGACAGTTCCCACTGAATTTCTGCAGCTGCTTGATCAGACTTTACTTATAAGTGATAGACAGGACTAACGGCTGAGAGACTGAGGGTGAGGGGAGGTTAGCAGGGGGCACGAGGAAGAGAGAGCTGCCAGAGCAGAGCGAGAGAGGGACTGAGAGCGGGGAAGGAGTCCGAGTGGACACAGAGATCCCAGGTGGGATGGCTCGGTGGGTGGGAACAGAGACAGGGAGTACAGAGCGAGCGGCGGGGTTGGCAGGGAATCCTCGCCTTCACCTCAGACTGTTTGATGTCCCTGGTATCTTGCCAGCAGATACCAGCAAGGCAGTTTCTGTTTGTTTATTCAGCGCTTGGAGATGGGACCCAGCGCTCGCCCACACCCTGCCCCCGAGCTATACCCACTCACGGAGACTACAGTGCAGGAGGTTGAGGCCAACTAAGGACATTTGGCCCAGGTGGCGACACACCCGCAGGTGAAAAAACAAAACAGTCACCAGCAAATGTGACTGTGGCATTTTTAGCTGGCAACCAGACAGAACCGAGAAGAGCGGGTGAGCCAAGAAATGGGCTAGAAGGAGAGATCCGTGAGGAGGCAGAGCTGCCCGGGAGCAACCAGCTCTCCCGTGAATTGCAGACCCGGGTGGTGAAGGTGAGGCCGCATGGCAATCAGCAGGCCATCATCCTTCCTGAACCTTTTTTGTGGTTCAGCGCTTCTCCTCTAGTGCAGAGCCCTCTCTTCTGGTAACCTTTTTTCTGGGCAATTTGCTAGCTGTGACCCAGGAAAGAAGGTAATATGTTGCTTTAAGAGTTCATCTTCTCAGCCGGGCGCGGCGGCACACGCCTGTAACCCCAGCACTCAGGGAGGCAGAGGCAGGAGGTTCTCTGTGAGTTCGAGGCCAGCCTGGTCTACATAAGCGAGTCCAGGACAGCCAGGGTTACACAGAGGAACCCCGTCTTGAAACAGCAACAAAACCAAAGTCCAAAGAGTTCACCGTCTGCCGGCTGGAGGAATCTCAGCAGTGAAGAGCACGGGCTGCTTTTCCGCAGGACTCAGTTCTCAGCACAAACATGGCAGGCGGCTCGCAGCCATCTTCAGCTTCAGCTCCACGGGCTCTAGCGCTCTCTTCTGACCACTGTGGACACTGCACACGTCTGACCAACAGACGTCCAGGTATACAAAACTTACACACATAAGAATATTTTTTTAAAAGTGCGTCGTTCTCTTAGCTGGGCACCGGTGGTTCGTGCCTTTAATCCCAGCGCTGGGGAGGTAGAGGCAGGTGGATTTCTATGAGTGAGCTTGAGGCCAGACATGGTGACTTATACCTGTTTTCCTAACACCCAAAGGGCTGAGGCGGGAGGATTGCTGCAAAGGCGCCCTTCAAACTTGCCATTCCAGTTTCCCCAAGTAGCTGGGATTACAAACCTGCACTACCAGGCCCAGCTCATAAATCTTTTCTTTTTGGTGGGTGGGGGTGGGGAAGTAACATAACTTCTTAGAGCGTGATACAGCATGTAAATGGTTAAAAAAAAATCAAAATGCAAAAATATAATGAAAAGTGCGAGGGGACACACCCTATAGTCCCAGACACTCTGTACGCCGGAGCAGAATTGCCTGAGCCGGGAAGATCGAGAGGGGTTTGAACAACACAGCAAGACTTTATTTCAAAAAAAAAAGAAAAAAGAAAAACACTTTCTGATCCCTGACCCCTAGTTCCCAAGCATATTACTTTGTTTTCTAGTCTGCTGGCCGTTGAATGTTCTTCCAAAGATTGTCAGTGTATCTGGCAAATGAAAATATACATTTACAATTAAATATTCTTGGCTGTGCACACCTTTAATCCCAGTACTCCAGAGGCAGAAGCAAGCAGATGTCTGAGTTGCAGGTCAGCCTGGTCTGTATAGCAAGGTTCATGCCAGCCAAAGTAAGACCCTGTCTCAAAAAAACAAAAAACAAAAAAAAAAATTCAACTCTAAACAAATAAATGTTCTTCTCTTTCTTCCCCTATTGGGAGCAAATGATACAACTGTCTGCATCTTGTTTTGATTATTTTGTTTGCTTTTGAGGTTTTCGTGGGTTTTCAATACGGTGCAGTCAAGACTGGTTTATTTCAGCTCCATCACTGGCAAACCAAGGGAAGAAGCTTCATCGGCTGCTCCCTTCTCCTCGCCTGTGATGACCAGGGTACAAAGGTACCTGCTACAGCGAACTTCGAACTTTCCTTTCTCCCTGTCCTGCTTGATCTTGGCAGATTAGACACCCTTTCCCCTGGCTGTAAACAGAATGTCCTTGATTGCCTCAGTCTTCCAACCATCACGACCCCAAAATGCAAAGAGAATGGAAAAGGAGCCTTAGCTGGAGTTTGTTTTGTTTTGTTTTGTTTTTTCATATACCTGCATGTTGAAACCTGTTTCAGATTGCCAAGTTAATGCTGCCTGTTACTTGTTACTTATCATTAATGAATCGATCAGTTGTTACCGAGAGGTGCACGTTCCAAGGCCTCCATGCAGAGGATGGCTTTATGGAACTGCTTTTCTCCTTTCACCTTTCCTCGAGTGCCAGGGTTGACCTCAGGTCCTCAGGCTCCTGCGGCTTACAAGCATCTTCAGCCACTGAGGCATCTGACCCAGCCTTATTTTATCATTTCATTATATCGTTGCAGCTTCAGGGAAATTGTATTAGAAGATAAGGGGTTATGTCATGTGTGTTAAACCAACATGGAGGTCAGCTCCATGGGAGGAGAGAAGCTTTAGAGAAAGTAAGAAAACCTAAGGGTTTTTTTGTTTTGTTTTGTTTTAACAAACAAAAATGCACACTTAAGCTCTCCCAGCATCTTGGAGAAAAGAGTAAAAAAGAAGGAGGAAGAAGGTAACAGTTCTGAATCAGAACTCAGGGGAACAGACACAGCTCAGCTTCTGGGGGTTGAGAAGGGACAGCCATTAATTCATTCATTCGTTCTTCATTCAGATGGGGTCTCACTGCGTAGCCTGGATAGCTGGGAATGATCTCTCTAACAGGGTCAAGCATTGCAAGCCTAAACCTTAGATTACTTTCCTGAAGCTAGCCACCAGGGTCTATTCCCTTGTTTGGCCACTTCCTTTTGCCTAACTCATTCCTGAGACAGATCTCCAAGGTCCAACTATCAATACACCAAGGTCACTGCTGGCTGCTTTGTGTCAGCTTGATACAAACAAGAATCTTCAGAGAGGAAGGAGCCTCAGTTGAGGAAATGCTTCCTTGAGAGCCAGATGTAAGACATTTTCTCAATCAGTGACCAATGAGTGAGGGCCCAGCCGATTGTGGGTGGTGCTGTCCCCGGGCTGGTGGTCCTGTTCTATGAGGAAGCAGGCTGAGCAAGCCATGTGGAGCAAGCAGTAAGCAGCACCCCTCCGCGGCCTCTGCATCGGTTCCTGCCTCCAGGTTCCTGCCCTGCTTGAGTTCCTGTCCTGACTTCCTTTGGTGATGAGCAATGATGTGGAAGTGGAAGCTGAAAAAACCCTTTCCTCCCAACTTGCTTTTTGGTCTTGGTGTTTGACCAAAAAGACTGTGTAAGACACAGTCCCGCAACCAAAATTCATTACTTGGGTACACTGACTAACATGGCCAATCAGGTCTTACGGACTCAGCCTAGCACAGGCCCCCTTATGGAACTCACCATGTGTCTACATCATGTTAGACCCAAACTCACGAGATCTACCTGTCTCCACCTCCCAAGTTCCGGTTTTCAAGGTATGCACCGCCATGCCTGGCTTGCTTTTATTTTTTAAGTGACAGGTAATCAAGGGGTATTTTAGCAAGCAAAGGATTTTTGGCAGGTTTCCTGGGGAATCCTTGGGGAATATGGAGGGCAGCCAGAGCCAAGCAGTAAGGGCCCTATTTCTTTATAGGTAAAGCTGTTTTCTTAGCACGCAACAAAGAATGGCTCTCTCACGGGAAGCTATGCCCTCCGGTGAATCTCAGTGACTGGGGAAGAGGCTTGTCCAACCCGAGCTGCCCGGGAGGCAGGCAGGAATGCCAAGGAGAGAGTTTCCCTCCCACTACAGGGCGGGGTACCCCACCTGCCAGAGTGAAATGGGAAACAATGTTGCTTTCTATATTGTTTGCTGACCGGTACCACCCACTTGCTCGGAAAACCCACCCAGTCCTGAGTCCCTGCAGCTGGCTTGATCCACCTGGCCAATAAACATCTGCCCGCCTCACCCCTTCTCGGGGCTTCCCCACCCCACCCCGCTCTCTAGTTTTCCTTGAAATGTCTTTGAGAAACTGCTTTCTGCCCTTGGTCTATCCTGTGGGCCCTTTGGGAGTACCTGGCCTAGCAAGGTCAACTAGTCCATACAAGGAATACGTAGAAAGGCCCCCACAAATGTAAAGCTTTTATATTAATTAACATAAATTAATTAATTACATTTCATCTTTTTTTATTTTTCAGTACTAGGCCTGAGCCTGAGGGCCTTGTGCTAGCCAAGTGTTCTATCACTGAGATATAAAACCATGTTCAGAATCCTGAGAGGGCTGCAGCGATGAGTCAGTGCCCTTCCATCTGCCCTAACTCCAGTTCCAGGAAACCCAATGCCTCTGGCCTCTGCACACCTGTACTTATGTGCACATATCCCCCTGCCAATACGCATAATTTAAAATAAAATGTCTTTTAAAGAATCTCGCAAGAAGGTATGAAGAGAAATTTGAATAGCCCAGAGCATTTGAAGCAAAGTGGCCCCATTTGTCTAAAATACTGAGAAGCTAGCTCCCTTGGACCCCAGATAATGAGAAGTGCAGGTTTTGCGTGGATAGCATTGGAGGAGCCAACGAGCTCCATTCTTTGGCCCTTGATCTTAAAAACTATATCATTCCTCGAGTGCCAGACACCGTGCTGAGTCCTATGACCAAAGACAAAGGCACCTGGAACTCACGGGTCGGAGAGACAAGAGATGCACCAAGTCTGACGACCTGAGTTAGGTCCCCAGGTGGAAAGAAAGGATCCCCACAAGCCGTCTTCTGAGTGTGCCACAGCATGCATGCCCTACTAATATCCCCAAAAAGATAGCACTACCACTGGACAACGAAGAACAAGTGTTTCCCACTGGGGATGCGGCCCAGTTGCTGAGCACTCGCCTGCCACTTGCAAAGCCCCAGGCCGAATCTTAAGCACAGGAAAGAAATAGGGGGAGAAAAGGAAAGAGTAAGTGCCAACAGAAAGACGTAGTAAACTGTGGTTTCAAACTTTGGGCCTCAGACTGGTAGTGTGGTTCAGAAGAAGGGGGCTTACTTGATGAGGGTCAAGTTCTAGGTTTGATCCTCAGAGGAGAGAGAAAACAAAACCAGTTGGGCACAGCAGCTTCCACCTGTATCCCAGAACTCAGGGAGGCTCAGTCAGGAGGATGGAGAGTTCGGGGCCAGCGTGAGCTATTAAGCAAGAACTTCGAGGAATAAAGCAGACAGAGGCGGAGGGGCCGTGGGTCTTGACATATCGGGTCGATAACGCAAGCAACTTTAGTTCATGGTTTCTCTTTTTGGGGCCTAGGCTGGTCTTGACCGCTTAGGCTCAAGTGGTCCCACTACCTCAGCCTCCCAAGTTCTTGGGCCCCAGGTGTGCCCCACCATACTTAAGGCTTGGAAACAACTGAATGTATTGAGGATGCAGGCAAGTTCGTCTAGTTGGTTGGTTTGGTCTGTTGAAGCACCAAAGATCACACGCAGAGACCCATGGCTGCTCGGCATGGGGAGGGACTGAGTCTCTTTTGGAATGGAGTAGGGGCTGCGGAGATGTTCAACAATTAAGAGCATCTGTATCTCTCACTGAGGACCTGGGTGCCCTTCCTGGCACCCATGCAGTGGCGGTACAGTCATCTGTGCCTCCTGTTCTGAGGAATCTGACTCCCTCTTCTGGCTGCCACAGGAACCAGCACAGTCTGTGCAGTATGCGCAGACACACATGCAGGCAAAACATGCAAGCACATAAAAATAATAAAATAACAAATTAAAGTTTTTCATTAAGCCAGGTATGGTGGCACACCTGTAATCCCAGCACTCGAGGAAGCAGAGGCAGGCAGATCACTTTGAGTTCGAGGCCAGCCTCATCTACAAAGTCTAGGCCAACCAAGGCTACACAGAGAAACCCTGTCTTGAAAACAAACAAACAAAAAAAAAAGTTTTTAATTAAAATTCTATAGGATTAAAAAATATTAAAGCATGCAGTACATGTTTTGAATATATTTTGAAGCTTTTTCAGTTACGTATAATCCACATGTGTTCAGATCATGCTATAAAACAGATCATAGCATGGCAGATTCCAGGCACGACACCAAAAGCAGCTAGCATCACAAGGACAGCTGGTCAAGATAAAGTTTAGCAAGCAGGGGAAGTCCCCCACAAGGGACCTAGCGCAGAGTGTTCTGAAAATGTTAAGTGACGTTGTGGGCCTTAAGAGAAGGCCCGTTATGCTAGGCAAGGCGTCACACACCCATAACCCCAGTCCTCCGGGAGGCTGAATCTCAAATTCAGGGCCAGCCTATGTAAAACAACAGCATCTCATCCTAAAGAAAGGGAGATGGAGAGGGTGAGATCTGAGATGGTGGCGCGGTTGGGGGTGGGGAACCTGTTCCTATTATATTAAAGACAAGTGACTCAGTAGCTGGATAAGTGCAGGGAACAGGAACACACACCGATAGTAAATATTTTATGTTAAAAAAAAGTATTTTAGAGGGAAAAGTTACATCATATGTCACAAACATCAGATGATTACCAAACAGAAACAGAGTCTGCTCTGTGTCACTAACATCCAGCCATGGGGAAAGAGCCTGTCGCAGTCCCCAGAGGGGAATGTGATGCTTTCATCTTTACGCCAGCTGGCCAGATACATCTCCTTGTCTGCAAAACCTGTGTGCGTCAGATTGTTAGTGCGTGCAATATTGTTCTGAACGTTTTAGGCTTGCACAAAGGCAGAGAGGCTGGTTAAAAACAAATGTGGATATGACAAGGATACTTTGGGAGTTATTTGTACGCACCCTGGAGAGATGGCTCTGCGGTTAAGAGCACTGGCTGCTCTTCCAGAGGACCTGGGTTCCATTCCCAGCACCTACGTGGTGGCTCGTAACCATCTAATACTCCAGTCCTAAGTCCTCTTCTGTCTTCCGTGGGCACCAGGCATGCTCATGGACACCAGGCACACATATGGTGCTAAGCATACATTCAGTCAAAACACTCAAAAATTAAAATAATTAAGCAAAAAGTTATTTTCAAAGACAGGTGTGGTAGTGCACACCTTTAATCTTGTACTTGGAAGGCAGAGCCAGGCGGAACTCTTTGAGTTTGGAGCCAGCCTCGTCCACATGGGAATTTCCGGGACAACTAAGCATTCATAGAGAGACCCTGTCTCAAAAGAAAACAAAAGCAGGAGGGAAAACACACGAACATGTGCGCGCACACACAAACAAAAAACACACACACACCAAATAAACAAGCAAACAAAAAACAAAGTTATAATGTGGGACTGTAATACAGTAATGCAGGCCTGATGCCAGCAATAAAAATTCCATTCTTTTTTTAATTTAGTATACAAAGTAATAGGTTTCATTCAGCATTTTCATAGTGGTATGTCATTTTACTTTGTTCTAATTCATCCTGTGCCCGCTCTTACCTCTCTGTTCTCCTCTTGGCAAGTGCTACTCACTTCTTCTTCTACTTTTAAGTCACATTTATTCCTTTACTCTCACCTTTCTTTTTCCCTTCTGCCTCCCTTAAGATCTCTTATGGTCCCCTTTCACACACACACACACACACACACACACACACACACTTAAATCTGCAGTCCCTATACAAGAGAAAACATGCTGTATTTGTCTTTCTGAGTCTGGCTTATCACTTAACAATGATCTCTAGTCACGTCTAGTTTCCTGTAAGTTTCAAGATTTCATTTTTCTTTGCAGATGAACAAAATTCCATCATGCATGTATACTGAAGAGAATTATGTATGATTGTATCATGTATATATGCTTTTAAACCATTTATTTGTGGATAAGCACAAATAAATGGTTCCATTTCTCAACTACGATGACCGGTGCAGCAACAAAATCCTATGACCAAGTATTTCTAGGATATTTTTTGGAGTCCTTCCTCAATACACGAGGAGTGAAATGGATGTGAAGGAGGATCAAGAGAACTCAAGCAGACCTAGAACACAGGGACTAGACACTTTCAGAAGAGCTATTCCTTGCTCCCTGTTGTCTCTTCCATCCCCACACCCAGGAGATCGCACCTGTGACAAAATGATTGTGGGGGGAGGGAAGGAGATTATGCAAGGGAGGGTTCAACCCAAGGGAGGGTCCCCAGGAGCCTATAAAAAGTCTCAGCCAAAGCCCCTAGGCAGACTCCTACCTCTGGGCCTCATCGAATTATCTGTTCTAATAAAGTTTATAGCTTTTGTTTTAAGTCTTGTGGCAGGAGTGTCTGAGCCCCAGCTGCAACCGAAACTGTTGCGTTCGCTCATCCGCCCCCTAGGTATGTGACTGTTCCTCTGTGTCTGGGACCCTCAAGATCCCTACTCTCCCTCTCTAGTGATTGCCATTTTGGATTCAGGGATCCTGCAGTTTCACCTTGCCCACCTCAGGCCTCTAGTTGTTACAGTCCATCAGCGTCATCTCACTCTTCAAATGTCACTTCACTGTCTGAAAGGGTCTTCTTTGTCCATCCCACAGAATGAATTAGGTGGTAACACGTGGGCCATATGGTAGTTCTGGTTTTAGTTTGTTGTCTTGTTTTGTTTTTAGGATTATCCATCTTGATTTCTATAGTGGTTACACCAATGTATATTGCCAGCGGGGTCTAAGTATTAGTCTTGTTTGTTTGTTTGTTTGTTTGTTTGCTTTTTGGAACAGGGTTTCTCTATGTAATTTCCCTGGCTGTCCTGGACTCACTCTGTAGACCAGGCTGCTTTGAATTCACAGAAATCCTCCTGCCTCTCCCTCCCAAGTGCTGGATTAAAAGTATGCACCACCATGCCTGGCTACTTCTTCCTATTTTTATCCTTCTTATTTCTCTTGACTTAATATCCTAACTAAGCCATTGTTTCTTTGATTTATATTTGATACCTGGACAATAATGTGTCTTGGGAAGTTCTTTTCTGAGCACATCTATTTGACATTCCCAGTGCCTCTTGCATTTTGATATCCAGGCCCCCTCCTTAGATTTGGGAGAATATCTTCTACAATTTTGTTTATTAGTTCTGTATGCCTTAACTTAATCTCAATTCTCATCTTATCCCAGAATTCTTAGTTGCTATGGTCATACTTTTTTCCTTATTGAAATTCACATATATTATTTCCTCAATTTTGTCCTCTATTCCTGTTATTCTTTCTTCTGTTTGGTCAAGTCTGTTGATGATATTTTTGTTATATCTTTTATATTTGGTTTATTGATTGTGTTCATTTCCAACAGTTCTATGTTTCTTTTTTAGAAATAATTTCCTTAATAGAATAAATAGGTATGTATGTGGGTTGAGAAGGAAAGAGAGCAGTAAAAGATAAATACAAGGAGAGACAGCTAAAACTAAGAGCCATTTGAGGGGTCATATAGAAAACTAATACAGAAGGAGCTTCTGTATATATTTTTCTGTGTATACTTTTCATATAGAGATAGATAGATAGATAGATAGATAGATAGATAGATAGATAGATAGATATGAAGGTGATCTAAGTGGAATTGCCAAAAAAACAGTGGAGACAGAGCCCCAACTGGACATCCCTCATCACCAAATAAAGACTCCAGTTCCAGAAATGAATTACATCTTATCGAGTTGTTGGTCAAAGGAGCTCTAAGGAAATCCCCAAACAACCCAGGCTACTGCCAAAGCTCTTGATTGCTCTCCACAAAATGATGATAGGCCCTATTGTTGAAGACAACACCTACGTAACTTGCTGGGCAAGGAGAAATGAGGTTGTGCCTACCTAGGGCCTTTGCCCCTAATGACTAGTGTTGGGATGGATTCCTGGAGAGACTCTAGCATCAGTCCAAGTCCAGAGCAAGGAACGACAGAGGAACCTCTGAGACAGTGAATCACAGTAAGCCACCCCAAAAGACAATTTTAGTTTGTAAACATGGTTTTCCTGCATTAGAAATGGGAAACTCCATTTCAGAGTCCTTAAGAACAAGGGTAGGGGCTGGGATACAGAGTTAATAAAATGTAACTGATAAAAAAAAAAAAAGAAAAAAAAGAAAAAAAAAAAAGAACAAGGGTAGGAGTTGAGGGGATAGAAACATGACTTGAAAAAGCCATCGCAGTACTCACTGCAATTATGACCATCAGAGTAAACCCCTCTCTACTGTTAATTGTAATCCTTACATTCTTCCTCTCAAAAAAAGGTTGAAAATAGCTATACAACAAGAAAAATTAGCTATGATAACATAAAGGCTTGAGAAATAATTTTTAGACAGAGGAACTAAGAGAACAGAAAATGATTAATTGTGAACCTGTGGTGCCTAATGAAACTGAGGATCAAGGTAGACAGCTTATTGATCATGAGTAAGAAGCCTGGCTCACTGGAGTGGAGCCCAGCTCACTGGCATGGAGCTGGGCCTGGAATGAGAGCGCCTAAATGTCTAGTTTATGTGTGGATTCATAAAGATCTAATTGACCACAAATCTGGACCCAGAGGGACCTGCAAAGACTGATGCACCAACCAATGACCATGCAGGACCTAGACCCCATGCTCGGGTGTAGCTGATAGACAGCTCAATCTCCATGTGTGTTCCCTAGTAAGGGAGCAGGGGCTGTCTCTGATATGGACTTTGTTGCCCACTCTTTCATCACTTCCCCCTTACCAGGCCACAGAGGAAGAGGACACAGGGAGTCTTGATGAGACTATATAGATTGGGGTCAGACGGTAAGAAAGGAGGTCTCCCCCTTTCTGAGGACTAGGGGAGGGAGACAGGGAGGAAGAGGAAGGGAGGGTGGAACAGAAAGGAGATGAGGGAGGGGGCTACAATCAGGATATAAATTGAATATGTTATGAAAAATAAATTTAAATAATAAAAAAGATCTAATCGTATCTTGATAAACAAAAAGGGGAAATAAGATTAGCTGAAAGACACTGGTGGAAAACTACCGAATTAGGTCACCCTGTACACTAACAATGTTTTAGCATCAGAATGGAACTTAGGGAATATGTTGCATTGGGGAAGAGGTTTTGCGTATATTTCCATAGGTGATGAAAGACTATGGGCTACACCAAAATTGATAGAGGTGTCATCCAAATAAGAGAATCTTCCAAACGAAAGGCGCGACTCAAGGAAGAGACCCAGAAAGACAGCAATGCACATCATGCAAAAAGCAGATCCCCCTGCACAGAGACAGCTTAACAAACCAGCTGAAGAGGGACAGATAGTCCATCAGACTGACAAACAGGGAAATCTTGGTGCTGAAATGGACTGTTGCTGAAGGACAGATGATGATCAGGACTGAAATTGTGGAGGCTCATTCCATCAATGACTGAGTGTATCTTCCTAAGGACATTCATACTGTTAAGTTTGTAAGACTGATATTTGTTTCTATTGTAAAAGTTAAACTGTACACTTTTTAGCTTAAACAGAAAGGGGAAAGTTGTAGAGAAATTTTAATTCGTATCATGGCTTTTCTGGCATGAGATCACAGCCAAAGACCTTCCAAATCTGTGTGATCTGGCTAGAATATAAACAGGCCTTTAATCCAGCAGACAGAGGCAAGCAGATCTGAGTTCAAGAACAGCCTGGTATAGAGCAAGGAGGTAAAGAAAAGCTTGGGTCCAGGCATGGTGGTACACGCCTTTAAGCCCAAACAATGAAGGTAAAGTTAGTTGTAGTTTGTAGAAGGAAGCACCCATGTTCGAAAGTGACGTTTAATTGAATGGCAGAGAAAGTGACAAATCAGAGATTTGACAGGCTAGGATACTCCCAGCTCTCAGAAGAGAGGGGAAAGGGAAGCTGCTTAACAGGCAATGGGGGAGAGCAGAAGGAGGAAGAAGAGGAGGAGAGGGAAGAGGGGGAGAAGAAGGAAGAGGCAGTTTTACCAGGACAAATACAGAGACAGGCTGGAGAGAAAACAAGTTAGACATAGGTAAACACAGAATGAGCCAGAGAATGAGGAGTCAGAAGATTAGAGCAGATTGCTGGTGTTAGTTTGAGGCCAAGCAGAGCAATTCTGAGAGAGAAGCCAGGTTTAATAAATTAGCTGGGAGAGGAGTTTGAGCCAGAACAGCTGAGTTGAACCAGCCAGCCAGAGCTCAGTAAGAACAAGAAAGGGTTAGCTTATTAAGCATTAAGCCTCAGAGACTGAAAACATTCTCGGCCTAGATTAGACTGTAGGGAGGCTAGAAGCTTCCAGGACCAGGCCTAGGTTATCAGGAGGAAGTAAGTCTCCAAGAAGACAATTGAACCAGGTGAAAAAAAGTTCATTTTATAGTTCATGGTCCTGGAAGGGACTCTGCACACGACCAAAGGAGAAAGGTAAACAGCAATTGGCTACACACCCTTTGATCTATAATGGTGACCTGCATGCCATACGGACTGATGCTGTGGTAGCACAAAGTTTTTGGGAGTCACCAATCACCATCTGATTAGATTTAACCTCGCTCCAGGAGATGGAACCCATGCTTGGATGGCCAAGAGCCTAAACTGGATAGGCCAGAAACCTAGGGGAAAACCAAATACTACTGTTCTGCTAAAGGAATGTAGCAACAAAATGACTCCTAATGACATTCTGCTCTATTCATTGGTCAGTGTCTTGCTCTTCCATCATCAGAGAAGTTTCCTCCTGGCATGGATGGGAATAAATACAGAAACCCACAATAAACAGAGAATGAGAGACCTTGGAACACTTGGCCCTAAATAGGATGACTCCATCAAATCCCTCCCCACACCCTGTGCGAGAGGAAGCAGAAAGACCGTAAGAGCCAGAGGGGATGGAGGACACCAAGGAAACACGGCCTTCTAAACACAGAATGACTGAAGTATGCATGAACTCACAGAGACTGTGGCATCGTGCTCAGGGCCTGCATAGGTCCAAGCTGTTGAGAGCAGAAGTGAACACAAGCCCAGTCTTCAATCCAGAAGCTCTCTCTGATCGACACCCACTCACAAATGAATGGGTAGTTTTCTTCAACAGTCTCGCTGGGTATACAAACCGCTCTTAAGGGCAGGTCCCATGACCAGCAGTAGCTGAGCAACACAAAATGAACTCAATGGCATTTTCTGAAGGTACTTTGTCTCAAACAGTTTGGGCTTTACTTTCTCTCTCTTTTTTTTTTTTTTTTTGCTTTTTGAGACGGGGATTCTCTGTGTAGCTCTGGCTGCCCTGGAACACACTTTGTAGACCAGGCTGGCCTTGAACTCAAGAGATCTTCCCGCCTCTGTCTCCTCAGTGATAGGATTGAAAGCATTCATAATCACACACAGCTGAGTTGGAGGCTTTTTTTTTCATCTTACATGTCTTTTGTATATGTATATTACGGTTTCCAGTTTTGTGTTTTCATGGAATTTGTATGTGCAAACATGTGTCTCTGCATCTATGTTTTTCTTGTGATTTTTTTTCTTTGGCTCTTTTTCTTCTGTTTGTATTGTCTTATTCTGAGTTGTTTTTATTTTCTTTTTATTATTATTAGATATCTGTTTGTATTCTAATGAGATAAGGAGAGAGAAAGAAAGGTGTGTATTTCAGTGGGTGGGGAAACAGGAAGGATCCAGGAGGAGCTGGAGGAAGAGCAAACTGTAATTGGAATATATTATGTAAAAAAATTAATTTCCAGTTTTAAAGAATTCATTTCCTTGTTGAAACTTTCTTCCATGTTAATTACATTTTTATACATCTCACTGATTTTCTCATCCATTTTACTGACTTTCTTTTGTGTTCTGTCTTTCTTCTCCAGGTTCTTGCTTGTATTCATTTGCTTATTTGAATCTTCTCTGAAACCACTGGTCATTACCACTAATGAACGTTTTGGATCTTCATCCATCACTTTACCTTGGAGTCGAGGAATTGGGATGTTAATCTTTCAGGATCACATCTCGCTTCTTCATATTCCTCGTGCTTCTGTGACGCAATCTATACATCTGTTAGTTTGGAAATCCCTTCTGCCTTATTTTGGAATCTTCCTCTTGAGCAACCTCTGCTCTTGAGGACATAATCCCCAGTGCCACACAGTGAGGAAACAACTGTTCTACCAGCAACGCCGCAAAACCACTGATGATGCAGAAACACCACTGAATTAGACCAAACTCTTCATACCAGTTACTGTGACAAAACACCATAACCAAAGAAACTCATGAAAGGCCATGCCTCCAAGCTGTTCCGCCAACTCTGCACCAACATGTGAGCAGACGAGTCTACGTGGACCATTCTCATTTAAACTACCACACTCCCATTGACTCACCACCAACGGTCATGAGGTAGAAAATGAGAGCTCGAATGTAGAATGCACTATGAAGCTAAAATTAGTTAGGGTAGATGTGGAAATGAATGAGATGAATGAATGAGTCGGGGAAAAGGGAAAACAGAGAAAAATAAAGCCTACATAAGAGCAGGGGCTGGAAAAATGGCTCAGTGACCAAGGGCACGGAGCTTATGGAGGACCTGAGTTCGGTTCCCACTACCCAGAGTGGTCTACAGTCATTTGAAACTTCAGTCCCAGGAGTCTGACACCCTCTTACACTCCCTGGGCATCAGGTGTGCCTGTCATACACATATAATAAATACACCTGTTTTTCAAAGAGTGGAAGGAATGTTATGGAGGAAAAATAGTAGAACTTCAGGACCTTTTTTTTTTATTTTAGAGCAACTCCTTTTTGTTTGTTTTTGTTTTATGTGTAGGGGTGCTTTGCCTGCTTGTATGGCTGTGTACCCTATGTGTGTAGGACCCAAAGGTGCCAGAACAAGGCACTGGATCTTCAAGGTGTTGGAGTTAGAGATGATTGTGAGTCCCCAGGATGAGGGTACTGGGAGTTGAATCCAAGTCTTCCAAAAGAACAAAAAATTTTCTCAACCACTGAACCATCTCTTCAGCCCCAAGAAAATATTTTTTAAAAAGTAAAAATATTTCCCAATAACACAAAAGCTTAAAAACAAAATTAAATAAATGTAAGAAGAAAAATGAAACATAAACACACACACACACACACACACACACACACATGCACCCACACACAGAGAAAAAAACACTGGTCCAGCAGGTGAGAGCACGTGCTGCTTCTTTAGAGTTCGGTTCCCAGCAGCCACATCTTCTGACCTTTATAAGCACCATGTGCACATGCGGTGCCCATACATAGATGCAGGCCAAATGTTCACACACCAAATAAAATGAACAAACCTAATAATAAAAAACAAACAAACAAACAAACAACCCCAGCCAGAAAAAATAGAAGACATAGCAGAGAGACAGAAAGAGGATGGTTAAAATAGGGACAAAAAAAAAAGGGGGGGGGAATCTTTAAAATGTTGTCCAATAAAGTAGATGGAGGGCCTGAAGAAATGCCTCAGCAGTTAAGAGCACTGGCTGCTCTTCCAGAGGTCCTGAGTTCAATTCCCAGAACCCACGTGGCAGTCCACACCCGTCTGTAATTCCAGTTCCAGCGGGTCTGTTACCTTCACCCCGATGCACACAAAACAAAATTAAATACATTTTTAAAATTTAGATGACTGTATAAGAAGGAATAAAAATTTTAAATATATTCTTAAATACAACAAAATAAACATATTATTAAAACTGCAGGGTTTTATTTCTTTTTTTTTTTTTTTTTGCTGTTGGGTCTTTTGTTTTTTGTTGTTGTTGTTTTGTTTTGGGTGTTTTGGGTATTGTTGTTGTTGTTGTCTTGGTTATTGGAGACAGGGTTTCTCTGTGTAACAGCCCTGGCTGTCATGGAACTCTCTTTGTAGATCAGGCTGGCCTCCAACTCACCGCTCCCAGCTGCAATAATTTTTAAAGGTGGAGAGCACAAAGGGAGGAAGACGAAGTGTTGAAATAATGTTTTTTCGCAATTCCCATCAAAATACCAACTCAGTTCTTTACCGGTCTTGAAAGAAAAATTCTCAGCTTCATATGGAGAAACAAAAAAAAAAACAGAATCTCCAAAACGATCCTGTACAACAACAGATCATCTGCAGGTATCTCCATCACCAATCTCAAGTTGTACTACAGGGCAATAGTAATAAAAACTGCATAGTATAGGCATAGAAACAGAAAAGAGGATCAATGGAACCAAATAGAAGACCCAGAAATAAACCCACACACCTATGAATACTTGATTTTTGACAAAGAAGCCAAAACCATTCAATGGAAAAAAGACAAATGGTGCTGGTCCAACTGGATGTTTACATGTAGAAAAATGAAAATAGATCCATATTTATCACCCTGCATAAAACTAAAGTCCAAGTGGATCAAAGACCTCAACATAAAACCAGATACTCTAAATCTGTTAGAAGAAAAAGTGGGAAAGAGCCTATAACTTATTGGCACAGGAGACAACTTCCTGAACAGAACACCAACAGCACAGGCTCTAAGAGCAACAATCAATAAATGGGACCTCATGAAACTGAAAAGCTTCTGTAAAGCAAAAGACACTGTCGTCAGAACAAAACAACAGTCTACAGACTGGGAAAGGATCTTCACCAACCCTGTATCTGACAGAGGGCTGATATCCAGCATATATAAAAAACTAACAAAGTTAAAAAGCAGTAAGTCAAGTAACCCAATTGAAAAATGGGGTACGGAGCTAAACAGAGAATTCTCTGTAGAGGAATATAGAATGGCAGAGAGACACTTAAAGAGATACTCAACATCCTTAGCCATCAGGCAGATGCAAATCAAAACGACCCTGAGATTTCACCTTACACACATCAGAATGGCTAAGATGAATAACTCAGGTGACAACACATACTGGAGAGGATGCGGAGAAAGGGGATCCCTCCTCCATTGCTAGTGGGAATGTAAACTGGTACAACCACTTTGGAAGTCAATCTGGCACTTTCTTAGACAATTAGGAATAGCGCTTCCTCAAGATCCCACTATACCACTGCTAGGCATATACCCAAAATTTGCTCAAGTACACAACAAGGACATTTGCTCAACCATGTTTGTAGCAGTTTTATTTGTAATAGCCAGAACCTGGAAACAACCCAGATGTCCTTCAATGGAGGAGTGGATACAGAAATCGTGGTATTTTTACACAATGGAATATTACTCAGCAATCAAAAACGTGAAAATCATGAAATTTGCAGGCAAACGGTGGGATCTAGAAAAGATCATTCTGAGTGAGGTATCCCAGAAGGAGAAAGACACACATGGTATATACTCACTCATATAGTCCTACAAGATATGTTAAGCATAATGAAATCTATACACATAAAGATAAACAAGAAAGAGGAACCAGGGTAAGATGATCAATCCTCACTTAGAAAGACAAATGGGATGTGCATTGGACACAGGAGAAAACAAGTAACAGGACAGGAGCCTACCGCAGAGGGCCTCTGAAAGACTCTACCTACCAGTGTATCAAAGCAGATACTAAGACTCATAACCAAACCTTCGGCAGAGTGCAGGAAATCATATGAAAGAAAGGGGAGTTAGTATGACGTGGAAAGGATAGGAGCTCCACAAGGACCAAATATATCTGGGCACAGGGTCTTTTCTGAGACTGACATTCAACCAAGGACCATGTATGGATATAACCTAGAACTTCTGCTCAGACAAAGCCCATGGTAACTCAGTAACCAATTGGTTTCCCATAGTAAGGGGAACAGGGACTATTTCTGACAGGAACTCAATGGCAGGCTCTTTGACCTCCCCACCCCTCAAGGGAGGAGCAGTCCTGCTAGGCCACAGAGGAGGACTTTGCAGCCAGTCCTGAAGATACCTGATAAAACAGGGTCAGATGAAAGGGGAGGAGGTCCTCCCCAATCAGTGGACTTGGAAAGGGGCAGGGAGGACGTGAGAGAGGGAAGGAGGATTTGGGAGGGAATGAGGGAGCGGGATACAGCTGGGATACAGTTAATAAAATGTAACATAATAAAAAAAAATTTAAAAAAGAAATAGCGGTTTTGTTTTGTTTTTTTTTCTCCTGAGATCTCAAAACTTAGAGGCTACTATTTATACGCTTGAGTGGGGAGGTCAGCTGGACTTAGGCAGTCTCGCCGGTCCCGTGACCTGTCACTTCTTGGGTACAGGGGGCCTCTGCTGGCCGTACTTAGCTTTGCAGTCTGCGGGCTGGGCCGGCTTTTCTCACCCTGTTGAAATCCTCCAGCCCACACCGCCCGGTGGCTTCTGCCGTAGCTGGAGGTGTCCTGAGCTCCTCACAGGCGGAGGACCAGGCTTCCTTCTTCCAAACCTCCTGTGTATCCACCACCCTGCGGGCGGGGTGCGGCTGGGGACCGGGCAGACCTCGGGGGCCTTCAGTTTGCAGGCTCTCTCACCTTTCCCCGGGGCTCCACCGCCCGAGCTCAGCCTCCCGCCACGCCCACTCCTCCGCGGGCCTTGGTACCCGCCCTTCCTGCTCTCTACGCTGCTCCCCGGTTCCTAGTCCTGCTGCTGTGGCAGAATGAAGTCAGTCTCTGGCTTTACTTGTTTCTTGTTCTCAGGCCCACAAGGTGGCTCGCTTTCAAGCAGCGGTTCTCTCTCGGGACCGCACATTTGCCAAGCCATACAGAGCGAGTCACTGTTCAGCAAAATCTACGGCTGGATTTGGGGCTCGTGAGGGCTGTGCACTGCTAGTCTCTTTTGACCGGTCACCTGCCTTACGTTTTGGAATATCTTCTACCCCCACCCACTTAGGGCTTCGCACTGCGGGACTTGAGCAAGACCTTCTCCACACAGCACCTGTCTTTTTTTTTTCCCCCTCGATTCTTCCAGATATCTATCAATACCCTCGTGGATATCTGAAGCCTGCCCTTCCTTTGTTTTAGAATTATTTTTACTTTGAGTGTTTTCCTGAACGTATGTATGTGAGTATTGCTAGAGCCCTTTTCCTGTAGAGGACAGGAGAGTGTCAGATCCTGGAGTTACGAGCCATCCTGTGGATGCTGCAACCAAACCAAAGTTCTCTGCGGGGACAAGTCACCTTAGCCCCTCAGCACCTTTCAGCTCCCTTTCTTTTAATTTTCATTTCATTTTATGTGTATGGGAGTTTTGCCTGCATGTGTGGCTGTGTGCCACATGTGGCCAGTGCCCTTGGAAGCCAGAGGAGGGCATTTGATCTCCTGGGACTGAAATTACAGACAGTTGCATGCTGGAGATTGAACCCCAGGTTCTCTGTACAAGCAGCCAGTGCTCTTAAGAGCTGAGCCGTCTCTCCACCACCACCACCCTTTAGTTTTGTTCGGTTTTGCTTTTTATTTGTGTTTGATTTTGTTTTTTTCAGACAGTTTCTCTGTGTAGGCCTGTCCTGGAACTGGCTCTGTAGACCAGGCTGGCTTAGAACTAACTCACAGTGATCCACCTGCCTCTGCCTCCCAACGGCTGTCATTAAAGCCATGAGCTGCCACCACCTGGCTCATTTTTGTTTTCTTATTGTGCTCATCTTCAGTGGTTCAGGTGGAGACAGCTTCATCTGCCCATCTACCTGGAAGTGTCTGTAAAGTCAAAACTTCCCTGTGGTTTTAGCATCTAGATGGGACGATAAAATCAGTGTTAACTTCACTGCATTGGCTAGCCACCATGGACCCTGGCTACAGGCACGTTTAAGAAAATGTATTTGTGGAACTATCTATAGCTTCACAGCAGCTTGGAAAAAATGGAATTAGCAACGGTGATTACGTTACCCAGACCTGGTAGGGAGGTCTAATTTCCAGATCCGATCAGACTACTTGAAGGAACTAAGGACTGACTTTACGAAGATAAAAATAACCCTTAGGATCAGGCATTAAAGTGGTATTGAGTTACGCAGAGCCAAAACCTGAGCAGCCAAATCCAGAAAACAGCTCAGAACTCCGTGTACCTGGATGTGTGGAGACCAAAGGCCTTGTTGGAAACTCTTGGAAGGCAGTCACCGTGGAGACTAAGGAGGCCAGAACATTTTGTAAGGACTACCCAGTTGGGCTATCCTCTGTTGCTGACTCTGCCCTTCTCTGGTTGAGCACACAGTAGAACCGTCTCTAACAGGTGACACACATCTACCCAGGGCAAGAGAAAACAAGGCCCAGGGCAGGGACAGGAACAGTCCTCTCTCATTTTTTGGAAAGGGTATCAGCTTGGTGAACAAAATTAACAACTGCCAGTTTGAGCTGCCCTCTGATCCTAGCACCTGGGAGGCAGAAGCAGGTGGATCTCCATGGGTTTGAGGCCAGCCTGGTCTACAGAGTGAGTCTCAGGACAGCCAGGGCTACACAGCGAGACCTGTAATAGAAGAATCTGTATGAAAGTATCATCTAGCAGTTGGAATTTTTAAATTACTTCTCATTTTATGAGCATTGGTGTTTTTTCCTGCATGTCTTGGTGAGGCTGTCAGATCCCCTGGAACTGGAGTCATAGACAGTTGTGAGCTATGGGTGCTGGAAAGTGAAGCTGGGTCCTCTGGAAGAACAGCCAGTGCTCCTAACCACTGAGCCGTTTCTCCAGCCCAATATTTTTTTAATCTAAAGAAAAACTAGGTAGCACTAGTAGAAGACACTACTCTTACTTTCCAACCACGCCCACCTCTTAATATTTCAAAGCTTCTTCCTCGACCTAAGGCTAACCACTCGCCATCTCATTCTTGCACTGAAACCTTAGAGGAACTATTGCTCCACCCCTCACACATAGGAGGGCACATAGCCTCAGGCCATCTATACTGGTATACAGATGGCAGCTCCCTTGTATACGAGGGAGCACGAAAAGCAGATTATGCCATTGTGTCGGATACTGAGGTGGTTGGGGCATGAGCCCTCTCTGCCTACACCACTAAAAAACAGGCCAAACGAATAGCTCTTACCCACACCTTCCAGTTGCCACAGGGACAATCCCTAAACATCTACACATCTAAATATCTTTCATATTCTTCTCTCCCATGCTGCTATCTGGAGAGAGCACGGGTTACTGACAAGAAAGGATCAATATCTGATGCAGACCCAATTATGGCCATGCTAATTGCCTCCCACCTCCCCACAGCTATCAGAATAGCTGAGGTCCCATCAGAACAATTCCACCATCTCCAAGGTAGGTAACCGAGCTGTCAAGGCCACTAGATCTGCAGCCCTCGGAGGCCTAGACTCGTCTCACCCACCAAAGGACATCCTTACACCAGAACCCACATATCCCATCACCTCCTGACACTCACTCCATTCTGTCCTACCTGCACCATCTCTTCCATCCTGATAGCCAAGCCTTATCTAACCTGGAGCCCACCCCTGAGGACTTACATTTCTTAAAGACTATCACCGCCTCTTGTAAAATCTGTCACATGTCAGATCCCAACTCCAGGTATTGTAGCAGGTGGCTCAGACAACACTAACTCCTCAGGGGCAGATTCACTCAGCTGCGGTGGTGTCTTCTGATGGCTGAAAAAGGTGGCCTTTGCCTCCTCCTTCAAGAGAAGGCTGCTTTTATGTAAATCAGTCGGGCAGAGTTACAGACCTCCAAAAAGGAAGGGAACAACTTGAGGCCCCCAATTCTTGGGCATTTGAAAACCCCATATGGAAGTGGTCTCTGCCCTTCCTGACCCCTCTCTTTCTCATCTTTTTGCTCTCACTATCTGCACTCTGCTTTATCAACTTCTTCTCTACATTCCTCCAGTTAACAAATCAAAAATCTCTAACCAAACCACTAACCAGTTACTCTCACAGGATTATCAACCTCTGCCCAAAGAATCGGACCCTGATGGTAAGGACCAGCTCTACCCCAAGAATGACAATGTCCCTCATCAGTAGGAAACAGCCTAAAGCGCACAAATTGCCCCTATTCCCTCCTCGCCATCACTCCTCTTCCTAGTTTTTGTTTTAATAAAAACCAAATGTTAGGAGTCAGGCAACTTCACAGCCAGCCCCAGAAACCCAGCGACAGCAAGACATGTCACTACCAGCTGCCAAGAATGACACTCCTGTGTCCATCCGAGCATGCACCGGGCCACCTTACCCAGAGGCAGTCTCTGTCTAATAAACTTCCCACACAGGACTTGCTGCATGGTGTTTTGTGCTGTGATTTACAACCCATCCCATGGCTCCCCAATCTCAACACACCCCAGCTTCCTTCTTTGTCCAAGGGCAGCCTGATCACTTATCACTATGGTAAGCCCTCTCGGGAAAATGCCCTCCCCCACTAATGCTCTGCCCATGTGTTCACACTCCAACTCCATATCACTTCTCTTATCACCCAAGTTACCATGTCCAGCACCACCTGATCCACTAGTGTGATGGACCCTCATTCTCACACAGTTAAGAGAAGAGAATACGGGAAGAGGGCTAGCAAATCAAGATAAAACAGTACATTGGCACCCAATGGCAAAGGTAAAAAAGCCTGTTTAAGCTTATAGCATGTTATTGTTCATAAAGAGAGTAATAAACAGGGCCAGCAGGATGGCTCAGTGGATAGACGCTTACCTGTGGTATGAGTCTGACAAACTGAGATAGAGTTCAATCCCCACAGGATAAAACCAATTCCACAGCTGTATTCTGACCACACCCACACTATGAATCACACACACACACACACACACACTTGACAAAATATCTTGTGTATTGTATGGATGCAACACCTGTCAATAATCTGATGGCCTACAGCTTAGGCAGAAAATATGAGGTGGGACATCCAGCACGCAGGAAGGATTCTGGGATAGAAATCTGGCTGGCAAAATATAAGGACAGACACATGGTACCTAAGCAGAGGTAACCAGCCACTTGGCTAAATGTAGATTAGAAAAAGTTGTGGTTTTTTAAAGTTATGAGCTAGTCAGAGAAGAGCCGAGGTATTTGTAAATATATGTATTTTGAGTATTCTGGGAGCTTGGGCCTGGAGGGAAAACCACTTACAACACACATTAATTTAAAAAAAAAATGTAAAAACAGGAAGAGTGAGGTGAATACGATCCAAACACATACAAACTTCAATTTTTGAAGAAAATTTAAGTAATAAATTATGTTACAGAAATATACAATTATGCTAGGTATGTTGGCACTTGCCTGTAATTGCAGCACTTGGGAGGCTGAGGCCAGCCTGGGCTACTTGTGAAATCTTGCCCCCTCCCACCTCCAAAAACCTCCAAAAATAGAAATTCCTATGAGAAAACGGAACAGACTCCAGTAGAAAATTCTCTTTAGTAAACAACCACAAGAAAGCGCTCGTCAGTTAGGTTCCACTAATTTTTCTTCATTCTCTTTGATTTTTTCCCCTGGCCTTCTGTTCCATTCTCTGCAGGTCTTTTCTTCAATCCCTTCATTTTCCTGGTTTGTAGTTTGCTTAGGTCTTGCTTCTGCATATGAATCCTTCCAAAAGTTGTACCGAAAGTATCCTGGGAAATGTTCTTTCTCTTCTTTGGCTGTATAAAAAAAAAAAAGAAGAAGAAGAAGAAGAAAAAAAAAAGAAAAAATAAATAAAGTGTGTGTAATTTTTAAAATAGCCTTATAATATATAAACTGGTAAAACTCTAGCATGTAACTATCTTAGTACTAATTCTCATTGTGAAACTCTCTCACACACACACAAAAAAAACACAACACAGCTTTACACACCTTTCTTCTCTAAGGATCTCACTCAGAGCTAGCCACTAGTCTCTCCTCCATGCCCAAGAATGCTGCCACCTGGGTGAAAGGTCAGGTCATCTGGCAAGAATCATGACCCTGACCACTGCAGTACATCCTGATAGTTTGCTGTGCTTCCATCAGAAGTGTAGGTGTTAGTTCAATCTGTTATTACTCCAGAGTTAAGATTTCTACTTATTGCTTCAAAAAAAAAATTATTGCTATTCATGTGCATGTGTGGATGCAGGGGCCACAGAGGCCACCAGAGAGGTTACGGGATTTCTGAGCTCAAACTCTGGTCCTCTGCAATAGTACCAAGTGCCCTTAACCACTGAGCCATCTCTTTAGCCCTTTTATTTGCTTTTGAAATAATTTAAAAGTCAAAATAAGGGCTAGAGAAATGGCTCAGAGGTTAAGAGCACTGGCTGCTCTTCCAGAGGTCCAGAGTTCAATTCCCAGCAGCCACATGGTGGCTCACAACCATCTATAATAAGATCTGGTGCCCTCTCCTGGCATGCATCAGACAGAATGTTGTACAGACAATAAATAAATCTTAAAAAAAAAAAAGTCAAAATAAGCTGGGCAGTGATGGTACCTATCTTTAATCCCAGCACTTGGGAGGCAGAGGCAGGTGATCTCTGTGAGTTTGAGGCCAGCCTGGTCTACAGAGTAAGTTCCAGGACAGCCAGGGCTACACAGAGAAACCTAGTCTCAAAAAGGTCAAAACAAAACAAAAAAGCCAAAACAAAGCTGGGCCTGGTACTGAATGCCTATAATCCAGCACTTGAGGATCTGAGACAGAAGTTTAAGGCCAGCCTAGGTTACAACTCAATAAACATTTAATGCCTACATCATTCTAGAAAAGCCCTTCACCCAGTTCATGATGCCCAAAACTGTTCTGGTTTGGCTCAAAATGACAGTCTTGGCTACAAAAAAACTGACAGCCAAGCTAGAGTCCTGGCTTTTGCATCTCTCTGTTACCTTTATATGGATAGGTTCTTTCTCCTTTTTCTGAATATAGAAATACACACAGTACCACATCACAGGTAATGTACCTTGAGAGCTTTGGGCATTTTCATAGACAATTTGTAAAGGTCATCTGATGCTAAGTGTGTCCTCCTCATGACCAGGTCCAATGATGGGCCCATCTCTTCCAGTTCGATCCGTGGAGTTCTGCACCCAGATTTCTTCAACAGCAGCCTTTATAAACAGGAGGAAAATACTGTTTTGATTTTTTTTTTTTAAGTCTCCTCTGAAATCTTTGTTGAGAGGGTTTTTTAGCTTCAAATGGTAAGCTACAAAGGCCAAACCTCTTAAACATTTGGCTAGCAGAAATGAAATCATGCAATATTGCTGAGAAACAAGTATACAAATAAGTCAGTGGTAGAGCTCATGAATGTTTGCACAAGGCCCTTAAATGTGATACCTAGTACCAAAATAATAACTATAACTGGACTTCTAGAACAGTATGTTTAAAAAGATTAGCAAATTCCCATTTCCAACATTGTATGAGTTAAGTCAACCCATTCAAAATCAACTTTTCCCTACAACACATTAATGACCTCAGTAGATGGAGGTAAATCTAATAAGAAAATCACAACTTCTTTAAAACACTACATCCAAATAACTCCAGATCTAAAATATCTGAGGGAGCAGGAGAAAGGCAGAGTGAGGAGCTGTGAACAGACAAGAGGGAAGTCTTAGCATTTTCTCTGTATTAACATATTAACAGTACACTCATGGAATGACTATGACGCTTTTTACATATGGACACACCTTGTGTATTCATGATGCTCACCCGCTTTTCTTCTGCACCCCACTTCCCAGTCACTAACACTCTTTTCCTCTCAGGTCCACATCTCCCCCCAATTGTTTTGTGAGTGGTAGCCTAAGAAGAGCTGAAAGACCTGCAGATTAGCCAGATGTGGTAACCCCAGCACTTGGAAAATGGAGGCCTGAGAACTAGCTACAGGCCATTCTCTGCTAAACAGTGACTTCAAGGACAGTTTGGGCTATGTAAAACACTGTCTCAATACAATAAAAAAAACAACCAGCCCCAAATCTGACCATTATATTCAGCAACCATATTTGATAGAGCAGCTGAGCCCCCACAGGTAAAAAGGTATTCGGGTGGGGATTGGTGGGGAGATTTATTAACTGATAGAATAACAATGTTCATGAAAGATTAGCGTTGCACAAAAAGCCTCAGAGGCAAGAGACTGGGTAAAAAAAGAACAGAACAATTAAGGAAGGCTCAAAAGAGCAAACAGCAGGAATCTGAGTGTGTGAGTGTGTGTATAGTGAGAATTCTAGAATTTAGTGTCTTTAAGCAGAAGTATGGTTTTGCCAGCTGCAGATAGGTTCTGCAATTGTGTAAAATTTGGAATTCTGGGAACTCTTCCAAGGGTATATAAATGCTAGGGCCCCGAGAGGTTAATTGGTGGTGGTTGCTGATTGGTTGCTGTTGGTTATGGTTTGTTAAATAATCATGCTTGAAGAAGAAACAAGAAAAAAGAAATCAGATTTAGGGATCCCTATCTCTCTCCCCTCTACCTTTTCTTTCCTCTCTAGTGATAGGGGGTGAAATGGGGGGGGGTATAAAGGGTGGGGAAAAATAGCAAAGAGCAGCTACATGTGTGTGCCAGTGCCTACTAGCAGAAATTCAAGGCCCTAAGTGCACTCCCAGATAGCCAACCAAGACAGTGCACTCCTGGGAGGCACAATTGCTAGTGACAGCAAAATCAGACATCAAGCAATCACCACTTGATTAAACAAGGTTAGACAGCCTGTGATACACTAAAGCAGAAGGGTCCAACAACAAAGAGCTATAGTAACACAAAAAAAATAAAATAAAATGAACCGGACATGTGGCACACGCCTTTAATCCCAGCACTCAAGAAACACAGGCTGGCAGATCTCTGAGTTCAAGGACAGCCTCGTCTACAGACTTCCAAAACAGCCAGGGCTACAGAGAGAAACCCTGCTTTACCCCATGCCTCCAAAGAAAGATAAAATGAAAGCCAGGCATACTGACATGTGTCTGTCAACCCAGCCCTAGGAAGGGAAAATAAGGCTTAAGGTTGAGGCCAGCCTGAGCTACAAAGCAAAGATGTCTCAAAATTAAGTTACAGTGCCAACCCATGCAATGATCTCTCCCTTATACCTCTCCTCAGCTGACACTGTGCTGCTGCCATCACATCTTCGCTCATACTGGAAGTTTGCTTTTTAAGGTAAACTGAACATTTCCTGATTGGCATACTTCTCTGCATACAACCTAACCAATACCCTAGCACAGCTGTATTTGGCACTGAGACTCTTTATCAGGCTGGTCGTGGGAACCCATGTCTGTAATTCTAGTACTTGGAAAACCAAAACAGGAGGGTCACTATAAGGTCAAGTACGGCATAGTCAGAGGGGCACTATATCTTAAACAAACAAGCAAACAAACCAGCACTCAGGAGGCAGAAGCAGGTGGATCCCTGTGAGTTTGAGGACAGCCTGGTGTACAAATTGAGTCCAGGACAACCAGGGCTACCTGTCCCAAAAAAATAAAAAAAAAAAAAAAGAACTCAGTAATGTTACCTAAACATGCTTTTGTCTTAATCCCAGGCGTGTGTGGCTGCTTTACAGCTGTTAGCTATGATTGTCTCGTGCTCTGGCAGGAGCATGATCTTTGCCAGCTGCACATGATTTAATTCTGAGGACTTTGAGTCGATATAACACCAGAGCTGGCAGACAGCCGGGGGCTCCCCTCTGCTGTTCCTGGCTGCTTTTGATGCAGTTTGATGAGAAGTAGCAAAGAGACACACTCTGCCTCTTTCCCTTCTAACCCTCTTTCTCTATCTACTGTTGGGGAGTTGGAAGGCATTAGGATGGAGAAGAGTTGGAAGGGAGGTAGAGGCATAAGGAACTAAAACAAAATAGACTAAAAAGTATGCCTACACTAGAGTATGTAAAAAACAACCAAACATGGGAAATTCACATGCAGAGTGGCCTTCACTCAGAAAGCAAACTCACTGAACACGTGAGTGCGAGCACTGACATCGGCTACAGCAGTTTGCATTGAGAAAGCAAGGACACAGCAGCACAGCCACAAGAAACCCCGAGACCGCAGCACTTGAGAGGGAAGCAAGAGGTCAAAAATGTAAGGCCAGCCTGGGCTATGCAGAAAGATCAAGGCCAGCCTGGGCTACATGAAACCTTGTCCCCAAAAATGAAAACCAAAGTTTATACTAAGGGTTCTGATTTTAAAATGAAAACACTGTACTATGACTGGCTGCCAGGGTAACGCTAAAAGTGACTTCAGCAGTCATACTCGATGGCAGATCTACCCACCTCTGCTTCCAAGTGCTGGGCTAAAGGTGTGCTACAATGATGTACACCTCACCCTTGCTCTTAAATCTGACCTGGAGAAGGCCAGACATCAACCCAACCTTCCTCTGTCATCCACAGTGCAAGTGGGAAGAGCTGAGTGACTAAAGACACAGGAAAAGAAGGTGCTCGGGAGGACTGTGCCTACTTGACTGTCCCTCAATAAACCTTTTTACTGCTGGGCACAAAACAACAGATTGACAAAAGAGGCAAAAACTCAGTTCCATTTGGACATTCGATTTTTTACAGGGGTAAGAGGGATGCTAACTTAAAAAGTGTAATTTTAGCATGTCAGTATGTCACCGATCAACAGAACCTGGCTGAAGCAGCAGCTTAGGCCTGCAATCCCAGCACTTAAAATGCTGGGGCTGGAGGACTGATGTCTGGGGCCTACCTGGGTTACGAGTTCAAGGCCAGCTTAAAGCTACACAAAGAGATATTTCAGAAACTCAGATCGAACAACAAACAATCTGCTTGTCAGGACTTACGCTCACATTAACACTGTGCTAGGTTACGGCAGAAACCTACACTGGAGGAGAAATTAATGCAGGCAGCCACTGGTCCTTTCTATCTGATTTGGGTTATAGCTTTCAAATCTAGAATTCTGAAAATTGCTTTGGCTGGCTTGATTGTGGCTTGATGCTCTAAATCAAGAACAATAATGAGATGGCACAGAAATCTAGGGAGCGAGACCACTAAACACACCAGCCTCTCCATAGATGATCAGAGACTCAGGAAAAGTGAGTTCCCCAGTCCAAAGCGAACAGGGAGGACAGACAGGAGGTTGGGGCACAGTTCCTGGTCCCAGCAAGAACCAGCTTTGAGTTAGAATAAACTGTGGGCCCTGAGGACTTTGAAAAACACCTGGGGATGCACTTACTTATAGCTCCGAAAGTAAACCTTCCCACTCAGTGCAGTGAAGTGCAGAACATACTCCAATCCAGCCAGCCGGACATTCGGTACTGTGGGGCCTCTGAAGAAATCTGAAAGACATAGTCAGTGTTAAAAAACTAGTTCAAAATCCAGCTACAAAGTGCTATCTTTTTCAACTATTGTGTGTGTGAGGATGGGAGAGGAGAGAGAGAGTGAGCACAGGCACACCTACACAGGGGTGCTTGGGGACACGTGTAAATGCTCACTGAGGCCAGAGAGGAAGAACAGCAATCTCCAATGCTGTCCCTCAGGAGCAGGGTTTCCCTGCAGTAGATCTTGGCACCCAGGCTAGGCTGGCCAGCCAGCGGGGCCCAGAGTGTCTCTATCTCCCCAGCACTGGGACTATAACCAAGCAGAAGCATGTAACCGGCCCTTGCACTATTTCCCCAGCCCTGCTTGAGTTTGCTTTGAGATGTGTTAACAACTGGTAATGTCAGCCTGGCCTCCAACTCCTCCCCATGAGGAAGACTGAAGTCTCTCAACTCCTGACTCTACCTCCCAAGTCCCGGGATTAAATGTGAGCACCAACATAAACCTGTTCTTTGTTTACTATCACCTTCATATACAAAGAACAGCAACATAAAAAAACCGCCATAACAATTAGAATCTGAACATTGCTGTTGTGTTCTGGGTTTCCCCAATAGAACGGCAGTATCAGGCAGGTTAGACGGCTCAGTGAGCAGACAGCCTGTCCTGCGAACCTGTAGACCCACATGAAAGTGGAAGGAGAGTCAACTCCACAAAGCTGTCCTTGGACTGCCACATGTTCATGCACATCTGCATACACGTCACACAAACCATGATACACTTTGCTTTTCAAGAAAAGCATAGATTGGGATACAATCCGACGGCAGAAGGCTTGTATTCACCCCCAGAACCACAGTGAGAAGAGCAAACAAGTATTTCCCAGTACATTCACTGTGCGATGCCTAAGAGACCAGAAAAGGACTCTGCAGGAGGAGGCAGTTCTCTGGTAGTCTTCTCCCTACTGACTCACTTTCCTGTCACACACTGCATAAGCACACACTTAAGACCACATCACCTAGTGATGTCATAGCCATTTTGCTGTGTAAACATGGTGTTCAAACCTTGAGGAAATTGTAATGACACTATCCAAAGTATAGGGATGTTGTTACTGTATTTCATTTGAAGAAAAAAAAAGAAAGAAAGAAAACATAAACTAACCAATGGCCTCACTTATTACTTCCCCTGATGACCAACAACATTCTCACTGCATTCCTCTCTCACCCTTCTGCCTTTGGCCCAAGATTTCTTTTCATGTTTCACTTCCTTCCCTTGGTTCATGCCTTCTAGTGGGAATACAAAACAATGGGAAATTAATTTATAAATCTACTTAATCCTAGTGTGGTAGTACTTATTTATAATTCTGTGTAATCCCAGCACTTAGAAGGCAGAGGTAAGAGGTTGCACACTGGTACCAGGCTGGGCTACAAAGCTCATTTCAAAACACACAGACAGACAGACAGACAGACAGACACACAGACACACACACACACACACACACACACACACACACACATGAGCTGGAGAGATGGCTCAGAGGTTAAGAGCACTGGCTGTCCTTCCAAAGGTCCTGAGTTCGATTCCCAGCAACCACATGGTATAACCTATAATCAGATCTGGTGCCCTTATCTGTCCTGCCGGCACACATGCAGGCAGAATAGTGTACAAATAATAAATAAATAAATCTTAAAAACACACACACACACACACACACACACAAACATACATGATCACACCCATACAAAGAAAAAAAGATCCAGGTGGTGGTGCAGAGGCAGAGTGACAGGTCAGCCAGGATTAACTACACAGAAAAACCCTGTCTATAAAACTAAAACCCAAGAGAGAAGAGAAAAAGGAAACAGAAAGGAAGGCAGCACAAAGCCATGAATGACAGAACAAGGCTGTGCCCCTCAAACTCAAGACTGGGAAGAAGATGGCGCTGCCAGTTTGAAGCCAGCCCAAGATACACTGCAGGACCCTCCTCAAAATACTCTTCAGCTGGGTATGGTGCCTCTGCCTATAATCCCAGCACTTAGAAGGCTGAGACAGAAGTACTGCTACAAGTTCAAGGCCCGCATGGGTTTTGTATTGAGTTTTAGGCTACTCAAGGTACAGAGTGAGATCAGGTGAGGTGGCTCAGTGGGTAAAGGTGCTGGCTGCGGAAGCCTGAGGAAGTGACTTCTGTTTCTAGAACCTATGTAAGAACGCAAGGAGAGAACCAACTCCACAAAGTTGTCTTCTGACCTCCTGATCTGTGCTATGGTGTGCACACAGACACAGACATTCAAAGAAACATAAGGTCTAAGGATACTGCGGGTGGAGCATTTGCCTAGCTGGCATCAGGCTCTGGGGTTCAATTCTCAGCCCAACAAAAATAATAAAAAGTCATTATTAAAACTGAGATGCTCTGAAAGTTACAATTCCAGTAATAAGAGTAAAATAATCACAAAGAAATCTGAAAGGCACATGTCTATCTCAAATATCCTTTGATGATCTCAGATTTTTAAAGTCAAGTAAGTACACGACTTATATACCACCAACTTTTCAAATATGATCTAGGGTAAAGAACACAAAGAGTTAAAAATATTTCCTCACCCCAAGTAATACAGGCTACTGCCACTGCTATTAGCTGCCCACCAGAGCTACATAAAGCCGCACTGCTGAAGACACAAGCTTTAGTTGCAGGACATCGAGAAATCAAGGTGAAAATTTGTTCCCTGCTGGCTAGCTGTACTGGCAGCTGGGGAACACTGACATCAAGAGTTTTAACTTGGGGCTGGAGAGATGGCTCAGGGGTTAAGAGCACTGTCTGCTCTTCAGGAGGTCCTGAGTTCAAATCCTGGCAACAACATGGTGGCTCACAACCATCTATACTGGGATCTGATGCCCTCCTCTTCTGGCATGCAAGTGTACATGCAGATAGAGCACTCATACATAAAATAAGTAACTAAGTTTTACCTCACCGGTGGTACCTCATACCTTAAATCCCAGCACTCGGGGAGGCAGTGGCAGACAGATCTCTGTGAGTTTGGGGCTAGCCTGGTCTACAAAGCAGGTCCAGGACAGCCAAGGCTACAAAGAGAAACTCTGTCTTAAAAAATCCAAACCAATACCAAACCAAACTAACCCTCAGCCACGGCCCTTGCATGCCATACACTACTGGCCAGCAGAGCAAGATGCACTCACTGGTGCAACTGTGGCGTGACTGCTGAGCGCAACTAACTTGTCTTCTATCAGATTTCAGCCCTCTCCAGGAGAAAATTCACATCTCAAACTATAAACCTTGTCAGAAGCCTATGGCTGGGGAGGCCACAGGCCCTGGAGAGAGTGCAACTGCTGATGTTTAGCCAACTGGACATGACATTCCTGTCCAACTGCCTTTTAAATATTTATATTTATACCCACACATTAGTGTTGCTGTCAGTTTGTTCGCACTGGGCAGCAGTTCTGCAGACTCATAACTGGTCCAAGCAATGAAACCAACTGTTGAATGCTTGGCTTTAAATGGGCCATCCAAGGGAAGTAAAGAGGTGGCAGAAAGACTGAAAGAGCAGGAGAGGAATGTTCTGTAACTCTGCCTTCTAGGCATGACGTGGCCGCCGCACATTCGAGCTGAACCTGCACCTGATTCCTGCACCAGGTGCCACACCAGGGCAGGGAGTCCTGGGTTGCATATGAAAGCAGGCTGAGCGAGCAGTGAGGAGCAAGCCAGCAAGAGGCATTCCTCCACGGCTGTTTCTAGTTCAGTTCCTGCCTATCTTCCCTCCAAGGACTGAGACACAGTATGTAAGCCAAATGAACCCTTTCCTTCCCAAGCTGCTGTGGGTTGGTGTTTTATCACAGCAACAGCAATGTAACTAAGACATGGGGCAGCTAATGAGGTCACAAACCACCTTAAGGAACTACTGGTAGAGAATTGCTGTTGGAGAAAGGAGTTATTTTCGTTAATGGTGTAGCTGTCGCCACTGGTAACTTGCTTGTGTTCTTTCCTGTAAGTAACCTCCCACCACCACTACCTATGCTCATGAATGCAACCGTTATCAAGCTAAGTGAGACACACATGCACACACACACTTACAGGGTAGTTTAACCTTGAATGAAATACAGTATTAAAATTTAAGAAAGTGCTGAGCACCAGAAATAGATCACAAGACTATCTATCAAAAGGGAAGTGAAGTGCTATGCCGTGAATGAAAGCCCCAGAGTGACCACTTTAACAAGGAAGGAAAAAGAAACACCATTTTCTTCTCTTTGAAAACTTTGTGGTATGGCATCAAACCCAAGGCCTTGTGAATGCATGGCAGACATCTGTTTTTGTTTGTTTGTTTAGGAGATAAGGTCTCTGTTTGTAGCCTTGGCTACATGTATCGATTAGGCTGGTCCAAAACTTAGATCCACCTGCCTCTGCTTCCCAAGTGCCAGGATTAAGGCACATCATCATACCTTTACTTTCTATGCATGAGTGTTTGCCTACATGTATTTTTGTGTTCCGCATGCATATGGAGGCCAGAGAGGGTATGAGATCCCCTGGAACAGGTTACAGGTGGTTCTGAGTCACCATGTGGGGTACTGAGAAACCTTGGTCTTCTACAAAAGCAGACAGTGGTCCAAACCACAGAGCCATCTCTCCAGCCCATTTTGTTCTGTTTTGTTTTTGAGACAGAGTTTCATGCAGACCAGCCTAACTCCAACTCAGTATATGCTTAAGAATGGCCCTCAGCTGATCCTCCTGCAGACCTGAATTAGTTCAAACCACTTGAACAACTTAAATTGTTTCTAGTCACAAATCAAACAACAATACTAAGATTCGTAACCTTTTGACAGAATAATAATGACAGCTTTTCAAAACAGAAGAATTAATGAAGTCAGTAACTATTTCAAATTTAAAAGGTGACTTGTAGCCAGGCATGGTAACATACACCTTTACTCCCAGCACTCAGGAGGCAGAGGCAAAAAACTCTGTGAGTTCAAGGCCAGACTGGTCTACAAAGCAAGTTCCAGGCCAGCCTGGGCTACACAGAGAGACCAATTTAACAAAACCAACCAAAAACAAAAGAACTAGCATTGCTCACTAAGAGTAAAATCTTCTATAAGGAATGCAGTAAAGAGGCAGAGCACAAGTACCTGCGCCTCCAAAAGGGGGTAAAAGAAAACAGCCTGGGATGACTTTAGGGCTTCTGTGGCCAAAGTCCCCAATATAAAGTAACAGTAAATACTTAGCACCTAACAATATGAAGGAGCTGGGAAGAATTCACAAAGGGTTTCCTAGAAAAGAACTTTGCAAGAGTGGTAGAAACTGGGTAGTAAGAATGAAGCTGGTGGGCTGGAGAGGTAGCTCAGAGGTTAATGAGCACTGGCTGTTCTTCCAAAGGTCCTAAGTTCAATTCCTGGCAATCACATGGTGGCTTATAACCATCTACAGTGAGATCTGGTGCCCAGATCTGGACTGCTGGCTCACATGCAGGTAGACTATTGTACAAATAATAAATAAATCTTAAAAAAAAAAAATGAAGCTGGCTGGGGCCGACAGCCTTCCTCAGGGCACTCTAAAGCACAAGCAGGGAGTGCAAGGCCATCTTGAGCTATACAAGAGGCTGCCCAAACCAACAGACCAACCAACACACAGAATGGCTCTAAAAAAACACAAGAGGAATGTTTGTAACTAACTTTCTTTCCTTCCTGTCTTGCTTGCTTTTTTTCTTTTTTATAACAATTTATTTATTATGTATACAGTGTTCTGCCTGTAGGCCAGAAGAGGGCACCAAATCTCATTATAGATGGCTGTGAGCCACCCTGTGGTTCCTAGGAATTAAACTTAGGACCTCTGCTCTTAACTTCAGAGCCATCTCTACAGCTCCCACCTTTTGTTTTTCAAGACAGGGTTTCTGTGTAACCTTGGCTGTCCTGGAATTTACTCTGTAGACCAGGCTGGCCTCAAACTCAGATCCAACTGCCTCTGTCTCCTAAGACAAGTGCCACCACCAGGCTGCAACATATTTTCAAAAAAATTAACTCTCTTTAAAGAAGAAATTGAGGGCCTAGAGAAATGGCTCTGTAGTAAGACCATTAACTCTTCCAGAGGACCTGGGTTTGACGCCCACCACATGCATGGTGGCTCAGATCTTCCTGTAATTCCAGTCCTAAGGGATCTGATGCCCTCTCTGGCCTCCACCAGCACGAGACATGGTAATAATGCACAGACATAAAGGCAGACAAAATACCCAAATTATATAAAATAATAATTTCTAAAAAGACACTAAATATTATAAAAATGTCATGATGAGATAACTCACTACCTACTGTGCCAATGAGGTGAAAATTTTAAAGCATGTTATACAGTACTTATATTATGAAGGGCCTTATGTACAAAAACTTTGGGGTTTCAGAGTTAATGACAGTTTGCAATCTTAAATTTTAACTGACCACAGATTTTTTTTAATTTTATTTTTTTCTTATCAGTTACATTTTATTAACTCTGTATCCCAGCCATATCCCGCTCCCTCATTCCCTCCCAGTCCCTCCCTCTCTCCGTCATCTCCACCGTGCCCCTTTCCAAGTCCACTGATGGGGGGACCACCTCCCCATTCATCCGATCCTGTTTTATCAGACCACAGATTTCTAAATTTACTCTAACCATGCTAGTAATGACATCAGAGGAACTGTTGAACACTACATGAAGACTACAATAGCACCAAAAACTCACCAGGGCTGTCAACACAGCTCAGCAATTAGAGTGCTTGCTACCAAACCAGACAGCCTGAGTTCAATTCTTGGGACCATATAGTGGACAGAAACAACTTAGGCATTAGAATGCCCCAGGCCCCACACACAAATAAATAAGAATGTAATAATTAAACTCACCTACAAAGTCTGGCAATCCCATTAACTAGGAGATAACAAGTTATTCCTGCTAGGGAAATCACAGACAGGGCTGGGCATAGTGGTGCAAGCTTGAAACCCCATCACTCAGAAGGCAGAGAAAATCATCCTGACCAGAGATGGAGCTGCAGGAGGAATGTGGAAGAGAGTGGGCCTGGCTACAAGAGCCCTACAGCACTGTACACAGGGCTTACTGGGACATTCTAGAACAAGTTTAGAAGACCAAAGCACCGAGAGAATTACGGACAAGGGAGTCAGGTTCATGAGCTGTCAGCAGGAGCATTGGCTGTTCCAGGAGCTGGGCAGGAGGGCGCTGCTGTGGTAACCTGGCAAGTCGTCTTGCTGTTCTCTGCCTGTCCTAAGACCCGGGTAGGGCTGAGGATGGCAGAGGACTAATTTGCTTGGTGGAAGAAGTTTTAAGACAAGAGAACACTGGGGGTAGTAGCACACCCTTTTAATCCCTGTACTCAAGAGGCACAGGAAGTTAGTTCTCTGAGTTCAAGGCCAACATGGTCTACAAAGCAGAGTTCCAGGACAGCCACGACTACACAAAGAAATCCTGCCTCAAAAAACCAAACCAAACAAAACAAAAAAATGAAAAACACAAACCCCATCACTCATGCATCTTTCCAGAGGAACAGAAACACAGAGTGGAGCATAAAAATGTGAGAAAAGTACAGTTTGGTGAGGGAAAGAATGTGCACTGTTTAATCTTACAGAAAAAGCAGTCTCAAAGCAGCTGAAAAACTGCTAATGAGTTCCAGTCGCACTTACCAATAAGAAGATTCTTTAATCTTCTATAGTCTTCTGTCATATCAAAATCATCACCAGCAAATATCAACATGGGTTTTGTTCCCTCAGGGCACTTACTAGTCTATGAGATTAAAAACAGAACAAAACAAAAAAAAATGTGATTATATAATTTTTTAAAAATCTAAAGAATTTATGACTTTTAAAGATAATCACGATGTGTTAAAATAACCTCAACATTTTCACACATACTGTCTCATTAATTGTTGCTACATCCACAATTGAGGATCAAGAAAATCACTGATTTGATAAATCACAATGTCACTTAAATGGCAAGACATGCCTTGAACCCACAGGTCTCATGTGAGGCCACTCTTTCCCCTGAACCTAAGGGAGCTGGGCTTACAGAGGGAGCTGGTAAAAACCTTTTTCAACCTACATGATAAAACTATCTAGTCATTTTACTAAACCGTCAAGATCTGGCCCTTTTTAGAGGACAGCTGAAGAAATGAGCAATACACATAAATTCACCATCCATGGGCCTCAGTCGCCCACTGGGCACAGCTGGGCGCAGTGGAACATGCCTGTGATCCCAGCATGTTGGGGAAGCGGAAGCAGGAAAAAACAAAGTTCAGACTCAGTCTTGGTTACACAGCAAGTCTGAGGAGCCTGGGTTATTTAAAACCCTACGTCAAACAAAACAACCCACAAAACCCCCACTAAGTTAAATATCTTTCTATTACTCATAACGATATTAGTCTCTCTTAATTCTAATCTTAAACTCTTAAACTCTAATCTTGAGTTTTATCTACCATATGTATGACTCTAAGGTGAAACAATTAAACACCTTTATGTTTCAAACCAAATGGAAATGGAAAACTGGGCCTGTTGTGATGGTGAATGCCTTTAATCGCAATTTGGATGGCAGAAGAAAGCCAATTTCTGAGTTCAAGACCAACCTGGTCTACAAAGGAAGTTCCAGGACAGCCAAAACTTATAGTGAGCCCTGTCTCAAAAGCCAACAAACAAAAACCCCACCAGCCAGGAAAAACTACCATGCTCTCACACCTGTAAGATGTAAATGAAATCATGTATTTGATGGAACATCTAAAGCAAGATATTCTTCTTGACTTTCTAAGGCTATTTGCCACACTTTGCTACTTCCTATTTCATAATCCCATTCAAAGTCGGTACATTGCATGTTCCCAAACTGGGCTTATGCTAGTTACTTGATAGCTAGCAGACAAGATAATACAGGGGAAGCCAGAGGTCACCTAACAGTGCTCAGCTGGAAAACTCTGAATTGTCTATAAATGCTGTTATCACTTAGGAAAGAGACAGCATTTAAACCATAAGCCCAACCAAGAACTGGTCATTACACTCTCAAGCTTAGCCTCGTAAGAGCCACATGTACTGTAAGTTATAAATACATTCCTCTTTTGTTTTGGTTTTTGCTATTTGTTTTTGAGTTGTTATTTGTTTGAGACAGGGTTTCTCTGTGTAGCCCTGGCTAGCCTGTAACTTGTTCTGTAGACCAGGCTGGCCTCAAACTCTGAGATCCACCTGCCTCTGCCTCCTGAGTGCTATGATTAAGTGCCCAGCTTAGATTTCTCTTTAGAAATCAAAGTAGAATTGTATTTCTGCATGGGGTTCTTTTTCTATAAAATTCTGTCAGTACTTCTTTATCACAAGATGCCAATATTGGTCAAAAACATTATTAAAATGCTATTTAATTTTATGATCAGTTTCTTACCTTAATATCTTTTAAAGACACAAACTTCTCAATACCTAGTTCAATCATATCTAGCACATGGTAGTCATACATACGACCTAAAAGGAAATACATTTTTAAGCACACAGATTTTCATCACCTCTATGACCTATAGTCCCAAATTACTTGTGTCTTCTCTAACTCTCCAAACTCACTCATTCCCTTCTGAAACTCTGACATCTACTTAGTGGTGTTGTTAGGGTATCAGTCACGGTAAAGATCTTCGCTCTCACAGTGGGCCTAATCCCTTTATTTAACAGAAATGGGGAGCTGAGTATGACAGAGAGCTCCTATAATCCCAGCACTAGGGAGGCAGAAGGATGGACCAGCCTGGGTTATGGCAAGTCGCAGACCTGGGGGGTAGACAGAGAGATTCTACTCAAAAATAATTAAATAAAATAAAAAGAAGTGTAGTTCAGCGATACCAGGAATGTCCAACATGCATTGGACTTGGGATGAAACCTTAACAAAAACACCCACCCTCAAGACAACAGTGGGCAAAGGGGTTGCCTAGGACTGAGCATGTTAAACAGAAACTCTGTATCAGGCTGGAGAGATGGCCTGGTGGGTAATCATACTTCCTGCTCTTCCAGAAGACCCGAGTTTGGTTCCCAGCACCCCTGTCATGACTGTCTGTTATTTGATGTGGTTTATACATACACTAACACACACACACACACAACAGATAAATAGATGAACCCACACTTCCTGTTTAAAAGCCAGAACTGCTCTCTAAAGATGTCAGCAATGGTGTTTTGAGGTGAGTAACCTAGAACTAGTTCCCATTCATGAGTTTTTAATGCACGTTGCTACTATTCACAGCAAACTGCAACCAAACAAGGAAGTGGCTCTGACTCCCCTGGGCTGTCAGGGTCGTACTGATGTCACTAGTGGATAAAAGTTGCTGTGCTGAGGCTGGGATTCCAAACCTAACTTTCAAAAAGCTACACAAGGGCTCTACCCAGTCCAAAGAAATTTACCCACTTTAGCAAGGCTACAGCAGCAACAGAAACTACTTTTAGGTTTATTAGTTGCCTATAAATCCTGAAAATATCAGTAAATGTGAGTCACAAAGCTGACTCTATAAATAAAAACATTAAAGAGTGGTGGCACATGCCATTAATTCCAGTACTCAGAGGCAGGAGGATCTCCCTGAGTTTAGTAAGCCTGTCAGACCTTGTCTCAAACAAACAAACAAACAAACAAAACAAAAAAAGAATATGATACTCACCTATTACTAGATTATTTGGCCTCTTCTTATTATGGGAGCCAAACATAAATAACGAACAGTCTGACTTCTTTGAAAAGAACTCCTATTAAAAAGAAGAAGAGCTCTTAACCTTAGCCTGGCCTGCTGTGCACTTGGAAGGCTGAGGCAGAAGCACTGCTGTAAAGAGGCCAGCCACGACTACAGAGTAAGAGCCTGTCTCCACACACACGCCAATCCTTCCTTTAGGCTTATGAAGGGTATCAGGGGTCTCCCTTGCCCTCTCCCAACAGAAGCTGATGAAGGCATAATGAGTCAAATTAAGAATACACAGAAGAGAGGCTGGAGGGATGGCTGGAGGGATGGTTAAGGGCACTTGTTGCTCGTGTGGAGGACCAGGTTCAGTTCCCAGTACCCACATGGTGGTTCACAAGCAACTTCACTCTCCTGATCTCTAAGACACTAGACACGTGTGTGCCGGACACACATGCAGACAGGTAAAACACTCACATATAAAAATGTTTTTAATCTTATTTTAGCTTTTAAATTCAATTTTCTGATTTGAGTTACTTAGTTAAAAGATCCACATTTCAAGATGATACACACATGATAGCCACTAAGCTAGCATATGAAAGACCACTCACTTCAGTCATGCAGTCATCTGAGTAGCACACCAGGTGCTTCATTTACTGACGTCATCACCATCATCAACGCACACCTCAGCATGCACAGACGAGCCACAGGAATCTATCAACATGCTGGCTTCCCATATTTGTAACTGGGCTCACAAGCTTTTAATGCACGTTGCTACTTTTCACAGCAAACTGCAACCAAACAAGGAAGTGGCTCTAGGCTCTCCCAGAGCAATGCTGAATTAGTTCCATGTCATGTGTCTGGCTGGGACTGCCTGACAGAGCTATGATTTTCCAGTATAAGCAGCATGTAGTGGCTTTCATTACAGATTTGCAATGAACAGAAATGTGAAGTTTTAATCCTAGACAGCCCCATGCCTCTAGTCTATATTCCACACAGTTGGCTCAACTTTCTGAAGTCAGTATTGCTAACTTTAAAATTAGACTCAAAAGCCAAGTATGGCAGCACAGATCTGGAAACCCAGCACCAGGACAGTAGAGACATGCAATCCTGGGGTCCACTAGCTAGCCACTCTAGGCCAAAATTAAGCCTCAGGTTCAGTGAAAGACCTGTCTAAAAAGGTGGAGGGTGAAAGACTCCTGATCAACCTCTGGTTTACCTGCACAAACATCACCTGCACAGCACGCACGCACGCACGCACACACCACACCTGCAAACACATGCACAAGTGCATACACCACACACGCACAACTTAGAGTCAATGTGTTCTAGTCCAAAATCAGCTAGAAAAATCTTCAAAATTAATGAAAAAGATCAACAAAGAACAGGTAAAACAGAGACACTCCATAAGCTCTCATGTCAGCCCCCTACACCCACCCCAGGCCACACACATTGGTTACTACTCTGAGGGGTGAGCCTGATCTGATGATCATTTGCTAAGTTTCAACGCAGAAGCAATCTAGGCAAAGAGCCACACCTGCCCACACCTGAAGAAAGGACTTGGAAAGTCAAGAATTCAGGCTGGACAGGCTATGGTGGTGCAGACCTTTAATCCCAGCACTCCTTAACCTTAACCCTAACCCCGAGAGGCAGAGGCAGGCAGAACTCTGTGAGTTCGAGACCAGCCTAGTCTACACAGTGAGTTCCAGGTCAGCCAGGGGCTACACAGAGACTCTAATCAAAAAAAAAAAAAAAGAAAGAAAAAGAAAAAAAGAAAAGAAAAGAAAAGGAAACCACTAAGCTAATATGCCATCACTCAGGGAGGCAGAGGCAGGCAGATCACTGTGAGTTTGAGGCCAGCCTGGTCTACAAAGAGTCCAGGACAGCCAAAGCTACACAGAGAAACCCTGTCTTAAAAAACAAACAAACAAACAAGCAAAGAAAAAGAGAGAGGGGCTGGAGAGATGGCTCAGTGGTTAAGGTCACTGACTGCTTTTCCAGGGGACCCAGGTTTAAATCCCAGCATCCACACAGCAGCTTATAACTGTCTGTAACTTCAAGATCTGACACTCTCACATAGACATACATGCAGGGAAAGCACCAATGCACACGAAATAAAAGTAATAAATGTAAAAAAAGAGAAAAGATCTTTTTAAGAGAGAGAAGGAAGGAAAGAAGGAAGGAAGGAATAAAAAGGAGAGAGAGAGAAAGAAAGAAGGAAGGAAGGAAGGAAGGAAGGAAGGAAGGAAGGAAGGAATGAATTCAGGCTGTGAACCTTACTATGTCCTGGACAAATTTTCTTTCTTTCTTTTTTTTTTTTTTATGTAGTCAATGTTCTGCTTGCATGTACACTTGCACTCCAGAAGAAGGCGCCCGATTTCATTATAGATGGTTGTGAGCCACCATGTGGTTGGTGGGAATTGAACTCAGGACCTCTGGAAGAGCAGACAGTGCTCTTAACCTCTGAGCTATCTCTCCAGCCCTCAAATTAACTTTTCTAAGACTTAATTTATCAGATATGAGATGTCATGTGATGGCACTCTATACAGAAATACTCAAAAGATATTTATGGCTCATCAGTCCTGCTTTTCTGAAGGACCTGAATTCAATTCATGGCACTCTCACTGGTAGTTTGTAACTACCTGTGACTGCATCTCCAGAGGACCCAACACTTCTGGGCTCTGTATACATGCGTACTCATGGGCACAGACCCACACACATATAACTCTTTAAAAATATGCTATGGTCTAACTCAGTGAGAACTGAGTCTTAAAATGTGCTCTGTACCACACTGTCATGCCTTTAATGCCACTACTTGCAAAGTAGAGGAAGAAGGACCATAGATTCAAGGTTATCCTCTAGAGACCAAGTCTGAGGACAGCCTGGGTTTCATGAAACCCCTCCTCAAGAGATGAGGACATATTAGGTATTCAGACATCCAGTGTTTAATAAAAGTTTGAAGTTTAGTAAACCTTAAAAATGTAATCAAGGGAGGAGAGGAGGGAGGGGCTTATGGGGGGCTACAAAGTGAATAAAGTGTAATTAATAAAAAGAAAAAGAAAAAAAGAAAAGAAATGTAATCAAACTAAGCATGGTGGCACACACCTGTCATTCCAGCACTTAGAGGACAGGAGACAGGACTTCAAGGCCAGCCTTTGCTATACCAGTTAAGGTACATGAGACACTGTTTCAAAAAACAAACAAAACAAAAAAGAAAAAAGTATGTTTTCAGAGACCAACATCATTGTCATCTTCATCCATTTTATACAGAAAGACCTTCATCCTCATCTTCCTGATTTTTTTTAATTCCCTCAATATAGAAGAAAGCCCAATTGCCTTTCCTCTCATTTTTTCTTTATACCCAATGTCATCATAGTTTCCATCATATTCTTCTCCTTCATAAAAATAACCTCAGTTAGGACAGTCCTTGCCAGCCATGTACAAAGCCCTTGGTTCTATCCCAGCACTGTATGAACAGTGATGGTGGTCATGCCTGTAAGCCCAGCTCTGCAGGTGGAGGCGGGAGGATCAGAAGTTCAAACTCTGTATGTAGTCCTTAGAGATTTCAAACCACCGTGGAATACATGGGCCCCTTTCTCAGAAACCAAAGACCAGGCCAGGTGTGGTAAGGCACCACCTCCCAGCAGAGGCAGGTGGAATTTAAGGCCAGCTTGGCCTACACAGCTTCAGGACAGCCTGGTAACCTGAGTTTACCCCAAACCCACAGAATAGAAGGCTAAAATACACACTCATGAACAAACACATGCACGTGCATACACATACATACACACACACACACACACACACACACACACTTAAAATGTTTGTAAAAAGTATTTCTCAGTCTAAATATCAAAACTCTCATATATAAGATTTCCAATTTAAAAGAAAAGATAAAAATTAGGAGTTGAGCATGAGTTTGTCTGGAGTCATTTTTACACATTTCTGAGTGGTGGTATAAAACGCAGGGCCTTGGGCATGGTAGGCAAGCATGACCAGTACTGCTACCACTCACCACAGTACCAGCCACACACCAGCCCTGCCCGTATGTGCTCCCTTATACTTTTGGTTGTGAGCCTAGCCTGTAACAGCTGAGATGGCTGAGCCACTTCTCCAGACCCCATCTGTGCTCTCTTAAAGAGGAAAGATTCCTGTACTTACCAGTGATGTCTGATCCTCAAATGGCCTTGTAATGTTTTTCCTAGGATTAAAAAAGAGTGACTCTAGTTTTAATTTAGTAAGTACATTCAGTTAAATGATATATTGAATAAAAGTTAAGTTTACATTCAAATGATTGAAACAGTAGGACACAGTGGTACACACCATTAATCCACCACTTGGAAAGTAGAGGTAGGTAGCTATTTATGAGCTCCAGACAAGCCAGAGCTGTAGAACAAGACCCTTTCCCGATATACAATACCCAGGAGGAGGAGGGGGTACGGGAAAAATGATTCAGTGGTTAAGACCACTGGCTCTGGCTGCCACAGCGGGCAGGAGCTCCACAAAGAGACCAACAAAGCCAACAAATCTGGGCCAGGGGGCCTGTAGAGACTGATGCACCAACCAAGGACCATGCCTGAAGAGGACCTAGACCTCTTGCGCAGATGTAGCCAATAGGCAGCTCAGTCTCCACATGGGTTCCCCAGTAAGGGGAGCAGGGGCTGTCTCTGACATGAACTCTGTTGCCCCCTCTTTGATCACTTCCCTCTGGTGAGGAGGCTTTGCCAGGCCACAGAGGAAGAGGATACAGGCAGTCCTAATGAGACTTGATAGGCTGGGGTCAGATGGGAGGGGAGGAGGGCTCCTCCTTTCCGAGAAATAGGGGAGGAGAATGTGGGGAAGAAGGAAGAAGAGTGGGGCCGGGAAGAGATGACGGAGGGAGCTACAATCAGGTTATAGTGAATAAATTATAAAAAGTAAAGTTAAGTTGTTGAAAAAAATTTAAAAAAGTGCTGGCTGCTCTTTCAGAGAAGCTGGGTTCAACTCTCAGCACCCACCTGGCAGCTCACAAGCATCTAGAACTCCAATCCCAGGACAACACCCAAAAACATAAAATTAAAATAACTATCATCTTTAATCACAGCACTCAAGAAGCAGAGGCAGGTAGATCTGAGTTTGAGGCCAGCCTGGTCTACGGAGCAAGTTCCAGAACAGCCAGGGCTACATAGAGAAACGCTATCTGAAACACACAAGCAGCAACAAACAAACAAGCAAACAAAAAGCAGTGACTATTGCTCTGTGAGTTCCAGGCCAGACTAGTCTACAAAGGGAGTCCAGGGCAGCCATGGCTACACAGAGAAACCCTGACTCAAAAAGCAAACAAAAAACAAAAACAATAACAAAAAAAATTAGCATAAAGAATGAAAGACTTATTTAGGCTGAGACCTGAAGACCTGATTAAAGAACTTGCCATAGAAAGGGTCTGAGATTAAGATTATTCTTGTCAGGCAGTGGTGGCACATGCTTTAATCCCAGTATTCAGAGGTGGAGGCAGAGGCAGGTGGTGGATCTCTGAGTTTGAGGCCAGCTTGGACTACAGAGCAAGTTCCAGGACAGCCAGGGCTACACAGAGAAACCCTAACTCAAAAAACAAAAAGATTATTCTAAGTGTTGAGCTGGGACAATGGCTCAGCAGTTTAGGGTGCTTGTTGTTCTTATAGAAGATCTGAGTTCAGGCAGCTCACCTCAGCTGTGTGGGATCTAATGGCTTCTCCTAGCCTGGGCAGGCCTTCATATGCACATGAACAAACACACTTGCAGACACATACAAACAAAATAAAATAAAAGTTTAGGAAAGATCATTCTAAGTGGGAGCAGAATATGCAAAGGAACTACTAGCTCAGTAGTAGATGGCCTGACTAGCATGTGCAGGGCCTTGGAGCTCATCTCTAGTACTCCCTGAGAAAAGAGCAAAGATACTGAGACAGAGAAGTTTAGATTATTAAAAAAAAAAAGCAGGCAAGTGATGCTTGAACTGAGTGAGCAAAGTCGACAGCGGTGTGAAGACTAAGGCTGGGCAAGTCTTAATACTTGGGAGCAAAGCAAAAGATCAGGAGTTAAGAGGCCAGCCTGGACTATATGAAACCTTGCCTCAAAAAACAAAACAAAACAACCCTAAAAACCACGACTGAACAAACAACTTTATCAGTAATAAGATGCAGACTATATACAGAAAGAATACTGAAAAAGTGTGATGTGCTAAGACTTCATTTGTTTTAGGCATTATTTATGTTGTTTCTGTGGTGTATTTACATGTAAGGGCAGATGCTTATGATGGCTGGAGTTACAGGCAGATGTAAGCTGCCTGACATGGGGGCTAAGACTCAAACTCAGGCCCCCGTAAGAGCAGTGTGCGTTCTTAACTGCTGAGCCAGCTCTCCCGTGCCTTACCTTTTCTTTTTAATCATATTAAAAGCTCACTGTGTGCTGTGGTCAAATAACAGCACTGTATTATAACCCTCAAGAGTATGCTGAACCCACACTGACTTAAGAAGTAACTATTGAAAAACAGCGGGAGAGACAACTTTTCTCTTCAGAATTCTAAGCAGAAAGAGACCAGCACAATGACCCTGACTCCACACACAGATCACATGGAGACAGTAACAGCTGAGTTTCTAGAAAGAAAGGAGACAAGGCCCTCAGAACTTGTGAGTTTAGTATCCAAAGATTCACGCAATTGTGCATAAAAAATACTGGGGTGGGAAGAAACCAGGACAATGATAAGTGCATCTGGACACTGGAACATTTTGGTTTCTTATTATTATTCCAACAATACAGCGCAACTGTGTACCCAGAATTTACACCGAGACAACTGAAGCTGTGCAGAAAGCTGTGCAGAGGTTATCAGACTACTTTTCACTCTCAGGACTGGAGCAGCAACAGACTTATATATTCTAGGGAAGTCCTAGATCTGCTTCCCAAGAAACAATGAGGGATGATGATATTTCCAAGGTCTCAAAGTATCTTTATGGAAAAAACAGAGACAAAGCCACCAAAGACTTTCACAAATTTAAGAAGACAAAGGGTGGGGCCAACAAGACAGCTCAACAGGTAAGCACTTACCTCGAACATCTAACAGCCTGACTTCAAGCTCTAGAACCCACGTACAGGTGGAAGGGAAACTGACCCCTAGAGTTGACCTCTGACCTACTGCACCACGGGACATGAGCTCCCACACATGCACGTCACACACACACTAACAATAGAAGGTGGTGACGGGGGTCTAAGTAGCAGAGCACTTGGCCAGCATGGAAAAGGCCATGGGTCTAATCCCCAATACGGCCAAGAAGTAAAAAATCAGCACTAGGGAAACACAACTAAAAAGGCAACATGTAAACTAGAAAGAGAAAAGAGCCAACATAAATCAATAATTTATTTCAATTCCCACAGCAATGCAATTCCCTAGTTAGAATAGCTGCACTATGATAGATGCAAGATGCAACCCTGGGTGAGCTCCGCTCCGCGAACATACAAGAATTCCAACCATTCTTACAATCTTCCCATGCATGTTAATTATTTCAGAATAAGGTATGTACATATTACAGTTCTGCAAGAATATTCTGACCCAGGCACAGTATTACATGCCTTTATTCCCAGCATCAGGAGACAGATGCAGGTGATCTTCGAGTTCAAGGCCAGGAAGGGCTACACTGAGAAACCCTGTCTCAAAAAATAAAAATAAAAAATAAAAATAAAATAAATAAAAAGAATATTCATTCATTCAGGGCAAATACTAACACCTTTTTCTTCCAAACCTTCTATAAAACAATCGTTACTTTTACAACAAAGCAAATAAGTAATAATTATTTAAAAACTTACTTTTTATATAGAACTCCATATGGTTTCTTCAGTGCATACTGTAAAACATAATTTTAAACTTTCTCAAGTGAACATTCAAAAAGCAAAGGCAAGGCAATCTTCCTGAAGATTCCTGTCACTCAAGCACTGGAGTCACAGGAATCAGCCATCAGTTGTTTAAATGGGAGTTACAGGTGGTTGTGAGGTGCCTTGTGGGTGCCAGGACTTGAAACTGTGGCCTCTGGAAGAGCAGCCAATGCTCTTTAACTAATCGGTCATTTTTCTAGCCCTCTAAATTGGTATTACTGCTCATGGGGCAAGCAAGCCAGAAACCTGAGAAACACAGTTCTCACTGATGCCAACACTTGTGCCCTCTGTTTCAATTCCCTCAGACTAGCTCTCAATTTCATTCCTTATTTACTTGTTTGTTTCCCTGGCTGTCCTGAAACTTGTTTTAGAGACCAGGCTGCCCTTAAACTCAACGAGACTGACCTGCCTATACCTTCAGAGTGCTGAATTATATAGGCTTGTGCTGTCATGCCTGGCTGTCAATTTCATTCTTACCACCCGACTCCAGACACTCTTCTCTAGGCTAACAGCATTTGCCCTCAACCCTCTTTAATAAAACCAATAAGCTATAAATAAGCATAACTCAGTAGCAGCACGCCTAGCCTGCACAAAGCCCTGGATTCCATTTCTAGCCCCACACACACATCAAAAGACTGATCATACCTCTCACTCTAAAAAAATAAATAAAAAATAAAAAAATATTTTTAGGAAGACTTCAATGACTCGACAGGCTTCAGAATAAACTCCACACTATTGCACAACTCCTGCCTCCTTTTCTAGCCTCATGCAGTCCACCTTCCTTTGGCCATCCCAGTGATTTGAGGTTCACCAAGTTGGTCGTTTCTTCTCCTCAGTCTTGGAAACCCCAAGCTTCTCTTATTTCAACTCCTCCTTTAAAATGAAGGCTACAAATTATTTCTAGGAAGCCCATCTATGTTTAGGTCCTTCCTGTGTGATTTGTTTTGTTTATTAGCCCACACTGGACTCAGCAATGTATAGAATGAATTTCTGATCCTCTACTTCCCTTACAAGTGACTTTTAATTATTTCCCATCCTACCCTGGGCACACCTCCAGCACAGCACTTAAAGCACAAAATCTAACATGTGTCTTCTCTTCTCTCGTTGAAGAATAATAAGACTGCTGTACTAATTCTCAGAAACTAGAATGAGATTTCCTCAAAGAACTTACAGTGATAAACAGTTATTTCAGCTTCCAAATTAGTTAGCAAAATGTGTATAACCAAGGGGTGGGTGAGATGGTTCACTGATTAAGAACACTCACTGGCTGCTCTCTAGAGGACCCAGGTTGAAGTCCTAACACATGGTAACTCACAACAGTCTGTAATTCCAGTTCCAAGAGCCATAAAGCCATCTTCACAACTCTTAAAGAGTACCAGGCACATTGATGGCACACAGACATACACAGGTAAAATACTCATATACAATTAAAAACAAATGCCTATAAAGCAAACTTTAAACAGTTATTAAAGAACTCAGCCCAGTCTACACAGCAAGTTCCAGCCATGGCCACATGGTGAGACCCTGTTCAAGGGGGCGGGAGTATCCAAACAAATAAAAATTCACTCAGAACTACTAAAGTTCATGTGCCCTTACAAATACCCTTAAAAGATAAAGAACTTCCCATTTCAGTCTCTATTTACCTCCAACTTCTGGTCTTCTTTAAGGCTAGATCTCAGGACACAGCAACCCTATCACACCTGGCCAGACTCAGCACACCCAAAGTTCCTAAATATGTCAATCTTACTTTACAAGAATATTCAAAGCTAGGCTGGGCTACATAGTGAGATGCAAGTTAATGGGACTAGAAAGATGGCTAGGCAGAGGAGTCAAGTCCAGTTGCTCCAGCTGCAGCTGATCCCTCCATTATCATCCACACACACACACACTTACTTCAAATACACAGAACTGAAATTTGGAAGTATATACCTACCACATCCTTGAGCACCTGTGTCACGGTCGCATTTGCATTTCCACCTTTAATCAGCATGGCATTCTTAATGTTTTCATTGAGTTTTGGTTCTCTCTTCTCAAGGAATCTCTTAGCCCTTTTTGTTTTAGGCTTTCTGTTCAAAAAAAGCACAATTCATAACAATTTACACATTTTCCTCGTACGACACAAGTACCACCTGACTGATAACCTAAAAATCCAACAGATATTATACTCACATTTACCAAGTAGGATTCCATCATTAAACAACATTAAAAAAAAAAAAAAAAAAACTCACTTAGCTAGGTGCTAGGTGTAGCTAGGTGCTAGGTGGTGGTGGCACACACCTTTAATCCCAGCACTCAGGAGGGAGGCAGAGCCAGGCAGATTTCTGTGAGTTTGAGCCCTGGTTGGTCCACAGAGCCAGCCCAGAAGAGCCAGGGCAACACAAAGAAACCCTGTTTCAAAAACCAAGATAAAATAAAATAAAAAATTCTCCAATGAAATGTCATGTATAATACCACGAAGTCAGTTAGTCATTTAAGGGTCGGTAAAGATGCACATTTTTTTTTAATTGAATCAAGGCGTGCACTGTTTATACAGCGCTAACCGATACACATTCTATAGTCCACGTCTTTCTGCAATCTCATAACCAGTAAACAATTACTTGTTAGGGAAGCATAATAGGTACACAAAATCTATTAATGACTAAAAAAAAAAAAAAAGTAATGTAAAAGTCGTTTACATTACACTTTTACTTAAACAGCAGAAAACCGTAAAACAATGCAGTAATATTTGGGAACTCAGTATTTTTGAACAAAAGTAACCATCACTCAGCGATTACCAGAAATGTACAAAGTTGGAAGGAAAAGGAACGAACACTTTGTACCTTGTGGCAATCACTGCCTTCCACAGTTCTAAGACACACGACTATTACGACAGCTATTTTACAGGGTAAACTGACTTAGGGCGGCTTAAAGGCTCACAGACACAACACTTTGGGCCCAGCTTGTCGCCTAGTGGTTCACTGTCAGATTCCGCGGCCTGAACTCTTAACCTGGTCCATGCCATTCTCACACCTCAGAATCCATCGGTGGCGAGGTCGGAAGCCGATCACCGCTCTGGCCCTCGCTCCACCCCACAGCTCCACGTCAGCCTGCAGGGCTGCCCCAGCAGACTCGGGCCGGAGACCCGGCCGAGCAGGCTCCTTCCCAGAAACCACTAGCAAAGCGCGTCAGGAAAGAGACCCGGGCAGAGGAAAGAAACATCCCAGTCCCGGAGACTCCCTCCCATGTTCTCGCATCCCACACACACTTACAAGACCTTATCCAAAGGATCCATCGCTACCAAAACCCCCAGCGAATGCACGTGCGCCGCTCACTTCCGCGAAGCCGCCGCCGGCGCCGGAAAAGGCGGCACCGGAAATGCGAAATAAGACTTCCTTAAACAGCCTCGCCCTCCGCGCGGGCGGCCATTTTGGAAATGCCTAGCGTTCTGTTCCCTTGGTTACGGGAAGTCGCTTCGGTTGTTTCCTGGGAAGTAAACACTTTAGGTGACCTAAGGTGAAATCGAGGATTTGGGAAACAAGTGTTCCTCTTCCGGGAAATAGCCAGACTTCTAGGAAGGTTGGAGACACGGTACTCAGATAGTTACAAAAAATACTAAAATGATAAAGGACATCATTAATTTAACTGCGAGATCAGCTGACGCAGTTTGATTACCCAGTTGCCTTCTACGTAAGAGATACGCGAAGAGTACTGCTGTGATTTCCCCTCAAATTTTAGTCATAATTTGCGGATAGGTATATAATATACTCCTTGTAATGTATACAGTTCAGTGGTTATGGGTGCGTTCACGCAGCCAGTGAACCCAGAACGAGCCTTGTAAGTCGGTAAGGCCAGCATTGGGGGAAGAGATGGACAGGAGGATTCAAAGTCCAGCCTTGGCTCCACAATGAGGTTCTAGCTTTCTCTCTTTCTCTCTCTCTCTCTCTCTCTCTCTCTCTCTCTCTCACACACACACACACACACACACACACACCAAAGAAGTCAGCATTGGGGTGCAATGCCAGGAGATCAGGCCATGCAGGGATTTAGATGCCAGATGCCAGCCTGGGCTACAGAAGACCTGTTTCAAGAAAAGAAAAGAAAGAAAAAGTGAAACCATAGCCATTTTCTAATTATAACATACTTTTATCACTTCAAAGAGCTTATCTATCCACCCACCAGTGGGCACTGTCAACCTTTTAAACCACTGTTTCTTTGACTTGCCTAGTCTGAATGTACATAGTATAAACTGAGTCACATGTGTGCACATTTGTGTCTGATTTTAACTTACTAGGTTTTTTCGGGTTTTGTTTTGAGACAGGGTTTCCCTAGATCGCTTTATCTAGCCTCTAACTTGCTATGTAGATCACCAGAATTTTGACTTCAGCATTCTTCCTGCTTCTGCCTTTTGTGTGATAAAATTATAGGTATTGGGTTATAGGCAGCCTGCTTTAGGTTGCCTGGCAACCTCTGATGTCACCCACCGGCAACCACCATGGAGATGTGGGTGCTCGGATAAAAGCAGCCTGCCTTCACTGCACACACTCTTCCTCAGTTTCTCTACCCTTCCTTGTGCCCATGGCCAACCCCCTCTCCCCTCTCTCTCCATCTCTCCTTCTCGTCTCTCTGCCTGTCCCTCTGATTCTCTGTCTCCCTCCCCACTCTATATTCTCTCTCTTCTAAACTCTCCCACTGTCTCTGTCTCGCCTTTCCCATAATAAACATCCCTGTACCATAACCTGTTGTGCAGTGTGTAATTTATGTCATAACACTAGGTGTTTCCCACCACCCCTGGCCTAATTTACTGTTTTAAGAAGGATCGTGCATTTTGGGGTTGGTTTTGGGGGGGAGGATCTTGAAATGCAGTCTAAGCTGGCATAGAGCTGTTGCCAGTGATGGTGTGGAACTAGTGATGCTGCCTTTCCCAGTGGGCTGTTGAGATTAAATACATAACCTGCCAAGATTAAAGGCATGTGCTGCCACTCCAGGAAATACATCTTTTTGCATACTGTCATAACTGATGCGAGGTGGGAGGGTGGCTTCTAAATAGCTTCGGGTTAAGGCCTGGCTAGAGCTCTCTGGGCTATCTCAGGGGCATAGCACTTACTATATACAAGGTCCTAGGCACAAACTCCTGCCCTGAATTAAATAATAACATTGGACCTTTCAACCTCACTTTGATTTACCACCATCAGGAATGGTAACAGGACTGGAGTTTGACTTGTATTTGTCTTTGTTTTGTATTTTAAGATAGGGTCTTTCTGTGTAGTTCTGGCCATCCTGGAACTTGAGCTGTAGACCAGGCTAGCCTTGAACTCAGATTAGCCTGCCTCTGCCTCCTGAGTACTGGGATTAAATGTGTACACGACCACAGCCTGGCTTGGAGTTTGACTTATAATGTGGCCAGTGACTTAAGTAACCATGCTTAATAATGGCGCCTCCATAAAAGGTCAGGAGGACAGGACTTGGTGAGTTTCTATGTCTTGGTTATGTGGAAGCTCTGGGAGGGTGGCTTGGAAAGGAGATGGAATACCCACTTGGCTCTATGCAGTCCTTCCATCTGGCTGTTTCCAAGAAGGGTTAGCTAGAGGTCATCCTTAGTTACACAAGTTCAAAGTCAGACTGGACAATATAAGACACTATCATGAAATAAATAAGCAACAAACAAACCTAATAAACTTTCCCAGGTCCTTTTCCTGAATTCTATGGGCTATTTTAGCAAGTTATTGAAAATGAGAAAAGGATTGTGGGAATATTCAATTGTAGCCAAGTCAGAAGTTGTGGGGAACTTGGGGAACTTCTTGACAGTAGCATGTAAAGAAGACATGGGGCAGTGGTATGGGACTAAGCCTTTAACTCAGAGATCTGGCAGTAAGGCCAGTTGACTAAGAATCATGACGTCAGAACTGGATTAAAGCCAGGCCTGGTGGTGAATGCCTGTAATCCCAGCACTCAGGGAGGCAGAGGCAGGCAGATCTCTGAATTCGAGTACAGCCTGGTCTACAAAGCAAGTTCAGGACAGGCAAGGCTACACAGAGAAACCCAGTCTCGGAGAAAGAAAGAAAGAAAGAAAGAAAGAAAGAGAGAGAGAGAGAGAGAGAGAAAGAAAGAAAGAAAGAAAGAAGAAAGGAAGGAAGGGAAAGAAAGAAAGAAAGAAAGAAAGAAAGAAAGGAAGGAAGGAAGGAAGGAAGAAAGGAAGGAAAGAGAAAGAAAGAAAGAAAGAAAGAAAGAAAGAAAGAAAGAAAGAAAGAAAGGAAGGAAGGAAGGAAGGAAGGAAGGAAAGAAAGAGAAAGAAAGAAAGAAAGAAAGAAAGAAAGAAAGAAAGAAGAAAGAAAGAAAGAAAGAAAGAAAGAAAGAAGAAAGAAAGAAAGAAAGAAAGAAAGAAAGAAAGAAAGAAAGAAAGAAAGAAAGAAAGAAAGAAAACTGGACTAAGTTGGAGGACATTCACTAAGTGTTCTCCAGGGAACTGACCTGTGATTTAAAAACAAAAACAAAAACAAACCACCTTCTATATATGTGATGTAAAAAATGAAGTGGTGAAATAGTAAGACTGGGTTTTGGTGGGTTGATTCAGGCCTCTCTCTCTTTAGGGGACAGGATTTCACACTGTAATCCAGCTGTCCTCAAACTCCCAGCAATCCTCCTGAGTGCTGGAATGACAGGCAGGAGACATCCAGCAGGGTTTTTGTTTTGTTTTGCTACCTCTGGACCTGCTTTATCTGTGTCTGTATTACTCCTATACTAATTAACAATAAACTATCAGAGGACTACTTTTTTCTCTCTCTCTCTTCAGTCTAAACTGATTTTCAGCCCTCTGTTGGTTTGTTTTTTTTTAATCTCTTCATATTATTTATCAGCTCCCTAACATATAAAGGCCATCATAATTTTGCACAAAAAAATGACAGTGTAGTATGAAATTTAAGAATAACCACAGTTGGGCTGGGGAGATGGCTCGGTGCTCCTTGCCAGGCCTCACAATCTGAGGTCAGCAATTGCTTGCTGCTCTCCCAGAGAGCTAGAGTTAGAACTGGAGTTAGCTTCCCAGTACTGATATCAGGTGACGCACAACTGATGCACACGCACGCGCACGCGCACACACACACACACACACACACACACACACACACACACACACACACACAGGGTGCCTATGCTGCTGCTGCTGCTTTTCTTCTTTTCTTCTTCTTCAGTTTCTCTGTGTAACCTTGGTTATCCTGGGCTTACTTTGTAGACCAGGCTGGCCTCCACTCACACCTCTTGAAGAACAGTGCTCTTAACCACTGAGCCATCTCTCCAGGCCCTGCCTGCGCTTCTTTTGAGACTCCACTATGTGTATCGCTGGCTGGCCCAGAACTTGCTATGCAGACCAGGCTGGCATTGAACTGAGATCTGCCTGCCTCTGCCTACACCACCATGCCCTGACCAGGTCTTCTTCCTGATAGCTATTTCTTTTCTTTCTTTGGTGATGCCAGAGATTAAACCTAGAGCCTGAAGCATGCTAGGCAAGTACTCTAACAGTAAGCTATACCTTTGGCCCTTTTTTAAATAGATATTTTACCAGTTTTGTTAAGTCTAAGTACCCATGTTAACTTGAACTCACTTTGTAGCCCAGGCAGGCCTGAAACTTTCATCAGTCTTCTTGCCTCTGCCTCCCAAGTAGCTAAAAGAAAAACAAAACAGAACAAAAAAACCCTATGTGTATATGTATGAACATATAACAAAAGAAGTGTCCAAAAGAAGGCTTTGGGTCTCCTGGGCCTGGGGTAAAAAGCAGTTGTGAGCTGCCTGATATATGTGCTGGGAACTGAACTTGTGTCCTCTGCAGTCTCAAGCCCTGGCCCAGCTCTCCAGACAATGTTTTTCTTTCTTTCGTTGTTTCTCAATGTAGCCCTGGCTGTCCTGGAACTCACTCTGAAGTCCAGGCTGGCCTTGAACTCAGAGATTTGTCCTACCTCTGCTTCCAAAGTATATAGATTATAGGTGTGTGCCACCCCCACCCCACCACAGCTGAACTCTTTTTTTGTTTTTGGAGACATGGTTTCTCTGTGAGATCAGGCTGTGCTCAAACTCAGATCCTCCTGCCTCTGCCTCCCAAAGTGCTGGGATTACACGCACGGGCCACTGCTCCCAGCTAAGCCATGTTTTTTAACAGGCATTTCTATTACTTGCCTGTCTCCCCTGTGAAGTAGATTGTAATGGAAGTTTTGGTTTCTTTGTATGTGATGTAAGTATGTTTTTGTTTTAATCCCAAAAGTTGGATTTTAGTTGGGCTGGTTTGTCCATGCAGATGATGGCTTTTGCCAACTGGTAATGGCCTTCCGTATACAGCACAGGGAGGGGAATGGTCTAGGACTCTGGGAGTATAAATAGGAGAGCTGAGAAAGAAGTTGTGGCATTCTGTGTTGGCATATGGCATGTAGCAATTTGGAGAGACCAGAGACAGAGATGGTATGGCAGTTTGGAGCAGACAGATGGAAAGAAATGCTTTTGGGTGCAGCTGTGTGGGGGAGCCTGCTAGCTGCTCTGTGGTTGACAGAGATTGGTATAGAGCCCTAAAAGAACATGTGACCCTAACAGGGAGAAGTAAAGGGGTCTGGGAGCCCTCTCCCCACTAACCTTTCTTTCCTACTTAAGGTTAATGGGAGTTAGAGGCCTAAACACCCCAAATTAAGGAGAATTTTTAGAGAGCTACAGATAGATTGACTACATATGTGGGGAGGGGGAGTTGTTTTGAATTGTTTTGGCTGGTGCTGGGCATCAACACCAGAGACACAGGCATGCTCAGTAATCTCTCCACCACTGAGCTGTACCTCAAGGAGCTACAAAAATCAAGGAGGATTTTTGTTTTGTTTTCTGTGTAGCCTTGGCTGTCCTGGACTTGCTTTGTACAGCAGGCTGGCCTAGAACTCACAGTGATCAGCCTGCCTCTGCCTCCCTGAGTGCTGGGATCAAAGATGTGTGCCACCATGCCTAAGGAGTAATTAAAAAAAAAATCATAATAATGCTATTTTACACTTGATGTTCTATTTTTATCTCAAAATACTGAAATGAAAAGTCAAGATCAGTTATGCAGGCTGGTTCATCTTTAATCCTAGCACTAGGGAGACAGAAGCAGGAAGTTTGGTACCTGCCTGGTTTACATGAGTGCCAGGATGACATGAGCTCCAATCTCAAACCAAAAACTCTAAACCTTGTTTCCAAAGAAGTTTTATTACCCTCTAACTTGTAGTAGTGCAGGGCAGCCTCGGTTTTCAGAATCCAATCATCTGACTTGTTTCTGCCCCTCATAGCTCCCTTGTACAAGATTACTTTAAAATACAAGAACACTTGCTACCATCAGAAGGATGGAGAATTTAAGGCTAGTCTGGGTTACACAGCAAAACTACATCTCAGGAAAAAGGAGGGTGGGATTGGGGGAGAATGACAAGAGTGATGGTTCAGCAATTAGAGGACTTACTGTTCTTGGAGAGGACTGGACTTCAATTCCCAGCATTCAAATGGCTCACGACCCTCTCTAACTCCAGTTCTAAGAGACCCAAAGTGCTCTTCTGGCGTCCTCCAGCACCAGGTCAGTTCGTGGTGAGCACACATATACACTCACACATATACATAAATGTTGTTTTGGTTTCTTATTTTTTTTTCTTGACAGGGTTCTCTGTGTAGAGCTGGCTGTCCTAGAATTTACCCTATAGACCCGGCTGGTCTTGAACTCAATAGATCCACCTGCCTCTGTAGAATCAAAGGTATGCTCCACCACTGCCTGGTATAAATAAGAATTTCTATAGGGGATTTTTTGTGGCATTCTGTGTTGGCATATGGCATGTAGCAATTTGGAGAGACAATATTGTTTGGAAACACAATATTGTTTATGAAAGAGGATGCTATTATGATCTGAATATAATTGGGTCTAGAGAACTTGATTGTAGCATTGAGCCACAGTCTCTTCTTCCATATAAAGATCAAGGCCTATTGCTATTTAAAGAATCCAATTCATCATTAAACACATTATCACAGATAATTTTTATCTGACCTGAACCTACACTGGGTGTCAGTTGATCCTATAGATAAAAGTATTTACAATATTAGTTCTTTGAATCCTAGTCTAATTTCGTTCCTTCTCTGGAGTTACAAGTTATAAATGAAAAATACATAGAAATTGGTAAAAGACCGAAATATTTAACAGCTACATACTTGGGACCAACCATTGAACAGAAATAGTGAGGTATTGAGTATGAAGAGGCAAAAAAAAAAAAAAAAACCAACAACTGAGGGCTGAAAATCAGATTTTTATGTGGAGAGAGGGCTGTGGGATGGGGCAGCTGGTAAAGCTTTTGTTGTGTAAGTTTCATGACCCGGCTGTGATTCCCAGAACCCACAGAAAGGTAGACAGAGAGAACCTGGAGCCTAAGGGGCCGGAAGCAGGCATCAGATCTGAGAACTGAAGCCACAGACGGCTCTGAACTGCCGCATATGCACTGGGAGTCAAACCCTGGTCCTCGGGAAGAGCAGCCAGTGTTCTTAACGATGGTGCTATCTCTCATTATATTTTTAAAAACTGAACTCTTATCTGGTCCTGCACGATTTGTGTAGTAGCTGGAAATATGGGTACTGTCAACAAGAACAACAAAATGGTGATCCAACTGTAAGCCAATTGCATACATGACTTCTTTTTTAAAAGTTCATGGCTGGTTCTTCTGAGAAACATTTCCACCCTGAGTTCCCATGAAAGCAGAACTTTGCATTGTAGAAGGGGTATCCCCAGGAAGACCAGGGTCCCCCGCTTCCAAGTGCTGTGCTTTCTCCTGCTCGTGTGTCTGCTCTGCACTGCCTTTCCCTGCCATCTCTTGGTCCTCCAACTCCACAGGTTTATCAGAGGCTGACACTCCAGCTTCATCTTCATTTTCCTGTAGAAAGCTGCAAATCATGTTGGGTCTATAGGAGAAATCATTATCCTTCATCTGCAGCCATTCTACACCATCTAATTGGGCGGGAGATAAACAGGACCAACAAGAAAGAAACAGAAAGAGAAATTTCAGTTAAGTGTGTGTTTATTTCTTAACCGACATCACTCACAGCACTTGCATATCTATGTTCGTGGCTGCACTGTTCACAATAGCCAGGATACAGAACCATCATAAAGATCCGCCATCAGAGGGATAGACAAATGTAGGAGGAATATAGCTTTGTGTGCCTCAGGTTTGTTCCAATGTGTCTTCACCAGACCAAGCACCTTTTAAATTTTTCACTTTTTTGGGGAGTGGCAGGGGGGCAAAACAGGGTTTTTCTGTGTAGCCTTGGCTGTTCTGGAACTTGCTCTGTAAACCAGGCTGGCTTCAAATGAACAGAGATCTGCCTGCCTCTGCCTGCCAAGTGTTGGGATTAAAGGCATGCCCACCATGCATGCCCAGCTAAAATTTTATTTTATATTATGTTATCTTTATTTTTGAGACAGGGTCTCAATATGTTCATCAGACTGGCCTCAAACTCACACAATCTGTCTGCTTCTATCTCCCAAGTGCTAGGATTAAAGGCAAGAGCCACTATGCCTGGCTTTTTTTGTTTGTTTGTTTGTTTTTGTGGGGCTTTTAAGACAGCTCCGTGTAAAAGCACTTGCCATTAACCTTGACATGAATTTGATCCCCAGATTCTACAGAGTCCGGGATGACAGAACTGACTCCCAAAACTTGTCCTCTGATTTCCACATTTACACAATACCCTGCTGCCAATAACAATTTAAAGGCCAAAGTAGACACTAGACGTCTTCCTTAGCCACACTGCGTCTTGTTCTTTGAGGCAAGGTCTCCTGAACCTGGAGCTCACTGATTCGGCTAGACTGACTGACCAGCGAGCCCATCCTCCTGTCTCCACCTCCCTGCTGCTGAGATTATAGCCCCAGACCACTGCAAGGGTGTTTAGAATGGACCTGTACCTCCTGAGCCACTACTCCAGCACCTAGAAAGGTATCTCTTTCTCTCTCTGTCTGTTTTTGTTTTTCAGACAGGGTTTCTTTGTGTAGCCCTAGCTGTCCTGGATTCACTTTGTAGACCAGGCTGTCCTCGAACTCACAGAGATCTGCCTGCTTTTGCCTCCCTGAGAGCTGGGAATACAGGGATGGCGTGCTTCACCATAGCGCCTAGCTATGTTTTTGGGCTCATATCTTCCTTCCACTGACAAGTAGCTGGATCTGGCCTTGAACTCCTGATCTTCAGCTGCTTTTTCCCACCTCCAGGCCTCTGCTACCACACCCCACGAGAACTAGGCATTGACCCTAGGTCCTCACATGTGCTAGGAAGTGCTCTCAACCACTTGGGCTTACTCCCAGCCCAAAAGCAACCATCTTCAAGGTATGGAGGGAACAAACCTATGTTTTCTTCTCCTTCCTTCTTTTCTGTCAGAAGAGTCCTGGTCATGCTGAGCTTCTTCATTGTGTGGCACTTGTATTTCAGCACGGTCTTATCAGTCCCTTCCGGATCCACTAGGACATAAAGTGATCTTATTACACTGCTCCACGCCATCGAATCAACTACTTCTGTTAAGGGAGTTAGTCTCAACTACTTCCTATGGAAACAGCACAGGAAGCTCCCATCATGACTCAGTCCCCTCCCACATGTAAAGAAATGACAGATAACACCGCCAGTGAAAGGCACAAGAGGACTCAGACACAAACAACTGTAAGGACAGAAACATGAACACAAAGAGATTAAACAAAGAGCTTTATAATCAAGCCCTACATGGGACACAGGGGTCAGGAGCTGGCCTGCAGGGCAGTGGGCCTACAATTTCATCACATAAACGAAGGACAGGAATCAAATGTTCTACCTCAAGTTCGGGCTTGAGTGGGGATATTCCCAATTAGAAAAGCCTGGGGGAAAAAAAATCTCCTATGATATTCAAGTCTAGAACTCAAAACTTTTTTTTTTACTTTTTTTCCCCTTCCTTTACTGTTTTGTTTGCTGCACTGAACTAAAACTTGCAAAAGACTGTGGGCCCACAGGTGAGAGAATAAGACTCCAGGCCAAAGACGGGAAACACCGGAAACTTCCACAAGCTGCTCTGCCAGGTGCAAGTACCTCCTACATGCCAGGAGAGACGTGAAGACATCTATCCATCGAACCATCTGAAGTCCAGCTATTAATAATCAAACTGGCAACTTCCTCTGCTTCAAGCTGCTCACTTAGTTGAAGATAAACAACGCTCCATTTTTCTTCTCCCCCACCTCTCTTTTAACGTGTGCTTTTTTAAGCGAGACAGTTGTGGCTCGGGCCTCACACATGCTAAGCAAATGTTCCAGAGGAGAGCTACAGCCCCAGTCTCTAAATCTATTTGTTTCCCCAGCTCATCATCCAGTTCTAGATATATGAAGTTTGCAGACGTCTTTACCTATACACACAAAGACATACATAAAGAACATACGGTGGCATTTCCATAGTGGGGTATTCAGCACAGTTAAGAACAGTTAAGACTTGGGAACTGGAGACATGACTCAGAGGTTAAGAGCACTGGCTGCTCTTCCAGAGGTCTCAAGCTCAATTTCCAGCAACCACATGGCGGCTCACAACCATCTATAGAGAGATCTGGTGCCCTCTTCTGGCAGCATAGTGTTAATAATAAATCTTGGGGCTGGAGAGATGGCTCAGTGGTTAAGAGCACTGTCTGCTCTTCCAAAGGTCCTGAGTTCAATTCCCAGCAACCACATGGTGGCTCACAACCATCTGCAGTAAAATCTGATGCTCTCTGCTGTCCTGAGGCACACATGCAGGCAGAACACTGAATAAATAATAAATAAATCTTAAAAAAATAAAATAAAATGGAAAAAATAAAGAAATAAATCTTGAACATTTAAAACACGCATGGTTAGCTGGGCATGGTGGTACACGCCTGTAATCCCAGCACTCTGGGAGGCAGAAGCAGGTGGATCTCTGAGTTCGAGGCCACCCTGGTCTACAGAGCAAGTCCAGGATAGGCAGGGCTGTTATACAGAGAACCTGTGTTTCAAAAAACAAAACAAAGCAGGCATGGTTGTACAGTGAAGCCCTCACAAGGCTGGGACAGGAGGGCCACAAGTCTGAAGTCAGCTAGGGAGAGAATATGCGTATCTCCTCGGCATAAGCAAAGCTGTAGTTCAATCACCACCATCACCAAGAGAAAAGAGAAAGTGAATGGGAGCCCTGAAGCCAGGATGAATTCAAACCCTGACCCTGACACTTACTCCCAGGTGAATCCGAGTGCTGTTGACCCCTTGCTTTAGTTTCTCCAACTACGAAGGAATATGAAATGATACCTATCCTGACACTTGGGAGGCTAACACAGCAGTAAAACTGCAAAGTCCAGCCTGGGGTACCCCGGCCAACTTGTGCTGAGGCTGCCTCCAAATGAACAAAAAGTTATCTTGCTCACTGAACTGTGATGAAGATTAAATGAGTAGATGTGAATGAATATAGATACACGTGTGTGTGTGTGTGTGTGTGTGTGTGTGTGTGTAGGATATATAGAAATATATATATATGATATATATTCTTTAGAACAGTATCTGGCACATAGAAGGTAACAAATAGTAGCTATTAGCTATATATGGCAGTGCACGCCTTTAATCACAGCACTTGGGAGACAGAAGTAAGCACATCTCTCAGTCTGAGGTCTACACAGTGAGTTACAAGACAGCCACACAGAGAAACCCCTGTCTTGAAACACCAAATTAAAAAGAAAGAAATAGGACTGGAGAGATGACTCAGAGGTTAAGAGCGCTGGCTGCTCCTGAGTTCAATTCGCAGCAACCACATGGTGACTCACAACCATCTACAATGAGATCTGGTGCCCTCCTCTGCCACATGGTGGCCTGCAAGTGTATATGAGGAAGGAAGGAGAAGGAAGGAAGAATGGAAGGAAGGAAGGAAGGAAGGAGGGAGGGAGGGAGGGAGGGAGGGAGGGAGGGAAGGAGGGAGAGAAGGAGAGAAAGAGAGAGAGAGAAAGAAAGGAAGGAAGGTAAGGAAGGAAGGAAGGAAGGAAGGAAGGAAGGAAGGAAGGAAGAAAGGAAGGAAGGAAGGAAGAAAAAGTAGTAAGTATTGGTGAATTTTTTTTTCTCTGTGTAGCCCTGGGTGTCCTGGAACTCTACCATGTAGACCAGGCTGGTCTCTGCTTCCCTGAGTGCTGGAATTAAAGGCGTGCACCACCATTGCTCGGCAACATTGGTGAATTTTCTATAACTGAACTCAGTATCTCCAAAGTACAGTAACACCTTGCACTCACAGAAGGAATGGACTACAGAATAAACTATACTGTAGCCCCAAAATGGAATACTACACAAGAAGAAAATAAACTCACACTATATATCACCATGTGTAAACCTCCAAATGTAACTAAAAAACCCAGAATACCTTGTATAGTATGTTACAGTTTATATAACTTTTTTTGGTTCCTGTTTTGTTTTGCAGTGTTAGGGACTGAATTCATGCTGCTGGGCGAGAATCTACCACAAAGCTAAACCCCAGCCTCAAGTCTGAAAATACATAAATATGTAATATAAAATTGGGTATAGGAGAAACACCAAATTCAAAACAGTGATTATGCCTGAAGACAGAGGAAAGTGCATAAGCTTGGAACTGCACATAGGGGCTCGTATGCCAGGGATTTTTGAGGTACTGGGGATGAACACAGATTTCCCATATGCTGCACAGGCACTCTGCCATCAGACTGTGACTTTGTGGTTTTGAGGCAGAATCTCACTGTGAAGCCTTGAACTCACAATCCTGCTGGAACCATCAGCCTGTGCCAGCCACCCCAGTTTCTGTAGCACTTATCCCAGGTCAACGGAAAAGATGGGAGGATTGGATACAATTAGACGGTGGGTACACGACACACATGTACCCATGATACCACACGATAAGCATGTGGAGGTCAGAGGTCTTAAATTTGCAAAAACTCAGTATTTTCCTTCCACCACGTGGGCCCCAGGGACTGGACTCATGTTGTCGGGCTTGGCAAAAGCGCCTTTACCCACTGAGACATCTCACCAGCCTGAGGTATTTTTTTATTATTATTAGTTTTTTGAGACAGGGTCGGTCTCACCATAATACTGGCTGGCCTAGAATCTGCTATGTAGAACAGGCTGGCCTCAAATTCAGAGATCCACCAGCCTCTGCCTTTCATTTGCTGGGATTAAGCATACACACCACCATGCCCAGTCTGATATTTTAACTGTAAAATTTATTACACATATTTTTTTAACAATTTTTATGTGTATATATGCCTGTCTGTATGTGGGTATGTGCCCTTTGAGGCCAGATCCCCTGGAGTTATAAGCACTTGTAAGTCACCCAACATGGGTGCAGGGAACTGAACTCGGGTTCCCTGAAAGAATAAACCAGGTTCTTAATTTCTGAGCCATCTTTTCAGCCCCCAATATTTACTATATATTGTATATCTGAAACTAGCCATAGTCATGTAAGGCTATAATCCCAACACTAAAGAAGGCATGAGGATTATGAGTTCAAAGCCAGCCTGAGCTACAGTTGACCTGCTATTAAGAAACAAGAAAACAAGATAAAAAACAAAAAGCAAAACACACAGTGTACTTGAAATAATCTGTAGAAAAAGCTAGCCTTACCACGTTCAATACCTTCTTCGAATATAACACAGGTCCCAAGAGTATCTGCAGGAAAATGTGAAGGTGAATTAGAACAGAGAGCAGAGGCATGACTCTGAAAGCCGTATGAAAGATGAATTCGTGTGTCTGGCTGTCCTACCTTCATATTCCCCAGCAAACACATAGCTATCCACCTGCAGGATGGGCCTCTCGGTGTCAATTCCCTATAACAGATTAAAGGACAAAGAAATACCATCGTTTAAAAATGGCCTGGGAACTGGGCAGTAGTGGGACCTGTCTTTAAGCCCAGCCCTGGCGAGGAAGAGGCAGGCAGATCTCTGAGCTGGAACTCAGACTTGGTCTACAAAGCAAGTCCAGGAAAACCAAGGCTATACAGAGAAACCCTGTCTCAAAAACAAAAGGGGGGAGGGGCGCTGGCTGGAGAGATGGCTCAGAGGTTAAGAGCACTGGCTACTTTTCCAAAGGTCCTGAGTTCAAGTCCCAGCAACCACACGGTGGTTCACAACCATGATCTGGTGCCCTCTTCTGGCATGCAGGTGTACATGCAGGAAGAACACTATACAGAATAAATAAATAAATCTTTAAAAAAACAAAAAACAAACCAATAAAAAACAGTAATATCATAGCAACTATACTGCCCCTCCACCTTGGGTGATGGTGATGAAAATTTTTTTAGAATTCCTTACAGAACCAGAACCATTTCCCATTTCTATATAATGTCAAAGTTCTTTCCAACATGGCCACATTGGTTAAATTTCCCTTAGCCACCCTCATCTCTTGGTTTTTGTTTTCTTTTCTTTTTCTTTGGATTTTGAGACAAGGTTTCTATTTTTCCTGGAACTCACTATGTAGACCAGGCTAGCCTCAAACTCACGGAGGTCCTCCTGTTTCTGCCTCCTGTGTGTTGGTGCCACCATGCCTGAGTGGGCTTTTGCTGTCAGTCTGAGACACGGTCTCTGTGTGTGTGTGTATGTCTGTCCAGGAACTTGCTATGCAGACCACAGTACCCATCTCTGATTGGCATGCTGGGGTGAGCAGCACAAAGTAGCTTGCTGAAATATTTGGAGGCAGGGATTTTGTGCAAAAACTTTAATAATAATCTCTCTCCCCTCCCCTCTTATTTTTGGTGGGTTTTTTGTTTTGTTTTGTTTTTTTTGAGACAGGGTTTCTCTGTAATAACCCTGTGTCCTGGAACTCACTCGGTAGGCCCAGCAGGTCTTAGAGATCTGTCTGCCTCCTATGTGCTGGAATTAAAGGCGTGTGCCTCTACCACCACTACCAGGCAATAACTCTATCTTTTTATTTATTTAGTATACAATGTTCTGTCTGCATGTACACCTGCAGGCCAGAAGAAGGCAGCAGATCTTATTATAGATGGTTGTGAGCCACCGTGTGGTTGTTGGGAATTGAACTCAGGACCTCTGGAAGAGCAGCCAGTGCTCTTAAGCTCTGAGCCACCTCTCCAGGCCCTATAACTTCATCTCTTTAATTCATGTCTTCTTTAGTTTTTTTGGAGACAGGGCTTTCTGTAGCTCAAACTGGCCTAGAATTTATTCTGTCATTAAGGATCCACCTGCCTTAGGCTCGCCAGGGCCGGCATTACAGGTGCACCCCAGGAGAGCCTGCTCTGATGCTGTCTCGTGTGAGTGCTATGTGATGAGTGGGGCATGGGTGCGAGAAACAGAGAGAGACCAAAGGCACCATGAAGCCGGTAATGTGGACAACTGGCCTGGCAACACTGCACACATGTCCACTCTTAGACCAGAATCTGAGTCCACACTCATGGAACCGAGACTAGGCCTACTAGAAAGAAGACAGGCTCTGCTCAGGTACAGCAAACACTGGGTGAGGCTTCGGGCCTAAAGCGCCCCCAAAAGTTTGATACAAAGTTATCTTTTGCTCTCCCTCCGCAGCCACACATTCAGGTGGTGAAGCAGTTCGGCGTTTTCTCTACTCCATAGAACCCCCGGTACCTGTTCTTCCGGAATGGCTCTCGAGTGTTCACTGCTTTGTAAAGTAGAACGAACCGATCTATCTTTGTGGACAAGTGTCTCGTGTTTCATTCTTGTTTTAACTTTTAAGAAAATCTACAACATTCCCCGAATTCCAAGACTCACCAAAATCTTGCATTTATTTTCACACTTGGAGAGAAAGTCTGAATCAATTATGCCTGACAGTTCTACCAGAACAAACTGCTCCTGGTGGAAGAAAGAAAAGTTAGTAAGGTACACAGTGAGCAAGAGGCAGTAAACAAGAAACGCTTCACATCCCGATTCAACGAAGCCACCTTCGTGAAAACTGTATCTAGACTCTGGAGGAAGCAGAATACCTGCAGAACCGCCCAGACCATCTCCGTTCTCTCTAGGACGGGTAAACTAGAACTGGAGTTAGACCTGCCCGGTTTCTCGAGTGAGCCGTCTCCGGGTCCCCCTCCCGCCGTCCGCATCTCACACTCCCTTTCCCACCCGGGGCCTGGCACAGCCACGACCGCCGATGCCGTGGGCCTCCGACCCGCGCTTACAACCTCCTCCGTCTCCTCTTCGTCCTCCTCCTCTTCATCCTCCCAGCTGGGATCCATTGCCGCCTCCACGGCCCGCACACCCGGAGACTCCATCACTGGCCACGCCCACCCGCGGCCGCCATCTTGGATACGGGCGGCGGCGTCCCGCATCCGGGCCTGGCGGCGCATGACGCACACACGCCTCGCCAGCAAGGAAGATGGCGGCAGCGGGTTCCCGCACGGGTCCCACGTGGAGAATCTTCACGCTCGGAACTTCGAGGACTCAGAACTTTTAGTTCCGTCCCCCCCCCCCCCCGCCGCGTTTCGGAGAACGTGGCTCCTCGAGCTCAGGCTGCCCTGAACTCAGTAGGCAGCCGAGGGTGAACGTAACCCGCCGCCTCCAACCTCCCGTCCCGGCAGGCTGAAACTCCGAATAGTAAAGCCAAAACCTCACAGAGCTGCATCTTTAAACTGGCCCGGAAGTGGTTTCCTTCCGGACCCTGCAGACGCTGGCGTCGGATTGGCTGTCACCTGCTCTATGTTAATTAGGAGCGTAAGCCCCCCCCCCCCGCGTTACTTTACAATTCATTTTAAGTATTCAGAATGATTTTATTTTCCCAAAGGGACACCCTGGCAGCGCGTCGACGGGCACGCGTGGGCGGGGTCTCTGAGGAGAGACTGCTGCGGCGGGGCGGGCGTCACCACAAGCTGGAGAGGAGCGGTCCGGCGTGACTGGGCAGCGGCGGCCGGAGCGGGGCCAAGACTATACTTTCAGGGATCATTTCTATAGTTCGTTACTAGAGAAGTCTCTCTGATCGTGTAGAGCACCCGAGACCACGAGGACGAGACACAGCATTCCCTCCTGAGCGTGAAGCCGGCCTTCGGCGTTGCCTTCCGCATCCGCCGATCGCCATTGATGATCGTTCTTCTCTCCCCCGGGAGAGCGAGAGGGTGGGAGTGTAGTCTGAGTGGCCTCGTTCATCATCTGTTCAATGGTAGCTGATGCTGGAGATGGAGAATCTGCGGGCTTCAGTCCGCGGGTTCTCAGTCCCTGTTTACTCGTTGCTAGTGCGTCGGCAGTTACAAGACACCTGCCAGGATTTCCAACATCTGAACTGTCCTCGGTGTGTTTGGCGCTTCTGCACTCTTTGGTCAGGCTAACCTTGAACTCACAGCCTAGCTCACCTACTTCTAGTCGTATGAGGGTTCATGTTGTTCACATGTCCGCTGGCAGAAAGAGGAATTTTTAAAGCGAGTTGGAGCAAAACTGGAAGCAACTTTGTCCTGTTAAATAAGCAGTTGCATGTGAAATAAACGGGGTTTTCTGCAAGCCTAGTTGAGGATACTTGAGGGGGGAAATCTATGTGGCGAGCTATAGGCCTGGATTAGTGAATGAAAGCATCAGGAAAGAGATACAGAAACAAGATCGATGTGGTTTTAAACGTGATGTCGGTCGCGATACCAAGATCGGGCCACTAGGAGGCGGCAAGTGATTTAACAATCTGCTTCTGGCTCTTATAGAAAAAGTCCATATGAAAAAAAAAATGGTTTGGTTTGGCTTGATGAACACAGGTTTTCTCTGTGTTAACGGTCCTGGCTGTCCTGAAACTTGCTTTGTAGCCCAGGCTCGCCTCAAACTGGCCTCTGGTGGCCTTAAAGAAGTGTACCACCAGGCCAGGCTGAAAAATATGTTTCACAGCAGAATTCTAGTAAAAAAGCTTTTACAGCTAACATCTTGTTTCAGAAATGAGTAATTTTGCACCAACATAAGAGTTTAGATTCAGGGACAGTAAGTTTTTGTTATTCTGTTCTAAACTTGTACCTTGCTTGGATGAGAAAATGGAGCGCAAGCCTGGGAATGTACTTGCCTGGAACCTTCAAAACCCTCCATTCTTGTCTGGTGGTGTGATAGCCCAGGCCTTGAGAAAGGAGGAAGGAGAAAAGGGAAGAAGGAGGGGAGAGGGGATGTAAAAAACTAAGCGCTGGATAAATAAAACTTCAAATTCAGCTGCATCACAGTGGGAAGGCTACTCCAGCACAGGGATCTAATTCTGGAAAGTCCAGTATAGGACAGATAGCAGGCGAGCATTTCTACCAAGTTCCCACTCTGATGCTCTAAGGAACCCGGCTGAAAAAAAACTCTACCAGATCATCATAATAGCAAAGAGCCATTTGCCGGCAACCGTGCATAGCTAAATACTGAGTGCATACAAGTATTCCAGCTTGCTAGAGAGTAATAATTGTGAAAAATAAAACTTAATTCTTTATTTTTATTTTTTTATGTGCATAGGTATTTTGCCTGCATTACAGTCTGTGCACCACACATTAAAACAAAAATAGCAGGGTGTGGTGGCACAAGCCTTTAATCCCAGCATTTGGGACACAGGGGCAGGAGGATGGATGGATGGATCACTGTGTGTCTGAGGCCAGACTGGTTTACATAGTGAATTCCAGACCAGACCAAGCTTCAAGTGAGACACTGTTAAAAAGGTGGAGGAGATCATAAAATTTGCACAACCCTTTACGATGCCAGAGTGTATCTTGAAATTTCTCTCACTCCAGGAAAGGGATGTGGCTCAGTTAGCACAGTGCTTGCCTAACACTCAGGAGGCCCCGGGCTCATCCCTAGCAATACCTAAACAGGGTGTGGTGGTACAAGCCTATAATCTCAGAATTCCTTAGGAGGCGGGAAGACCAGATGTTCAAGGCTACATGAACCTGGGTCCTTGAGGTGAGGGACTACATGGAATGGGCTACTTTAGACTCTCTGTTAAGAAAATATATTCTCTGATGCGTGAAGACAGAGACTTCGGACTGCTACAGGGACTGGGCAGGAACTCCATTTGGTAGAGTGCCCGACATGCACAAAACCCTGAGGTTGATCTGCAGCATGTCATAAACTGGCCGCTGTGGCACAGGCTGGTGGTCCTAGCACACAGAAAGGAGGTGGCGGCAAGGCAGAAGTTTAAAGCTATTCTTAGCTACACAGAGAGCTGGGGGCCAACCTGTATGTCTGAGACATTGATCTCAGTCACATGTTTATCTGATACACAGACGTACATGTAAGCAAAACATCCTACATAGAAAAAGCAGCAACAGGGCCAGAGAGATGGCTCAGCAGTTAAGAGCACTCACTGGCTGCTCTTCCAGAGGACCCAGGTTCAACTCCCAGCATCCACATGGCAGCTCACAACTCTCCATAACTCCAAGATCTGACACCTTCACACAGACATACATGCAGGCAACACACCAATGCACATAAAATAAAAATAAATGAAAAAAAAAAAAACAGGATTGACAAAAATGGTGCATACAGCTTGTCCTAATTTTATTTCTGTTGCGGTGATAAAAATAATAATAAACGACGGGGAGAAAGGGGTCATTTTTAGCTCACAATTTCAGGTTCTAGTCCATCATAGAAATCAAGGCAGAAGCCTGAAGCAGCCTCTTAAAACTCTTAAGAACCTTAAGACCCTCTTCCGAGGTGATTCGAGATTCTGTCAAACAGACCATTGAAACTGCCCATCACAGAGCTGTATATTCTCCTGCCCACCTTGTATATGGAAAAGTTTGAGAAATCCTGAAATACTGGCAAAAAAAAAAAAAGAAGAAAAAAAAGAAAAAAAAAGATGCTTGGTAACTGGGCCAGGAGATGAAGGAAAGGACTGTCATCTCAAGTATGCAGGAGACTGAGGCAGGGGGACCCAAAGTTCAAGGTCAGACAGGTGACTCAGTTAGACCCTGTCTCAAAATAAAAGTAAAATGAGATATAACCGGGACAAGGAGGATGCCTACATCTGTGAGGACCCAGGCTCAATCCCCGGCACAAAAAATAAGCAAGGAAAACGAAGAAACTTAGACTATCATGATGACACTTGTAGCAGAAGCACAGCACGTGTCGGCAGCCCTCTGACGTGTGGTAGAGTCTGTGGGACCTGACTCCTAATTGGATGAGGAGGAAATTATTAGCTGGGTGTGGCAGTGTATCCCCTAATCCCAGACTCAGGACACTGGGGTAGAAGGCCAAAAGGCCAGCCTGGGAAACGTATCCAGAGCCTGCCTTTAAACCAAAATACACACTTACAATCTTTAATTAATTAATTTAACTGGTAATCTTCATGTTTTACCAGTGTGGGTACACATGCAATACATGTGTTTGGGTATCAACCTGGAACAATTCAAATGTGGGTGTCAGAAGACAACTTTGGAAGTTTCTCTCTAACCTCTACATAAATTCCAAGAATAGATCTCAGATCATCTATATTCACAAGTGTGTTTATTTTCTAAGTCTAAGTATTTCATGGGCTCGTGTTTCAAATTTTTAAAAACTTTAAAGAGTTAAAAAGATCTGAAGATGTGAGTCCGTTGGTAGAGTCCATTCTTAGAACTCTAGAAGCCAGAGGTCTGATCCTCAGCACCACATAAGAGCAGGAAGGATGGTAAGAAGATCAGAAGTTCAAGGTCAGCTGAGCATGAGGGAGGCAGAAGCCGGTGGATCTCTGAGTTTGAGACCACCCTGGTCTACAGATCAAATTCCAGGACAGCCAGGGCTTCCCAGAGAAACCCTGTCTATAAAGGAAGAAAGGAAGGGAGGGAGGGAGGGAAGATGGAAGGAAGGAAGGAAGGAAAGAAGGAAGGAAGGAAGGAAGGAAGGAAGGAAAGAAAGAAGGGCACAAAGGTAAACTAAGGGACATGGCTCAGTGGGTGAAGGCACACACAAGCCTATGGAACTGAGTTCAGTCCTGGAATGAAATGGAAGAACTGACTCCACAAAATTGCCACTGTCCTCTCTGGGTGTGCCGAGATGTCTGTGCCCCAGCACACACACAGCACACACACACACAACTTTTACAGAGACCTAAGATTCGGCTCAGCAGTTAAAAGCACCAAGTTAGATTCCCACCACTCCTATCAGGTGGCTCACAACCACCAGCAGCCCTGCTGCAGTAGCTATGACACCACACCCTCTGGCCTCCGAGGACATTTGCATGCATGAGGAACACAGAAACTCACTCAGGGACACACAACACACAGAAATAGAAATCAGAAGTGAACATTTTTAAAGAAAGAAATGAAATAATGGAAGCAAAATGTGTAGAAATGCCCCAAAAGTTTGTTTTTTTAAAATAATTTATTTACTTTTTATTTTATGTGCATTAGTGTGGTGTCAGATCCCTTGGAATTGATATTACAGACAGTTGTGAGCTGCTATGTGGCTTCTTTGGAAGAACAGACAGCGTTCTTAATCACTGAGCCATCTCTCCAGCCCCAAAAAGTTTGTTTTTATTTTATAATCATGAAGCATGAGGGGTACCAGTGGAAGAGACACTTTGGCAATGGTGTTATGGAGTGACTCAGAACAGGCAGCCGTTCTAAGGATAGCCAGGTATGAGGAGGTCCAGGGGACCATGGGTAAGGCAATGGCTGAGGAACTGAAAAGATGTGTCCGAGACATGCCTGCTCAAAGGATAAGGCTTGGATGATGGCCAAGATGAGGAGGCCCATAAAAGAAGGAATGACTCATTTAGCCTCTGCTAGTAGGAGTTTGGACTTTGGTTTTTCCCAGGGACTAAGCAATTTTGTTTAGAGTTAGCTTTTGAGGCTTCTGCCCAGTGCCATGGAGCCGTCAGAGATGTGTGACCCAAGTGTGAACCGGGAGTCCCCTCAGAGGAACCACAAACAAGAGTCCTCAGACGATTCAGAAGCCAGAAATGTTAGCAAAGGGGAAAGCTGACCCTGAAGCCTGATATCAAGACGCCTCCTTCCACCCCGCTGAAACATCGCTGCCGGGGAGAGAGCAGACTGGTGAGAACAAAAGTGAAAAAACGTTGAGGGATGCTCAAAGTGTTTTTCCAAAGCAAGGGTCCAGACATTAGCGTCGGTGCAGAATTATCCTACAGCCGCCCTACTGCTGATAATGCCGTGCAGCAAATGGGAAAGCTATTCTTGGGATTAAAGTGTCCAGCAGTCAGTCATTTTGAATAATCTGTGCACGAGCTGTGATCCTACAATTCTTTCATTTTTCTGACGAAGGGGGATCTCTTGAAAACTCACCGGCATAGACTGCGTGAAGTCTGCATGCATTACATGACTTTATTATGTCATTGTGTAATTTGACCCGAAGAAGCAAGCGTGAGTCTCAAGAATTCCGTGAGCCTTAGAAGCATCAAGTCTGATATTAAATGCAGTAATTCCATTAGAATGTAAACAGAATCTGGGGTAGTTTGGTTAGAAGGCCATAATTGGAATAGATCTTTAGATTCTCTAGTTTGCAAGACATTGGTAATAAAGGCAATCTGGTTGTCTCAATTTTTTTTTTTAAAGTAAATATTCACTCTTGTTTTGGTTTGTTTGAGACAGGGTTTCTCTGTGTAGCCTTCACTGCCTGGACAAGCTTTGTAGACCAGGCTAGCCTTGAATTCACAGAGATCCACCTGCCTCTGCCTCCCTGAGTGCTGGGATTATAGGTGTGCACCACTGTGCCTGGCTCTCGTTTTTGTTTTTTTCATTTTAATTTATTTATTTTTATGAGCATTGGTGTTTTGCCTGCATGGATGTCTGTGTGAAGATGTCCGATCTTGAAGTTACAGACAGTTGTGAGCTGCCATGTGGGTGCTGGAATTGAACCCGGGTCTTCCGGAAGAGCAGTCAGTGCTCTTAACCACAGAGCCATCTCTCTAGCCCTTACTGTCTTAATTTTTTAGTAGTAAATATACAGAATAGACTAAAGGGTGTGTGGGGAGCGGGGAGAAGGAAGTTGAAAGTCTCCAGTTAGGAGCCTGAGAATCAGCTCAGGTGCATGGCAGTGGTAACATGAGGTTGCTTGCCCTAGTTGTTTGTCCAAACAGATAAAAGGATGATTAATCAGGCCAGTGGTTTTCAAGGGTGGTTCCCAGGGCATTGTATTCAACATTAGCTGGGATTATGTCAAAAATGCAAATTCTCAGGACCTGCCCAAGAATACTAAATAAAATTTTTTTTTCCAAAGGTCCAAATTGGTGGCTTAAATTCTCCAGGACGTTTTGATGCTCGGTTAAGTCAGATTCACTTGTTTCTCTGACAAGAACTGGGGCGTATAAGAACCAGTCTGCTGGCTGGGGGGAAGAGAGGTTGAACACTGGCTACAGAGAGGCTATGAGTAAGCAGACACTATGAGTAAGCCGAAGCTATGACTAAATGAGGTGGTTGGCTCACAGTCACTGAGACAGAGAGGGACGGTGGCACACACCCTCCTGGAGAGAACTGCATGCCTGTGGCAGGCAAGAGAAACACAGAAACTCGGTTTGTAGGTGTGCAAGGAACCTGCCCGTTTCCATTCAGTCCAGCCACACTGTTGCTCTGACAACCTTAGCTCACGGGCAGCCATAAAGACACTTTCCATTCTTGGAGGTAGCCTAAGCGAATCTATGTTCTTAGTTTTTTGTTTTTGTTGTTTTTTTATTATGCATGTGTGTGTGTGTGTGGTGGGGTGTGTGCGTGTGAGTGCAGGTGCCTGAGAATGCCAGAAGGGGGCGTCAGATTTCCTGGAGCTGGAGTTAGAGATGCAGTGAGGGGCCTAACATGGACACTGGGAACTGAATTTGGGGCCTCTGCAAGGACACACACTCCTAACCACTGCCCCTCTCTCCAGCCCCTGATTCTATGTTGTTTTTTAAGATTTGCATATGAGGGCTTTATTTTCATGTGTGCCTGCATGACAGAAGAGGGCATCAGATCCCATTATAGATGGTTGTGAGCCACTGTGTGGATGCTGAGAATTGAACTCAGGACCTCTGGAAGAGCAGGCACTGATCTTAACCTCTGAGCCATCTCTCCAGCCCTGAATCTATGTTCTTAAAACACAAATAGATGATATGGCTCCAAAGCAGGCTGAGCAGAAGTATAAGTTAATGAACAGAATGACTAATTCTTTAGGTATACATTTTATTTATTTATTATTCTGAAGCAGGGTCTCAGCAGCTATGTGGTTGAGGTTGGCCTTGAACCTCCTCTGATCCTCCCGCTTCCAGGTGTTCTGGGATTGTCAGTGTGTGCCAGCGTTTCAGGTTGATACAGTGCTGGGGATTGAACCCAGGGCTTCACACCTACGAGGCATGCAAGCCTTCTGCCCACTGAGCCACATCCCAAGCACTGTGTACGTGCCTGCATCTACACCACACTCGAAGGCCAGAGGTCAACCTTACCTGTTTTTTTCCTCAGGAAGCCTGTCCACCTTGATTGTTCTTACTTTTCATGCCACTTTAGTATTTGTGTGGGCGGGGCCACATACCACATGGGTGTGGAGGTCAGAGGTCAGCTTGCCAGAGGCAATGCACTATTTGCAGGACAGGCATCCCAGAAATCAGGCTTGGCAGCAGGTGCCTTTCCCCGCCGGGTCAGCTTGCTGGCTCCGCCCCGTTTGTCTTTTCGAGATAGAATCTCCCATTAGGATCAGGGGGCTAATCAATGGCAGTAGGCTGGCTTGCCAGTGAGCCCCAGAAATCCTGAATATGCCTCCCCAGCACTGAGATTACAAGAACACACCACTCTGCCCAGCTTTTTGTTTGTTTGTTTGTTTTTGTCTTTGAAACAGGGTGTCTCTGTGTAGTCCTAGCTGTCCTGGAACTTTCTATGTAGACTTGGCGGGGCTTGAACTCACAGAAATACAACTCCCTCTGCCTTCAGAGTGCTGGGACTAAAGGCTTGTACTACCTTTATGGCTCAAGCTTAACTTTTATTTGTTGGTTCCTTTTTTCTTCTTCGTGTGTGTGTGTGTGTGTGTGTGTGTGTGTGTGTGTTTGTGTTTGTGTTTGTGTTTGTGTTTGTGCGCGCCTAGCTTTTGAATGGGTGTTAGGGATTCTCTTGTTTTTTTGTTTGCTTGGTTTTTTGGTTTTTGAGGCAGGCAAGGTGTCATATACCCCTCGGCTGGCCTGAAGCTCACTATGTTGATGAGGATGGCCTTGAACTCTTAGAGACCTTCTTGCCTTTGCTTCCTGAGTGCTGATATTAAAAGCATGCAACACTAGCTGGTTGTGGTGGCACACACCTGTGGTCCCAGCCCTCATGGAGGCAGAGGCAGGCAGATGGCTGTGAGTTTGAGGCCAGGCTGGTCTACACAGAACAGCCCGGGATACACAGAGAAACCTTGCCTCAAAAATTAAAAAAAAAAAAAAGTGAACCATGGTGCTCAGAAATATTGTCTCTTTGTTTATTTAGTTATGTATGTATTTGTTATGATTGACACAGGGTTTCTCTATAGCCCAGGCTAGCCTAGAACTTACTATGTAACCCAAGCAGACTTGGAACTATCAGCCACTCTCCCGTCTCAGTTTCTCTAGTACTGATATTACGTGTGTTATTTCTCATGCCCGGCCCATCTTATCAGTAGTTTGGCCTGGGCCTGGTGTGGTGGTAAGCACCTTTCAGTCCCAGCACTCAGGAGGGAGAGGCAGGTGGATCTCTGTGAGTTCGAGGCCAGCCTGGTCTACAAGGCAAGTCCAGGACAGGCAGGGCTCTGTTGCACAGAGTACACAGAGAAAACCAACCAACAAACAAACAGACAAATGATAAAAAATAAAATAATATAGAACAAGTAAAGGAGGAGGAGGACGAGGAAGAAGACAACTGTTGTTCTGAGAAGTTTTAAGTGCTGATGAGGAGTTGACTGGCTCAGAGCCTTTCGAACACCTTATCAACATTCACACCCTTCCTTCTCACCCCACTGTTACTAAACCACCAAGCTGCTCAGCACCCCGCCTTGCTCTCTTACTGCTGCTGCCTTGTGCTCCTTTCCTCAGAGCCCATCACTGCTCTTGCTCCAGGAGACTTGTCCTGCCAGCAGACTCCAGGCTAGCCCTCGTTTCCTGGGCCGCAACTTTTAGCCGCATGGCTCGAATTCTGTTTTCTATTTCTTAGTTCGTGTGTGTGTGTGTGTGTGTGTGTGTGTGTGATGCCTTGACCTCATTTTAAATGCCCTGAGTAGTCAGTTTTCTATCCCCTTTGTGCCGTGCTGTGTTTCCTGTATGCAACTGAGTCGATGGATGGTTGTCTTGATGATGGGGAGTGTGTGGAATCGCATAACTCAGAGGAATATTTTTGTATTTATTGTGTTTACGTATGCTTTTTGCTCACGTGTGTGCCTATGGATCGTGTGCCTCCGGGAACTGGAGTTATGGATGGCTGTGGACTGCCTCGTAGTTGCTGGGAATTAAACTCGGGTCCTCTGCAAGAGCAGCACATGCCCTTAACCACTGAATCATCTCTTTAGCCCTTAGAATCTTTTGAAGGTTCATTTACTTACTTGGTGAGGGTGACATTGTAGAGGGGTCAGCTGAGTCAGAGTATCTGTTTTATCACCGTTGATGGTTCCGGTGACTCCGTGACTCACTCTTGGCCCTTGTTCAAGTTTATCTTATTTCTTCCCTAGAGAAGTAAGCTGACCCTGACTGGACTGTATTAATAAGTGCTTTGAATTATTAAAGTAAATCATGTATATTGTGTTTATACTCTACACTAAGAGCAAAAATTCTTCAGACCAGCGAAGTGTGTGTGTGTGTGTGTTGCTGAGAACTGAACACAGAGCCTTGCTGGGCTACTGCTGCATCTCTTTGCTTTTGCCAAGTTTTTAGCTTTTCACTTTCCCACAGAACAGAACATTCCTCCGCAAAGCCTGACTTACTGAAGAAAACCCAACCTGTAGTCTCTGCTTCCCTCCCGATTCAGATTCAGAGCGGCAGACACCTCAGCTGAGCCCAGCCCAGCCCAGCCCAGCCCAGCCTCACAAAGAGAAATATGTAAATCTAGAACTTCATCCCTGCTGAGGCCAGGATCCTTGCTCCCACTCAGCCCTTCCTACAGTCCCTCCCTGCAATTAAAACTCATATAAAAAGGGCAGGGATTCAAATGAGTCTGACGCCTTTCTCACTTTCCAGACAGTGTTTGGATAACTAAAAGGATAAGAAAACACAAAGCCCAGTGTAGTGATGACCCTTGGGCTAAGCCAACGTCTCCTGTCCCAGGTTTCTGTGGAGCTAGTATCAGCACCCAGGCATTTTCTTCCTTCCTACTCCCAGTTCCAGGAGTTTTTTCTACTCTCGTAGATGAAAAACATGCCAAGAGCAAGCCAGAGAGCTAGAACTCCCTGCCCCCATCCTTGACAGCGGGGTGAACCTTCTGCAGCTGACCACCTGAAACCACCTCGGGCTTGAAGCAGGTGCACCTGGACAATTCAGGGTGGTGTATGGTCTCAGCCTGGATTGGATAGGCTTTTTTGTTTCTTTGTTTGCTTTGTTTTTGGAGACAGGGTTTCTCTGTGTAGCCCTGGCTGTCCTGGACTAACTTTGTAGATCAGTCTGGCCTCGAACTCATAGAGATCCACCTGCCTCTGCCTCCAGAGCACTGGGATTACAGGTGTGCACCATGGTGCCTGCAATGATAACGGTTTATTATAACTCTTAAGATTAGATTTTATTCTTGCGTCTCCTGACAGTTACCTATGATGAGAACTTCTATTTTCACATTTGTATAGAGCAAGTTTCAGGTAAAGAAAAGCTTAGGTCTAGGTTTGATGGTACACGCCTTTAATCCCAAACAATGAAGTAAAGTTAGTTTGTAGAAAAAAAGCACCCATGTTTGAAAGTGGTTTAACTGAGAGGCAGAAAAGGTGACATATCATAGAAAGACTTGACAGAATAGGATAGGACCAACTCTCATGAGAAGAGAGAGGAAAGGGAAGCTGCTTAAAGGGCAAAGGAAGAAAAAGGAGGAGGCAGCAGTTTTACCAGGACAGATATACAGAGACAGGTTGAAGACAAAACGAGCCAGAGAATGAGAAGAATTTAGAAGATTAGATTGCTGGAGTTGGCTGGGAGAGGAGTTTGAGCCAGAATGGCTGAGATGAACCAGCCAGCTATGAGTTCAGAAAGAACAAGGAAGGGTGAGCTTATTAAGCAGTAAGTCTCAGAGGCTGCAGACATTCTTGGCCTAGGTTAGATGGTACAAAGGTTAAAAACTTCCAGGACTAGGCCTAGGTTAGCAGACAGAGGCCATAAACATCTGAGACAACAATTGAAAGAGGCTAATAAAGATTCCTTTTACATTTCTGCCTCTACCTAAATGCTGGATTACAAATGTAAACCCCCACACCCAGCCAGCCCTAACTCTTAACTGTAAAACACATCCTGTCCTGGGTAAATGTAATCTAGCATTGGTCTTTTCAGCAGCACCCATTCAGATAATAAACACTGTCCATAGCATCATGTTCAAATGGTAGTTGCTCCTGACTTGAACAATGGTAGATAAAAATCTAGCTGCAAGAACAACTAATAGTCAATAGAACTTCCCAAGGAGTACAGTGATGTTCTCACTAGAACATCACCAGAGAAGGAAAACACAACCACACTTGGCTCATTTTGGAGTCACTGGGCTCAACAAAGATGTACTTCCTTCCTAAGCCCCATATGGAAGAGTTAAACTACAGTTGCTTTGCTTATAGGTGAAGGATGGAAGGACCAGTTCAGAGTTCTAAAATGACTTCTGGGACCAGAGAGAAGGCTCAGCAGGTGAAGGCATTTGCTGCCATGCCTGATGACCTGAGTTTGTTTCCTGGGACCCACAATGTAGAATTAGGGAGTTTACAAAGTTGTGCTCTGATCTACACACACACACAATTTTTTTTTTAATTTCTAAATAAAATTATCACCTTTGAACGCCTAAGGATTCATTTTTATCATCTACACTTGCAATCACCATGTAGCTTCCCATTTTGCTGAAGCTGTAATAGTGTGTTTCAGATATGTATGTACCAAATCTCTCTCTTGCAATGATTCTTTGGTGTCTGTCTCCCAACAATGTTTACACCCACTAGCTGCCACTACTTGCTTGGCAACTGGTGCAACAGGGAATGAAGGAAGGACAGATACACATACAGGAAAGCTGTGATCAGGTGAGCTGTATGTTCTGATGGAGGCAAAGCAGCAGCAGCAGCAGCAGCAGCAGCAGCCGCCGCCAAAAACCTCAGTGTTTCTACATCTGAACCAAGGAGCTGGGTTTATTGTATGTAGCTGGAAAAGGAGAATAGCTAAACTCCGCAGAAAGTCTCCATGAGAAGAGGTTTAGGAGCTACACATCCGGGAAGAGGAAGCTGTGCTCCGTAGTTCCTCTGGTCAGTGTACATAGTGAGTTCCAGGAAAGCCAAGGCCACATAGTGAGAACTGTCTCAGAAAGAGGAGGAAGAGGACAAAGATGAGGAGGAGGCAGAGAAAGGCAGAAGAAAAGAAGGAAAGAAAGAAGAGGAGGAGAAGGAAGGGGAGGAAGTGGAAGAGAGAAGGAGAAGGAAGAAGAGGAAGAGGAGGAGCTGATGTTGTTTAAGGACCATCAAAATATCTCAGCAGAGATGCCTAAATTCAGTCCCCAACTCATTCAAGGTAGAAGTAGAAAAATGACCTCTGACAGCTGTCTTCTGACCACCACATGAACTCCATGGTGCATAACCAACACACTTACACACACCACACATACAATACACACTGATACACAACATCCAACACACACAGACAATGAATTTTTAACTGATATATTACCTACCTGTAACTTCTATAAGGCTGAAGCAGGAGGATCACAAAGAATTCCAAACCAGCTTAAGCTACATAGTGAGTTTCAGGCCAGCCAGAGGAAGAGTGAGACCTTGTCTCAACGTGTGTGGGTGAAAGTCTGGAGGAAAAGAGTAAAATACACTAAGAAAAGGTAATTTAAATTTTCTTGTGATCGTGTCTGACCGTGTTTATTGTCTCCTGGAGAAATGTAAATGCTTGTTTTAAGTGTCACAGAAAACATAGGCCTGCAGTGCTGGGACAGGCAGCGTCCACGGGATGGGGCTGATGTTAGGTGACCTTCTGCTCCAGGTGTCACGTTCTGGTTGTGAAGAACGCTAGAGGCTTGTCTGTGCACATGAAGCAGAATATAAAACGTAGTCTCAGGATCTCAATAAAGAAGCAAAAGGGGAGGGGAAAATCCCTCAGGACTTTTTTTCCACCCAACAATGTCTCACCACTGAGCCACACTCCCACACTATAAACCAGCTCTTCAGCTGCTTCATAAAAACAAAAACAAAAACTGGATGGAGTAACACTGAGGTCCCTTCCAGCAGCCTCATTCCTTTACAGGGCAAACAGATCTTGTGGTTGAGACAGAACTGACAACTCAGGATGAAGATAGAGACTAAACTGCAGCGTCATTCACTCAGTAACGAAGTGTCAAGCACCTGTTACCCTCTATGGCACTCACAACAGTCCACAAGCACTTGCTGTGAAAGGAGCTCCCGTGCTGTGCTCTGGAGATGGCTTTCTGTGGTGGTCAGGAAGTCCTGGTTCCTGTCTGGCTCCCAGCTTTCTGAGCTTTGCCCCTTCCTTGGGCAGGTGTCCACATGTGGCCAGTCTCCACTATGCTGTGCTCTTGGAGGGACAGAGCCTTACTTGTCTATCCCATCTCACGGTGGAAGATGTCTTGCAGGTAGATAACTACAATCACCAAGTACTATAAAGCAGTTGTGAAACTTTTTTCTTTTTTAAGATTTATTTATTTATTGTATGTATATGAACATATAGTTTGTTTTCATGCATACCAGAAGAGAGAATCAGATTCCATTACAGATGTTTGTGAGCCACCATGTGGTTGCTGCGAATTGGACTCAGGACCTCTGGAACAGCACTCAGTGCTCTTAGCCGCTGAGCCATCTCTCCATCCCGTGAAACTGGTTTTTAAACGCCATTTCACACAAATATGTTTCCTCTGTGCTCACTAAACAGGTGACCCATTCTTCAAGGGTCCTATCAGGTTCCTGCCCCTCTAGGAAGCACTAATGGGCTGTTGACAGCCTTCAGTGACTGGCTAACTGTTAACTGTAGCACCCTGGTGGCTCAGGACAGTGAAGAGGCTCTAAATTGCCGTGCTAACCTTTGGATGCAGCCCAGGGGGGAAGCACTCACTGTGCGAGAGTGTGTGTGTGCTGGGGGCGCAGCACCTTCTATTTGAGGATGGTCACGATCAACAGCAAAGGCACACGGCTTGTAAAGGCAGTGCTTTGGGGTTAACAGGCTCTGGCCTTGCTAGGAGAGCCTGCCCCGCCTCTCAGCTTATTCCAGGACTGTCTTCTTGGCAGAGTACTTTTATAATTTTATTTCTTGAAAGCCAGGGAATTTGGAAGAGGATAAAATGTAAGAAATGGGGAGGGAGGAAGCACTGAAGGGAAGAAAGCAAGAGAGAGAGAAACAATTTGTTGTTTGTCCTTTCATTTCCTTTTGTTTTGTTTTAGCTTTTGGTTTCCTGGTGTTTGTTTTTCAAGACAGGGTTTCTCTATGTAGTCCTTGCTGTCCTAGAACTCACAGAGATCCACCTGCCTCTGCCTCCTGAGTGCTGGGATTAAATGCGTGGGCTGCCATGCCCGGCTTTAATCTTTATATATATATATTATATTATTATTAATTAATAATATATTATTAATTACAGTTTATTCACTTTGTTTGTATCCCAGCTGTAGCCCCCTCTCTTGTCCCATCCCAATTCTACCCTCCCTCCCTCATATCCTCCCATGTCCCTTCCCCAAGTCCACTGATAGTGGAGGTCCTCCTTCCCTTTCCTCTGACCCTAGCCTATCAGGTCTCATCAGGACTGGCTGCATTGTCTTTCTCTGTGGCCTGGTAAGGCTGCTCCCCTATTAGGGAATGGTGATCAAAGAGCCAGCCCCTGAGTTCATGTCCGAGACAGTCTCTGTTCCCATTACCAGTTCTAATCTTAATTACTAATAATAACTTTCAAATCACACATGACACAGCACACAGTAACTGTAGCTATATATCTCTATGCGCACAAGAAGGCTGCAGTATTTTTCAGAGGTTTCAAAATTGGGCTGAGACATTGCTGAGAAAGGGCTGCAGCTGGGGTCAGCGTTTGAGGGAGTGAGTCAGCTGTGAAATGAAAGGGCAAATTCCGGTCCAGAGCAGGAAACAGGAAGAGTACAGGGTGGGTTGTGTCCAAGTCCAGACAGGTGAACTAGTGGAGGAGTAAGCCCTCACTTAGGCTGTATTAACTATAGGGGTCTATATTGGTCACTGTGCTATTGCTGTGAGTAAACACCATGACAAAAAAAAATTCTTTTGTGTTTTCTTTCTGCTTTTTAAGACAGGGTTTCTCTGTATAGTCTTGGTTGTCCTGGAACTCACCCTATAGACCAGGCTGGCCTTGAACTCACAGAGATCCACCTGCCTCTACCTCCCAGAGTGCTGGGATCATAGATATGTGCCACCATGCCCGCCTGACAAAGCAATTCTTTTATAAGAAAAGATTTAATTGGGGGCTTGTAAGCAAGTTTCAGAGGTTTATTCCGTTACCATCATGGAGGCACACAGGCAGACATGGTGCTGGAGCAGTGGCTGAGAGTTCCACATCCTGACCTGCAGGCGTCAGGGGGAGAAAGAGAACTTTCGAAATCTCGAAGCCCAACCCCAGGTGACACACTCCCTCCGACAGGCAACACCCACTCCAACGAAGCCACACCTCCTAATCCTTCTGAAGTAGTGCCACTCCCTGATGACCAAGCAGTCAAATATATGAATTTATGGGACCATTCCTATTCAAACCACTACAGCATGCAGTCTTTCTGAGGTGAAGTCTAGGAGAAGGAAGTTACGTTTTTGGGGGAGGGGTGTGCTCTCAAAGGTATATGACCCCAAGCCCTTCCTCTTGCTCATCTTTGCTTCGAAGCATGCAGTTTTCTCTTTCAGTCAAGGCCTCAGCATGGGTCAGGTGACCATGGACTGAAACTTCTGACACTATAAGCCTAAAGAAACTATATACTCCGTCTACGTTATTTATTTAAGGCCTTTCATCACAGCAACTGAAAGGTGACTAATAGGCCTGGTGTAGTGGAGAGCTCCTTTTAATCTCAGCACTTGGGAGGCAGGAGGCAGCCTGGTCTATGCAGAGAGTTACAGGGCAGGCAGGGCTACCCAGTGAGACCCTCTGAATGAGAAGACAACAGCACATGATTTTTTCTTTATATTACATGCATGATTAATTATAGAAAAATTATTTAGGCACAGCGATAGTGGTGATGGTGCAAACCTGTAATTCTGCACTTGGGAGACAGAGGCAGGCGGATCTCTGTGAGTTTGAAGCCGGCCTGGCCTACAGAGTGAGTTCAAGGACAGCCAGGGCTACACAGAGAAGCCCTGTCTTGAAAAACAAAACAATGCAAAACAAACAAAAAGATTGTAATAAAAGGACTGGATCAATGGCTCGGCAGTTAAAGTGTGTATGGCTCTTCCAGGGGACCTGAGTTCAGTTCTCAGCACTCACACTGGGCATCTGGAAGCTCACAACAGCTTGTAACTCCAGCTGGCCTCCAAGCTCACCCACAAACACGTGTGCTTACACAGACACATACACATGAATACAAATCAAATAACCTTTAAAAAACATCAGAGGCCTGGAGAGTTCACTCGGTGGTTAAGAGCACTTGTTGCTCCTGTGGAGGACGGAGGTTCAATTCCCAGCACCTCGATGGCAGTTTATGACCTCTGAGGACACTAGGCACACACATGGTACACAGACATATATGCAGGAAAATTACCTATACACACAAAATGTCACTGCTCCCAACAGACACTGCTGAAACAGGTGGCCAACCTCCACCCACAGGCTGCAAGCCTTTTTTGCGCTCTCTTATACAACCAAACAACCCTGACAGGACAGCTAGTACCACATTTTAAATCTGAATTGCTCCACTGGACCCCAAACAAAATTTGAATGGTGAAATTCATTTCATGAAAATGAGAAGGGTCAACTTAATCAAGGACCTTAGCAGGCATGGTGCTGCACACTTGTAATCTCAGGACTGGGGAGGCGGAGGCAAGAGAATCCTGAGTTCAAGGCCATCTTTGGATACTTAGTCAGTTCAAGGTCACCCCAGGCTATCTCAAACCCTTCACCCAAAAAATATGAGGGAGTGAGGGGAGAGAGGAGGGGAGGAGGCAGGCAGATCTCTGTGAGTCTGAGGCCAGCCTTGTCTACAAAGTGAGTCCAGGACAGCCAGTGCTGCACAGAGAAACCCTGTCTTGAAAAAAAACAAAAGGGGTTGGGGATTTACCTCTGTGGTAGAGCGTTTGCCTAGCAAGCGAAGGCCCTGAGTCCCATCCTCAGCTCTGAAAAAAAAAATTTTTTTTTTCTAAATATATATTTTGAAAAAAAAAAAAATGACCTTTCTTATCTTTCTTCTTTGAGACAAGTTCTCGCTGTAGAGTTCTGGATTGCCTAAAACTCACTATATAGGCCAGGCTGAGCTTGAACTCGTACAGATCCACCACCTGGCTTTGCCTCCTGAGGGTGCTGGGATTGAAGGAGTACACCGCCATTCTGGGCTTTGTTTTTCTAGATATTGGAACTTTCTTCCAGGAGTGGACAGAATGGTGTTGGGGGAAGTGCAGGATACCACCACAGGTCAAGCGGTCCAGCTTCTCTATGGTAATGTACTGACCAGCCTCCTTCACCGCTTGTCATTCCTCGGGGTCTCATCCGGGCAGCTCTGACTGCCTGTAATCAAGAGTATATCCTGTCACAGCTCGCCTTCTGGATTATCCCTTTTTAGGAGCAATGCCCTAATGGCAGCCAGCTCATCACCGGTGCTCACCTTCTGGATTATCCGTCTTTAAGAGCTGGCTGCCATGCAATGCCCTGATGGCAGCCAGCTCATCACCGGTGCTCATCTAGCTAGCCTTTGAGGATCTCCATCTAGGTGTTGGTCTCCAAGTGCTTCAGGTCCTAGCACTGAGCTTTGGACATTTCTCATTAGTATCCCACCAAGTCAGTGATGTGTTCCTTGCAAACATGCTTATGACCTCCAGCGGTTTTATGGTGTACAGCTCAGTGATAGCCTTGCGGCACTCCAGTCTTCTCAGTGATAGGCTGTTCTGTCTTCACTTAGATTGCATTTATTTATTGGATGATTTGAGTTTATGTGTATGTGTTTTGCTTACATCTATGTGCAGGAGATGCAGGCTTGGTACCTGAAGAGGCCAAAAGAAGGCATAGGATCCCCAGGAACTGGAGTTACAAATGGTCATGAGCTGCTGTATGGGTGCTGAGAATCAAACCTGGGTCCTCTGGAAGAGCAGGCAGTGCTCTTAACAATCGAGCCATCTTTCCAGCTGCTTCCTTGCTTATTTTTGAGGCAGGATTTCCCAGTGTAGCCTTGGCCGTCCTGGACTTGCTCTGTAGAGCAGGCTAGCCCCGAACCTAGAGGTCTGCCTGCATGCCTCCCGGAGAGCTGCGATTACAGGTGTGAACCACCATGCCCAGCTTATTGATCTTTAATACTTTCATTTATGTATATGTGTATCTTTATGTGAACATACATGGTGATGCCTTCAGAGGCCAGAACAGCCACAGCTGGAATTACGGGTGGTTGTGAGCCACCCAATGTGAGTGCTGGGCATCAAGCTCTGGTCCTCTACAAGAGCAGAAAGTACTCTTAACCATGAGTCACCTCTTCACCCTCCAACCCCCTCCCGTCCCCTTGGATTGCACCTAGAGGGGTAGCAGATGCCAGAGGAGCTCATCAGTGTTGGGCATGGAGGACAACCTGATGCTCTCCATGTTTTTGGTATGCATGCTGTCCAATAGGAAGGAGCTGTGCTCCCTGAAGGCTATCGGACACTGTCTCACCATGTAGCCTTGGCTGGGCAGCTCACCATGTAGGCCCCGTTGGCCTCAAACTCCCAGGTTACCTGTCTGCCTCTGTCTCCAGAGGGCTGGGATTTCGGGTATGTACTGCCACAGCCACAGCGAAGAGCTGTGAATTCAACTTCTAATAGCCCTTTCGGTAAGAGTTCTAGGCTTCAGCCAGCAGCTGATGAGAACAGGAGGTAGAAACAGGCCAGTCAGCTTAGTGTAAAACGTCCCCCCAAAAAAAGCAATGAGTTTCTTTCTTGGTTAAAGGCCAAAAAGTCCTACAAATTCCAAAGCTTCATCCTTGCCAACACCCGGAGATGCCAGAAGCGTCTAAGCCAAAAATCCAGGTCTCTAACCAGTCTGGAGAGAACATAACGGTGTGGCCTTCTCTCTCTTCGACTAAAGAACTGTCCCTTTTCCCAAAGCTATACTAAGAATGCGACCCCAACCACAAGGACCTGGACTCCCGGGATGAAAGCTGGACTCACCAGCTCACTGCACCCACTTTGTCTTCTAAAGCCTTGTTAACTGCAAGGCAATTCATTTGGCTACTTGGTACTCCAATTCGGAAGCATGTGCTTCTGAACGGGAGTCCTGTCCTCTCCCTCTCTCTAATAGTTTTCTGTATCTCACTGTGAGTTTTGAATCTCATTATTCAAATTCACTTAGGAGCCAGAGATAGGCAGATCTCTGTGACTTTGAGGGCAGCCTGGTCTCCATGTTTCTGTTTAATGTCTGGAACAGGGTGGTTTTCTCCCCTAGCTGCCCTAGTCCTCCCCCACTCCCCACAGGGTTGCCTTGGCTGTCCTCGTGTGCTACCACCACCTGGCTCAGTCATATAAATCAATGAATATAGTGTTGAGAAATTTCAATTCAGAACATGACTGCTCTGGCAAGAGATCATATCCAAAGACCTTCAAGGTCTATGATCTGGTTGTAATACATAATCCAGCAGAGAGAGGCAAGCAGATCTGAGTTCTTAGTCTAGGTATGGTGGTGGTATAGGCCTTTAAACCCAAACAATGAAGTTAGATAATTTGTAGAAATAAGTACTGTTTGAAACTGATGCCTTGAGTGGGAGAAAAAAAGTGAGGAAGCAGAGATTGAGCGAGCTTAGCGAACAGTCCAGGGACACAAGCCTGTTTTGAGACATGAGTCAATCAGGTCTATGCCAACTTTCTATCCCTTGGTTTTTTTTTGTTGTTGTACTGGTTTTCAGCCATTGTGAATGGGATTTCCCCCCTCCTGACCTTGCTCAGCAAGTAACAGAAAAAAAACTATCAAGAGCTGGACATGTTGGCACATACATTAATCCCAGCACAAGTTCAGAGGCACAAATTTTGTCTTAAAAAAAAAAAATCCTGGTGTTTGTCACAAGGTGCCCTGGTTATCCTGGAACTTAACTCTGTAAACTGGGCTGGCCCTGAACTCAGAGATCTGTTTCTGCCTCCTGAGCTTTTAGGATTAGAGACAAGGGCCACTATCGCCCAGCATTTTAAAGTATGAGACAGGTTTCTGTGTGTAGCCCTGGAGCTATGTAGATCCAAGTTGGCCTCTGAGATCACCCTGGAGCTGCCTTAGACCTAGTTTTTGGTAGGCCTCTCACCACAGGCCCCCAACATTGAGCAGAGAAGGTACCCTTATAGTGTTCCTTTCAGAGGACTTGCGGGCTTTCCCTCTAGTCAGCTGCTATAGGTTCACTACATACAGCCTTTATGTTGAGCATTGTTTGTTTCTTCAGGGTCTGTCACCACAAAGGTACTGAGACTATCGAACCTGAGAGGAATCACAATGTGCTTGCTGTTATTACCAATTGACTTGTCTCCAAACACCCTTGTCTTTACGGAAACTTTAATGTTTTGAGCATGTGCCTAAGTCCAGAATAAGCCCAAGTCCTCTGGCTCATCCTCTTACTGAATGGAACTAAAATTAAAAATTCTTATTGTATGCTGGCTTTTCAATAGTCCATGCTACCTCATGTTAAATTATGCAACCTCTAGCCCTTCAGCTTAAGCCTAACATTGTCTATTCCCTCACTGCCCTCTTCATCTGCCACTGAATACGATCTTGTCCAGTTCTATACACTCAGTACTTCATTATGCATTTGCACTGGGCACTATGGTCAACACTGGATACGTGCTTCCTTATCCTCGTGTGATGGGGCATGAATGTTGGGTTGGACAGCTTGTGATTATGGGATCCTCAGGCTTGGTAGCCAGGGTCTTTACTGGCAGAGCCACCTCACCATTCCATTGCTCAATGCACAGGTGCATGGCAGACTGTTTCCTAGTCATTAGAAATTGCGCAGGTCAAACTCCCTACACATTTTGTGGACTTTGGAATTGTCAACAAAATGGCAATTTCTCAACCTTCTGACCACTTATACTGGGACTAGCAAGAGACAGTGTTTGACTCAAAGGAAAGTAAAGAAGAAAACCAGAATCAGGAAAGCACTGAACTCAATTGAAACACGAGCAATTCAAGGGAGTCTCTGAAGGCAGGAAGGGATAGGATCCAACAGGAGCCAGCAGCGCCTCTTCCATGACAACAAAACACTGGGGAGCCAGAAACAGAATCAGTAGCAGTTATTCACTTACTGACACAAGCACAAATCTTAAAAATGCTCATTAACGAACAATGAAAATCACATTAACAAGTCTGTGTCACACACAAACAGTATTTGTTTTTTTTCCTAGGTGGCACACACATATACCTATAGGGCTCAAGTGAGCCTCTTGCCTCATCCTTCTAGAGTCAGTCTAAGAAAAAACCAAAACAAAGATTCTAACTTAAGCCCATCCTGAGAAAATCAGAACATAATGACCTAAGTAAAAAAAAAAAAAAAAAAAAAAAAAAAAAAAAAAAAAAAAAAAAAGGCCAGAAGAGGTAGCATAAAGCCAACTCCAGTGAAACACTGTACTTCTTATGAAGCTCTCTACCAACGGCTTATGTGTCAATGAAGGCTGTGTGTAACATCTACCTGCAAATGTTTGAAGTTCTCTAGTTTTTGGTTAAGTAGACAGCAAGCAACAGAAAACTTTCTGAATGTTACTAGACAATTAAGCAAACTTTTATTTAAGCTTACAATGTGGTACAGAAATACATCTCAACTGATTAAAAATCCAACACCAACGAAGAGAAATTATGGCACCAAAACTTCCCCTCCCGTAATCACACTAGTATCACTATTCAAGCTACAGTTTTTCTAGGCTTTGTTCCACACAAACCTATGCAAATTTCAACATTAGAATTCTTAATTCTATAAGATCGGGGATCAGACCTCAAGCCAAAATCTACTGGGTTACAAAAATCCAGCTTAAATAAACACTGGTCCTCCAAATTGCAATTAGGTGCTCTGCTCTTTACAGAATCAGACTGGTAGTGCTGACTGAAAGCTTCCCCAAGGAAGCATTCAATCAACAGCATGTATTAAAAAAAAAGAAAAAGAAAAAAAAAGGAAAAAAAAAATCAGTGTTCCAACCACTTGATTTCAAACCAAGTAGAGTCTATATGCTTAGAAACACTAAAAAAGTGTTTCATTATAAATACAGAAGGAACAAAATATCACTGCATCAGTCCAGAAAACTACCCAGAAAATTAGTACAGGGAAATAAATAAATTTTTTCGTTTCTTAGCTGTTTAAATCTCAAAGTATTTGCAAACACCACTAACATGGCAACTCTTGAAAGCCCGTGTTTCCAGTCCCGCTAAGTATCTTCAGAGCAGTGCTGTCTGTCCATACATTCACTATCTGGCGGAGTGCCTGGGCAGCTCCATGCTGGTCAGCCATCCATTGGATCACGTGAACACCATGGTTAAAGAAGACCACACAGAACAGACAGCTCACAGGCATCACAAAAAGTTACAACTTTTAAGTCATAGATGGAAAGGTCAAATTTTCCTTTAGAAGTAATTGGCAATGGTGGCTAAAGGTGAAAGGGCACTGCACGTACCGAGGTTAGAACCTTTAGGATCTAGCTTCTGCATTGACCTGGTGGCCATTCTTCCTATAGCTACTTGGGAAGTTGGTAAGGGCAGGGCAGGCACTCCATTAAAGCGAACTGAAGTGCACGGCATAGCCCACTGTTTCCAGAGTACCCAGAAGATAGGGTTTCTCTTCTGTAGCCCTGGCTCTCCTGAAACTTTTTCTGTAGACCAGGCTGGCCTTGAACTCATAGAGATCAAGCCACATGCCTCTAACTCCTGAATGCTGGAATTAAAGACACTCAACTATCATACACAATGCAGTTTTTTTTTTTTCCTTAGTGGGTTCTCCTGCTAATCACCCTCAGAGACTCAATTCTTTTCATTTGATACATTCAGTTTTGTCATTATCTTCCACAGAAGTTCATGCCAATAAGAAGGCCACGTTCCTTATGTCTTAGAAAAAAAATTACACCAGGGACCATGCCTAAATTCCCCCACCTGGGGTGTAAGATTGTTACATAAGCCCACAGTGTAACAGTGTATTGCTGTATCAGGGGGGGAAGTGAAGGAAAGAGCTGAGAAGCGGTGAGAGGAGAAATCAATCACAGGGCTACAAATGTACAAACTATTCAACAGTAGAACACAAAACAGTAACTGGAATTATTTTCTTACAAGGACCCAACTTGTGGAAGAAAAACTTTTAATTGCCATTGCATAAAACACCTGTATGAAGTAAAAATTGATTTTGAATAACATTAGTAGAGAATATGCTCTAGAAAGTGGAGGTAACTGGATGTAAAAACTCTGGCAGCAATTGAACAGTCGCAGATGGTCAGCTGAGGCCAGCATCTAATGAGGACGAAAGCCTTGTCTGTGGGGGATTTTGGACGATGCCTGCAGAAATATTACACTGTGCATAAACCAAATTGAATCATTTTCACAAGTGTCGTAAAGATTCATACAGTCAAAGTTCTTTTCTACATGCACTTCAATTCCACAGCAAGAGTGGCGTAGAACACCTAAACACAGAAGAGAGCATTCATGCAAGATATCTAACTCCTTGATATAATAATGCATACACTTCAAAATGATTACACTATCATTACACCTAGGGCTTTCTGCAACTACAAGGTGGTGGTCATGGAGAGCACGGCCCCCAGTGTCAACATCTAGAAAGCAGCCACCACCTCCTGTGTGTCTTCTCTTTTTGCGCTTTTTCTTCTTCATTTTTCTTAATCAACTCTGCTGTTGTTGCTGTTTCTTAGCAAAACTGGTAAAAACAAAATTGTAATCATTGAACATAGCACTCTGGCAATCAAGACGTTTAAAACCTTCAATCTTCTGGGGTGAAGAAAGCACTGTGCGACATTTAGAACTCTGGGAAAAAAATTGAAACAAACATTAACACTTTTGTAGATTATTTCCAGACAAATGGTAATGTTTTAAAACTGTGTATTTTAAAAGATGTATTTGATTTGAATCATGTCTTTATGTGTGTATGCGCACATGTGCATATGCCATGAGACCAGAGAGGGGTCGTCCGGCTCTTTGGTATTGCAGCTCTGAAGCCACCTGCTGCAGGAGTGAGATCTGAACTCAGGTCCTCTGACAAAGCCAAGTGCTCTCTAACTGCTGAACTCTCTGCAGCCCCAAATGTGGCGTTTTACTGGATTTTCCTCATGGGCTGGGAAGGAGTGTCGATGGTCTCTGACCAGGTATCCACAGGGAGCATCAGTACAACTCACTAACTGGGCACCACACAAGACTGCTCTAACAATAACGAAACACGTAAGGTCTCTGCCCAGCAGCCACAGTAAAGGGCCCTGCCGTACAGCTTGGTGACTAGGTGTAGCTGTCCTTGCAACACCCTGTGGCAAAGCCCTTTAGGCTTTATTGCTCCCAGCAACCACAGTCGTTGGGTGGATGTGCTTGCCTCGCATGCATGTGCAAGCCCTTGTATGGCCCAAGACGGCCAGAAGTCAAATTACCTGATTAACGAACAAAGTGGTCACAAATTTTCCTGGCTTGAAAACTTCCACAACTTTCCTGATCAGGTCGTCATAGGAGGTCTGACTTAGGTTTGTTTCAAAGCTAACATAAGAAAATTCTGGTTCTGGAGTGATGTGAATAGTCCAATATGTTCCCTGAAAGAGGAATTTTGTTGTTAGTAACAGAAAGGAGAAAATACAAACACTGAAATAATTGTCCAAACTTCAATTTCTTACATCTGATTTCATTCCATTCATTGAGTAGCCACAAGGATTGAACAGCGTGGCATCAATGACAGAACCTGGTATCAGGTCACGAATTCCACTCTCACGAGTGACATCCTTTGCAGTAACACCGTCTTTCATGTAGAACTGGTCCATAACTGCTGGGTCAAGCTCACTCATCAGAATTTCCAGGGTTTGATCTGGCTGATTGATTACTCGGCTCTCTGGGAAATCCAAAGTATACAGGTACCTATGTAGAAGTAAAGTAGAGTTTCTACAATGGACCCGGCAGTCCAGAATAAGCCTTACACTGACTCTGGTCTACAGAAAAAGCCAGGGCTACACACGAAAACCCCTTTTAAAAAGGATCATGCTCCATACCATAATGACCACACTTTAAAACCAGAGACAAGCAATGGCCTCTGAGTCAAGTCATTTTTCTTCAAGGCTTCCAGGTGGGTTGACCAAACTCTAGTGCGTGACTAGCTAACAAACAAACAAGACTATTATTCACTCATCCCTTTATTTAGTTTTTTTTAGACAGGTGTCACCGTGTAGACCTGCCTGTTCTGGAATTCACACCAAATCAGGCTGGCCTCCAATTCAGATCTACCTGCCTCTGCTAGGATTAAAGGCATGTACCATATTCCAACCAAGGACCGCGCACGGAGACTGCCTAGACAACCAGGGTTTAGATGTAGCCCATGGGCAGCTCAGCCTCCAAGTTGGATCCTTGGTAATGGGAGCAGGGGTTGTCTCTGGCATGAACTCAGTAGCTGGCTCTCTGAACACCTGGGGGTGGGGAGGTGCAGCCTTGCCAGGCCATAGAGAAAGACAATGGAGCCAGCCCCGATAGACTAGGGTCAGATGGAAGGGGAGGAGGTCCTCCCCTATCTGTGGACTAGGCAAGGGGCATGGGGAAGAAGAGGGAGGGATCTGGAGGAGACTAGGGAAGGGGCTACAGCTGGAATACAAATTGAATAAATTGTAATAACTGATAATAATAAAAGGAAAGAGGCATGTACTACCATCATCTGGTGGGGAATCAGGGAAAAGTAATAGGTAGGAGTGGGAGATGAACATGATCAAGCATACAGACAAAACTTGCACTTTTAAAACTGCCTCCAAAACAACAAAAACTCCAAACTCCAACTTTGCTTAAAAAACAACACAACTTGGGGGCTGGATAGAGAGCTCAGAGGTTAGGAGGACTGGCTGCTCTTCCAGAGGACCTGGTTTCACCTTCCAGCACCCACACGGCAGCTCACAACTTGTCGGTAGCTCCAGTTCTAGGATATCTGGCACCTTCACTGATATACATGCAGGCAAAACAGCAATGCACATAAAATAAAAATAAATAAAACTTAAAACAGAACTTTAACCTCCAGATTCCCCTTTACAGTAACCATCCTCGGCTGCTCACATGCTAGGTAAAGTAACACTGTACCACTCAACTATGCCTCCCATCCTTCTTCCTTTCTTTCTCTCTAAGTTGCCTTTACTTTACTGGCCTTGTTCCAATTACCTCAGCCTCCAGAGTAGCTAGAATTAACAAGTGCGGGTTACCAGGTCTAGCTTAAAACATTCCCTCCCCTAAAACAAACAAACACACACAGGCAATAAAGCCAAAATCAAAATTACATACCAACAGTCAGAATTCATGCGTCCCATACAATATGCTGCTCCATCTGTGAGGAAAGAGTAGTTTTAAAAATTAACAGGATGGCATATTACCAGCCATTCAATAAACAGTATTTGCCACTGATTGGTGATGTCCTCAGAAGGGAAATTAAAGCGGGTGAATTCTAATAGGAAAATCATGTGTTTTGTCGTCTGTTTGTATGAGTTTGCTGCACCACATGGGTGTTTTATGCCCACAGAGACAAGATCTATTACCATGTGGAAACCAGGAACCAAACCCTAGTCCTTTGTCTGCAACAAGTACTTTTTTGAGACAGGGTTTTTCTGTGTAGCTTTGGCTGAATTGGACCCTCTTTGTAGACCAGATTCACAGAGATCTGCCTGGAGAAACAACTACTTAATAAGTTGTTTTATTTACATATCCTTCCCAAACTGTTTCAAGATTTCCCTTAGTAAGCAAAGCAAGTACACACCCACCAGAGTAGTATTTGCTCAATGTTAAAAATAACTGCTAAGTGTCTGAAGACTTTTATTTCTTATAGTACTGAAGATCAAATTCAGGGCTTCATACATGTGAGGTATGCATTCAACACTACTTGTGAACTACACATACTTTAACCCCAGATTTTCACCTTTAAATCTATTCCTGTAAGCCCACACTTGCTGAAACATTGGCCTAAGTCCAAGGAAAAGGCCAGGCGACTGGTATCTACTAGTCTCTACCTCCCGAGCACCAGCATCACAAACTCCCCCTTCACCATACCTGGCTACCTTTGTTTTTATTTTAAATGTAGGTACTGGAAATCAAATTTGGGTCTTGTGTAGTAAGCAACTTCCAACTAATTGAGCTATCCACATAGCTGCTGTTTTTGAAGCATATTCTCACTATCTGGTCCTGACTGCCCTGAGTGCTTAGGTTCGTGGGCTTCTTCAGCCTAGTAGCCATGGCCTTGCCTTCCACAACATTCTGCCCATACTGTTTTTACAAGTAAAGAATACAATTTGTTGTTTTACCCACCCAACTAAAATGTCTGAAATCTTTATGACATCCAGATAAGCAGGGGAAACAAATGAGCATGGAATTAATATGAAGTGTACATTTACATGTATGTATGTCCAACAATCTAAAACAAACGCTGAGTTGCAGGCCAGACCCAAACCAGCAAGGGCTACATCGTGAGGCCCCATCTGAGAAATCAAAACAAAAGCAGCCAACGAAACACGCACCCATCTTTAAATGATTGTGCCCCTACTTCAGAAGGCAAGGATTCTTATTCTACTTTTACTTACTTGGGAAAATTGCATTAAGAAACTCGATTTCTTCCTGGAAATTCCGGTGTGGGTACCCTTGGTGAGAAGGCTTCATGAAATTCTTACGAGAATAAAAGAAGCTCTTAAAAGAGAAAGAAAGATTTTTAACCTTTCCAAACCAATTTTCTACATATAGAAAAGCCAACAAAATTAAAACTTTACAAAATATTTCAAGTTGCAACTGTGAAGCACACAAATCAGTCACCTGGACAACACTGGTACATCCGCTTTCACTACTGCAATGTACTTTTTGTTGTAGACCAGGCTAGCCTCGAACTCACAGAGACCTGCCTGCCTCTGTCTCCCTGAATGCTGGGATTTCAGATATGAGTCACCACACTTGGCTTGCAATGTACTTAAACGGAATAGAAAATAAAATAGTAGCAATTCTTTTAAAGGCCTTAAGTTTGATTCCCAGCACTCACATGGACACTCACAAGCCCTATCTAACTCAGCCCCAGGTATCTGATGCCCTATTCTGGCCTCCATGGGCACTAGGTACACACATACGTGTAGTTCGCAAAACATTCATACACATAAATAAACAAACAAGGCCGTACTATGTAGACCATTAATGCCCCCCCCCCCCCCCAGCTCTGGGATCCCAAGTGTGCAGCCACATCCAGCTTGTAGTGGTGGTTTTCAAAAGTTAAGCAAGCAAAAACCATGGGACAACAAAAATGAGTATGTCGTGTGCACGTGTGTACCATGGGGTGCATGTGGAGGTCAGAGAACAGATCTGGAGTCACTTCTTTTCCCATCTTTGCTGGGTTCTGAGCATAAAACTCAAGATGTCGGGCTTGAGGTCAAGTGTTTTTCAATAATCAGCAGCACAAGTGGTGCCCGCATTTGAGATCTCCTACAAGGCTAGCTGGGTAACCACCAGACTGTACTAGTGGGGTGAGTATGGCGGCTGGCAGCTTTAATCTTAACACTAAGGACACTGAAGCAAGAGTGTAGTTTCAAGACAGCCAGGTCTCCAACACCAGACACGCCCCAGCTCTTCCCAGACTACAGAACAGGCTGGGTGTGGCAGCATGCACCTCTAATTCCAGAACTCTGGAGGGAGAGGCAGGAGGACTGAGTCTGAGGCAAGCCTGGTCTATGTGATAACATCCACATTACAAAACAAAAAGCCAAAGCCCCAAAACAATATTGGCAGGCAGTGTAACTAACTTAATGACAGAGCATTTGACTACCAGGCCTGAAGCCTTGGGTTCAGTCCCAACCACAGGTGCAAAGAAACCAAAATTGAGAGTTTAATGCCAACCCTTCCTTTGAGGTAAAATGTTAAAACCCAACCAAAACAGAAACTACTCATCAGTTTTAAATAAGGTGTCTGAGCACTTACTTGAATCGAATCAAACCCACTGTAGTCCCTAGCAAGCTTCAACAGGGGAACCAGTGCTTTCAGTAAGAGGGTGGTACCACATGTCTTCAAAATGAAACGTCTCTTGGAGACAAACATGCTACTCTCACTGCAACACAAAGTTTCACAATCATTTCTATACCAATATTACAGAAACTACAACTAATCTATTAGTTCATCAATATTTGTGATTTTTCCATCGCTGATGAATGTATTTTATGTACTTATCCACCAACACCAAATAATCTGACCTTGCTTAAATAATATACATTCCAAGTCCACCCATTTTCCTGCAATTGTGTAATTTCATTTTTCTTTTCTCCTTTTTTCCCCTTTTGTTTTGTTTGTTTTCAAGACAGCGTTTCTCTGTGTATTTCTGGCTGTCCTGGACTCACTTCACCTCATCGTGGGCACCACTGATAACATGCCTTTTTCATTTCTTTAACTAGGTAACAAATTTTGTGAGGAAATCAATGTTTTTGCATAGTATTATCTACTTGGTATGGTGCATAAGCATTCTGTTAAACATCTCTGCCCAAGCCAAACACACTTAGGTAAAAACAAAATCAAATATTAGTGTATATTATTTAGTGCTATTAATGTACATTATTTAGTGCTAGGCCTAAGGCCCACAGTATAAACTAACCATTCAAAGCATTTATTGATTAAACTAACATCACACCTAATTTGGTTAATGGCTTTTTTATACTAATACAGCAACCTGACTTAATGGAGCAAAATTTCATACCTTGTCAGAAATTGGGGCAGAGATCAGTGTGTGGGGGGGTGGTATCATAATAAAATGTTTTTCTTTCACCCAACAGTCATTGCTGCTAACTATGTGGGAAACATGGCAACCATCAAGAGCTGCTAGCAAGGCTTAAAAGAAAAAACTACATAGAAACACAAAAATTACATTTTATACCAGAGTCTTAAAACTGGAGAAAAAAACAGATTCTGGCAAGAAGATATTCAGTATTTCACAAAGGCTATGATTAGGACAGTAGCTTCTCAGTTAACCCTCTGCAGGACTCACCTGAGTACATAAGCTTCCTGCTTGTCAGTCTTTGTCACACTTATGATCGAGCACTGCACATCCTTCAAAAGGACATCCCACTCAGATCTGTTATTCAATAGAAAATACAATTAACAGTGCTGTTTCTTCTACCAGACTATCTGTCATGGACTTACTTTGTAGACCAGGCTGCCCTACAAATTTGCCTGCCTCTGCCTGGGATTATAGGTGTGCACCACCACACTCAGCTAAAACAGATTTTAAACAAAATGTTGCACAGTAAACTGAAACCACTTAATCCACTTATTATTTGTTTGTTGCTTTATGACACAGGGCTCCACTGGATTTTTCAGTATGAACAAGTCCTGGCCTCAACTCAAAGACATCTACCCACCTGATTCCTGAGTGCTGTGGTTAAAAAACTGCCAGACACTTTTGTATGTGTGTGATAATCTGCCAGCATAGCATGCGTCTGTGTACAACATGCATGCAGTACCCACAGAGGCCAAAAGAGGATGTCAGATCCTAGGGAACGGAAGCTGCAGATGGTTGTAAGCTACCACAACGTGGCTGGGAATCCAACCTAGGTTGTCTGGAAGAGCAGCCATTATTCTTTACCACATCTTTCCAATACCTTGCTTACTATCATAAGCAAAGAGCATGTACTACTTTGGGCCTTTTCACAAAAATCACCATCTTTGGTTTTTGGTTCCCCAGTATCTTTTCTGTTTTTTTCAAGACAGAGTTCCTCTAGCGCTAGCTGGCTTTGAACTCGGAGATCCACCTGCCTCTGTTTCCCAAGCGCTGGGATTAAAGGCGTGCCACCACTGCCTGACTTTTCAGCATCAGTTATTTCAATACCTACTGTTGACATTCTAATCTATAGACTTCCTTGTTTGTGTTTGAGCTCATTGCATGGGGTACAAACATCCTTGGCCTTTATCCATCTATATGCCAGAAGCAACACACGTGTCCCAAGTTGTGCCAACCAAAATATATCTCTAAACGTTGCCAAATTTCTCCTGGGTAGCAACTGTCTCCGAGTAAGAAATACTGACCTAAATCAATAAGTATCCTTTAAAAAAGAAGTATATACAAATAGGATATGAATTACATATGTTTTACTAAGCTTTGATAGTTTAATAATTTTCAACCAGTATACTAGTATGTGATCCTAATGTGTTGGCTTTATTAGCTATCAATTTGAATGCTATACTTAAAATCTGTAATTCTGCTTCCAAGCAGACCAATTTGTTGCAATAATTAATATAGGCTAGTAACCTTGGTGTTGTGTTCAGGAATAAAGCACACATCTTCCACCATTATCACCAACTCCAATGTTCTCTCTCTCTCTCTCTTTCCAGACAAAGTTTCTGTTTTAGCTCTGGTTGTCCTCAAACTCACTCTGTAGACCAGGCTGGCCTCGAACTCAAGAGATCCACTTGCCTCTGCCTCCAGTGTGCCACCAGCACCCAGCTTCCACTGTAGTTTCTAAATGGATGAATATATAACTCAGAAAATGCCTTAGCCAACTGCATAAAGCCCTGTTGGATATAATGTGGACAGCAATACAGCCTTTCCTCTTAAAATAAGTCAGCAATACAACTTTTAATGCTAGAGTAATTATTCCTACTCAGTTTTGCCTTTATTAGACAAAAATAAGCATAGTTGCTATAGATGAATAGACCACTGTAGGTTCCAATAAAGCTTTCTTTAGAATACTAGGTATCCTTCCACCGAAATGTGCTAATATAGTCAACTGTTCCAATAGTTAGTTGGTTTTTGTTTGTTTGAGAAAGGGTCTCATTATTTAACTCTGGATGTCCATGAATTTAATGTTCACTTGCCTCTATTAAAGTTATGCATCATCATGCTGTGCCTACATACATAGCACTGTATTGCCTTTAATTTTATCTTTCTTGCCATGATTTCTTTTCTTGAACCTCTGGCTGTAAGATACTATGTATCTTCAAAACCACTTGGTTGATAAGTCTAACTGTTAAACCACTTCCTTTCATTCCATGACAGAAAAAAATGCTAACTACTTTGAGCATCACTGTTACTTGAGGAAGAAGCATGCTAAATTGCTAAGATGGAGGAAGCACATATATTTGTCTCAGGACTGAGCAGCCTGGACAAAGCTGGGTGCTGAATGTAGTCAGGACCTGTGGCTCTGCTTATGACCCAGCATTGGAGAAGCTGTGACAAATCCAGGCTAGTATAAACCACAAACTGTTACTCGGCTCCCACCTACAGTATACAAGGACCAATGCCTCCCCAAAGAAAGAACAAGCAGCAACTATGGAAAATGGTATAGAAACTAGCCTTGGCATAATTTTTATAATAGCTTAAAAAAGGAAACCCTATCAAATGCTACAAGATAATATGAACCAAGGGTATATTATCATTAAGTTCACAAATACTCTCATCATTCCACCTAAATCAAGTCCAGACAAAGAAAAAAAAGAGGATGGCTCACTGGTTAGGAGCACTGGCTACTCTTACAAAGGTCCTGGGTTTGATTCTCTGCACCCACATTAAGACTCATTATTAAATGGAACTCCAGTTTCAGTGGTACACAAACATATATGCAGGCAAAACACATACAAAACAAAAACTTTAAAAGGTTGTTGACAAGGGATAAAGAGAAGGGTTGTTTGTGTTTAAGAAGTACAGGTGCCTGAGGACTGAGGGTATTTGGAAAAAAAACATTAGTTATGTGCCCAATGAACACATACAGAGCTTTCTTTCTTGTGCTAGTACATCATCATTCTTTATCAGCTTCCTACTGCATTAAGTATAAGTAAGCTACAGATTTTAAACAAATCTTACACAAGAGAACGGAACAGTACTAGCAGGCAGGCAGAGTGAAATCAGAGACAAGAGTAGAGTTACACTTCCGTCACCTGAAGATGGTACACAGATTCTATTGTCAGAGCCAGCAACTATCTGGCAAGTTGCTCAGAGATTTTAATCTACAAATTTAAGTGATTACATACCACTTCCTGATTAAAATGGCTGGTTTCAAAGTGCAGTTTACTTAGTCCCTGTTTAAAATTCAACCAAAGCTACCAAATTAGTGAGCACACAGCTTGACTAAGGTCTGCTTCTGAGACTCTTATCTCAGGCCACCACAACCCTAACCCAAGGTAGTCTTATGTAAGCAGTAACCTAATGCATAGCCTTATGGCTGCTTACAGAGGATTGCATGCTGTTCTCTGGCCTCCAAGGGCACCTACATGTGTGTGCAACAAACATCTGAACAAAACTTGTCCCAAATTCATCTGTATTATTTTCTCTATTGCTGCTACAATGTTCAGTGTATGCTTCTAAAAAGATAGTTTGTTTGGGGTAAACAGTGGTAATTACAGACCCCCAGAACCACAAGAAGAGGGAAAAGAAAAATGGAAAGAACTGATTTCTGTTAGTTGCCCTCTGCCCTACAGGAAGAAACACTGGAATATGTGCACCGCACCACAACAAAAGTTTGTGTGGGAAACTCAAACCAAAAGGTTTTCTGGCAGCGCATTGTAAATGCTTTCTATGTAAAATGACCATAACTTCAATACTGACATATGATACTCTAATGGAAATTTTATTTTCCTTATAACATTCCTAAAGCAGGTTAAGAATATCCAACCATAGACACCAGAAGCAGTGGAAGAGAGGTAACAGGATGGAAGCCTCCTACAGAGGATCCTCTGAAAGGATTCACCCAAAAGAGGATGGAAGCAGATGTTCAAACTCACAGCCAAACTTTGGGCAGAGCTCAGGGAGTCTTACGGAGGAAGAGAGGAGTGGAGACCAACAAAAACAAAAGAGCTGAGGCCAGCGGTTCCTGTAGAGACTGGTGCACCAACAGAGGACCGTGCATGGAGAGGACCTAGACCCCTGCTCAGATGTGGCTGACTGGCAGCTCAGTTTCCATGCGGGATCTAGTGAGGGGAACAGAGGCTGCATTCTGTCATGAACTCAGCTGACTGCTCTCTGACTACTTGACCTGATGATGCAGCCTTGCCAGGCCACAGAGGAAAAGAATCCAAGCGATGAGACTTAACAAGCTAAGAGCAGACAGCAATAGGGAAGAATTCCCCTTTCATTGGACTAGGGGAAGGGAATGAGAGGAAGAGGGAGGGAAGGGGCTTCAATCAGAATATATAATGAATAAACTGTGGGAAAAAAAAAATCCAACCAATTCTAAATGCCATTTCCACCATCATATTTAAAGAATTGCTATTATTTCTCAAGTTCATTTGCTACTAGAATCTCCCACCTAACCTCACCTTATTACTAAGAATAGCTCAAAGTCTCATGACTTGTAAAGAGAAAAGATCTTATAGTCAGAACTACTCTTTTCTGGACAGGTTTTCAGTGTGTAGCCCTAGTTGATTCGGGAGATCAGTTGGCCCCCAACTAGGAAATCCACTTGTGTGCCACTCCCTGCTGCTGGCATTTGCCACCAGGCCCAGCTAGTTAGAACCACCATTTCTCACCAAACTTAACCCTAAGAAACTATGCTTTTCTTTTTAATTTCAAATATATTATGAAGTGGATTCTAAACTCCCACATAGATCATTCATTGCTTTAGTCATCTACATTACCCACACCAATACTCTTCCCTGATTAAGTAATTGTTTAAACCAAGCTGCATCAGCCAAGCTTTTCCTCTATGAAAGGGGATGGGGTTGGCACACTTGAAGAGATGAGACGGATCAGCAGTTAAGAGGAATTCAGGAGTCAGGCCTGGTAGCACACACCTTTAGTCCTAGCATGCAGCATGTAGAGGCAGGAGGTATCTATGAGCTCAGAGGCTAGCCTGGGCTTATCTATATGGCTCCAGGACAGACAACCAGGACCATGTAGAAAGACCCTGTCTCCAAAAATTAAAAGGAATTCAGGCCTCAGTACCCACCATCTGCCTGTAATTCCAGTTCCAGGGAAATATACTCAGTATTCTACTCAGGGGAAAGTACTCTAACAGGCTGTTTTCAGTATGTTTGCACCTTGTCCCAGCACTAAAGCTTGGAAAGAAGAAACTATTTTGCCTGAAAGGTCTATTCTATCATACCATATACAAAAGCCATATCTAATTCCATACCTAAATATAAAATGTAGAATGTTCAGGAAAAAATATCTTCAGACTTTGAGATTAGCAAAGATATTTAAAATAGGGCATAACAGGAACTATCAGAGAAAAAATATTACCAGTAATAAACTTAATGCATACACTCTGGTAAGGGCACATTTGCATACTGGCCATCTGGACAATTTAAGAGTGTGTCCATCTCCCTTTAGACAGGTATCCTTAATCAGCCCATCACTACCTGTCCTGTCTTCCTGGCACAAACTTAAACAAGGTGACACATGGGTTCTGCCCAGGGTTCAAGGCATTCAGTTCAAGTCCTAGCATCTGGCCAACTGAACTATCTCCCCAGCCCTAAATGGTTTGTTCTATGAGCCAGGGTCTCCTTTTTGCCTACACGAACCATGCAGACCCTGAAATCCTACTGCCCCAGTCTCCTGATGCGATTACAGGCATGCACAGCTCAGCCAGTCACACAAGCCTGAAACCTGAAGTCCCAACAAAGCCTAACTACAGATAAGACACCACCTCAAAAGCTCAACAAAAGAGAGAGAAAACGAATCCAAAGTTCAAACTATTTTCTAAAAAACACACCCAAAAAGACAATTTTTTTGGGGGGGTGGGGGGCACTAGGATCCCACTTGGCAGACCAGGCAAGCTTCAAATTCACAAAGCCCTACAGCGTCTATATCAGAGCCCTGAGACAAGCATGTGCCATCACACCCAAACTCTATTATTATACACACCTGTGTGTCTGGCAAGCATGCCAGATGCACTTGTATAGGTCTGAGGACAACTCTTCGGAGGTCGGAGGTGTTTCTATCCAACTTTTGTGTGCATTTTTGTGTGGGAATGTGTGTGTTTTGGGAATGAAACTGAGTTTTCCAGACTTGTTCATCAAATACTGTTATCCACTTAGTCCTTGCCACAGTGAAATCTTACAAACAGGAAAAGATGTCCAACTCCACTACTCAGCAACTAATCCATGAGTGTGTCTATGTAGTCCTGGCCAACCTGGATCTTGCTTCACGTAGACAATCGTCTGCCTCTGCCTCTCAGATGGCAGAATACCCAGCCAGCAATGCATTCTTTATTTTTTGAAACGGGTTTCTCTATGTAGCCATGGCTGTCCTGAACTCTGTAGAGCAGACTGGCGTTAGAGATCTACTTTCCCCTGCCTCCTCTGGGATTAAAGATACTCACCCACCCCACCCCCCTGCAATTCTTCAAAGGTCCTTCATACTCCATTCCTCCATTTATAAGGCTGCCAGTCCACCACTGACCAATCTTGTCAGATTAGTTTCATTTCCTAGTTTTACAGAAATATCTCACAGCATGTACATTTTTATCCAGCATCTTTTCTCAGCATATCTGCTTACATTAGTACTCAAGTTTTGCATGCTATCAGTGGTTCATTTATTGCTCGGTAGCATTCTGCTGTATACAGAATGTATACAACTACACACTTGTTTTAACTTTCTGGGGACAAGAACTGCCTGACTGACTTAAAACTCCCTTGAAGACCAGCCTGACCTCTGCCTACCTCCTACTGGGATTAAAGATGTGTGCCACTAATTCCCAACTACCTCCTCTCTAGTAGTTAGTAGATTTCCAGGGTGGAAATATAATCCTGCTTTTACTAGTAAACACAAACTGTCCCTTTGGGTCATTCTCAAAACTATCATGCCTGGAGAGGTGTGTTTAAGGTGTTCCCTTGCTTCTTGCTGAAGGTATGAAAAGCAATCATTTCTAAATTTATTCTCTTAACTCTTTCTGTAGGCATGTGTTCAACATGCTTTAAAAATGGACTGCTTCAAGTGCAGGGAATCTTATGAAAGAAGGGGGAGATAGAAAGACCTGGAGGGAACAGGAGCTCCACAATGAGAGCAACAGAACCAAAAAAATCTGGGCATAGGAGGTCTTTTCTGAGACTGATACTCCAACCAAGGACCATGCCTGGAGATAACCTAGAACCCCTGCACAGATGTAGCCCATGGCAGCTCTGTGTCCAAGAGGGTTACCTAATAATGGGAACAGGGACTGTCTCTGACATGAACTCAGTGGCTGGCTCTTTGATCACCTCCCCCTGAGAGGAGGGGGAAAGCCTTATCAGGCCACAAAGGAAAACAATGCAGCCAGTCCTGGTGAGACCTGATAGGCTAAGGTCAGAGGGAAGGGGAGGACCACCTCCCCTATCAGTGGACTAGGGGAGGGGTATGAGAAGAGGGAGGGAGAGAGGGTGAGATTGGGAGGGGATGAGGGAGGGGGCTACAGCTGGGCTACAAAGTGAATAAATTGTAATTAGTAAAAAAATAGACTGCTTCTTCAACTGTCTATGATCTCTCTTAATGTCTGTTCACATTCTGAAAACTGCTGAGGGCGGTATTTTCGGCAATAACATGTACGAACTTCCTGATTATCAAATACGAAAAAAGTTTAATGAGTTTCAAGACCAGCCTGGTCTACAGAGTTCCAGGCCAGTCAAGGCTACAAAAACAAAACAAAACAAAACAAAAAATCGTGTTTTCAAACAAACAACAAAATCCCAAAAGTTTGTTCAATGGGCTCAAAGTCTGGATAAAAATAACTACATCAAACTACTACTTGCCATCTTTAATACCTAACATTTTATATTACTAATACTGTTTTCTTCTGCAGCCTTGGTCTAAAAAAGAACAGAATCAGAAACTGTTAATAACTGTAAATAGTTTATTTAATCCTATTACTCCATGGTTACTGTTTCAGTTTAAAATAGCAGTGAACTCTTTCAGTTCTTTTGATAGATCTCAGCTACTACTTGATTAAAACTAGCTATAAATATCTACAAAGCACATAAAAATCATATTAAAACTGTAAAAATTCCAGTTTCTGGTTTTCAAACAATTAAAGCACGGGTCGGTGGCACTCATCTTTAATCTTAAGACTTGCAAGGCTCAGGTGGATGGACCTCTGAGTTAGAGATCAACCTGGTCTAGAGCACAGCAAGAGAAACCGTGTCTCAGGAAAAAAAATTGAAGAGCAAAATAGTTTGCCTTCTTAAAAAGGCCCATATTTCCTCTACTCAGGAGCCATTTTAAAAAGCATTTACATGTTAATAAACATGTTATTTGACACCTATGGGTGTTTTGCCTACATGTACACGACCCACAGGGGGTCAAGGCCCCTGAAACCTGAGTTACAAATGGTTGTGAGCTGCTTCGTGGGTGCTGGGAATTGAGCCTGGGTCCCCTGGAAAAGAATCCAGTGAGTGCTCTTAACCTCTGCAATTTTCAACTAGGAAGTTAAGAACAAAAATCTTCCCTTTCCTAAAGGTGTTACAGATAGATCACTTCGTTTCCAAACGGTTTCGGTAGTCTCCTAGAACCCTCATTCGGTCCCTACCACCAAGATTTTCTAGGAAACGATCCCGGCAGCGCTAGCTTTTGAAGACGACTACCACAATCACCAGCTTGCCGTTCCTGAAAGGAATAAGCCTCTCCACCGTCATTGTGAGCAAATCCACGTGAAAACTGTTGCTGCCAAGGGAAAGCGACACACGTGTCACCCGAGGCTTTCAAACCGAGATCTCCACGTTGCTCCGGCGGCACTTCCCCGTACAATGGGAAACGTCCGCAGCCAACTCGTCGGAACTGCGTTTCCCAGTGTGCCTTAAAGTCTCGGCAGCACGTGGCCGCCGGGATCCTCCGCTCGCTTTTTTGTCAGAAGACGGTTGCAGCGCGCAGCCAACATTCCTAAAACGCCCATTGGTCCACACCCTGGGGCCAGGCTCGCTGCAACAGCCTGGGAGCTCATTGGTCCGCCTCTCAATGAACCGGACCACGCCGGTTCCTCCGCCGCCCCGGGTCGCCTCAGCGCGCCGAGCGGCTCGGCGGAGCCCGCGGACCCACGCCGCCGGCCACCCTTGCAGGCGAGATCCGCCGGTCCCCGCGGGGCGATGGCCGACAGCTCTCGGCGCGACGTCCCGCCGGCGCGGGGGGCCTCCCCGGGCTCCCCCGCTGCGGCTCAGAGGCATTAACTAGGCCCCCCGGGCCCGGGGCGGAGAGCAGGCGACGAGCGTCCACCGCCCCGCCGCGCTCGACTCCGGAACAGGTTACACAACCCAAGGTCAGGGGAGCCGGGGGCGCGGGCCCCGGACGGGCTCGGCCGCGGGGCCCGGCACTGCGACACGGCCGCTCCCGCCCAGCCCGCGCCGGGGAGGCCCCGCGACGCGAGCCACACCTGCCCGAGGCCCGGCCGCCCGGGCCCCGCCGGGGACGTTACCTGAGCACGCGGCCGCCCGCCTCCTCCTCCTCCCCTCCCCCCGGCGCGGGCGGCCCCGCAACGGCGGCGGGAGAAGCCGGTTCCCGCCCGCCGGCCCGGCCCCGCCGGAGGCCGCCACCCCCGCCGCCTCCCCGCCCCCCGCCAGGCCCCGGCACCCACCTCGGGATGGTGCGAAGATCCCCAGATCCCTGGCTTGCGTCGGACTGCTGCCTGGAGAACCAGACCTCCAGCAGCTTCTCGGTCCCTTCGAAAAAATGTGCAGCTTCCATCACCGTGCGACTTTAGCGAACAACCAACAACCACAGAAAATCAACTAAAATTAAATCTCTTCTCCCGCCGCTCCCGCCGCCGCTGCGGATTGTTCCAGCTGTGTTACTAAAGTTCAGGTTCCTTTTTTTTTCTTTTTTTGATATAATTTTATATTAACTTTTTTTTAAAAAAAAAGGACTAATAAAATTCTCCCGGCTAATTTTTTTTTTTTTCGTGAGCGAAAGTTGAACGTGAGTCTGTTGGAAATAGAGGCAGATACAGTTCAGTCTCTGGTAGTCCGCTGCTTTCCCGTTAAGAGAGAGTTGAGCGAGCGCTAGCTAATGTCGCCGGCCATACTGTGTAAGCGAGGGTTCTGCGTGAGCTCAGACCTTATATAAGGCATCCTCCCCGGCAGGACAGGAAGTGACGCGGTCGCCCCGCCCCCGGCGCCTCATAGGCGCAGCGCCGTGTCAGTCAGACGTCGCCGGGCGCCGGCTGGCTGGGAGCGGGCCTCCTGGGAGGGAGTGCCGGGGGGACTCCCGGCTCGCTCGCCTGCGGAGGGAGCCGCCGCGGTCCCCCGGGCGGCAGTCCTCGCGGTTGTCCGGCTGGGGACTTGGGGAGCCGGGCTGGCGGGGCGGGAGGGAGGGAGGGCAAGGCTGCTCCGCGCTGCGGACCGCAGGCTGGCAGCGGAGACGCGGGGGAGTCTGGAGGGGTGTCGGCGGGGGCGGTGGCCGCCGCTGGGCTGGCGCGGTGGCTCCGATCCTGTGCAGGTCCCCGTTTCAGACGAGTCTTTTTCTTTTTTAAATCGTTTTTTTTTTTTTCATCTGTCTCCTCGAGACGAACGCAGCCGAGGCAATAAAGCTCAACGTTTGTCAGTGACGTACGCGTCGCCCGGGGTCGAATTGGAACGCACTTCAGTTCTACTCGTGCTTTATCTGATGTGGGGATGAAGGCGGCTCTCGGCCGGTTTACACAATAGCCAGAAGCGTTGTCTTCCGATTTCAAACGAGAAAAGCAACGTGGCGCCCGGCCTCGGAGGGCTCCGGCGCTACTTACCTCCCACCGAGCGCCTTGCCCGGAGCCTAGCGTAGGAGTTGGCTGAGAGCAACAGCCGCCTTTATCAACCTGTGCTTCATGAGGTCAACTGGTGGAGATTTAGTTTGCAAAACTTTCTAGGAACTAGCTTTATTAAGTATAACGCGTGGTTATCTGATAATATTCTTCTCAGAGTGTTCTTCGAGGGATGAACTAATGGAAGGTATTCCTCTCAACCACCAGTACCCCGCGAAAGGACAAGGCTCTCTCAAAAGCCTAAGAAGGTTTTTCACTGATACAGAATAAGAATATAAACAGGCATCCCAGACTTTTCACTAACGATAGTAGAGAGTATAAATTAGGGGTCAAGTCGAACTATTATTTTATCTTAAGTAGGGAAAGATGGTGACAAACTTATTTGTTACTTGGAAACACTGGGGGGAAGTCCCCAATCTCATAAAATTAAAAACTATCATTGTCACAAGACAAAGTGACCTTCCCCTATCATCCTTAGAGAAATCCACTGCAAAACACACTGTTGAAATTTGCTTTGGATAAACCCTGGAGGCTAGTCTTACAAGAGCATGGATTCACATGTCTCCAAGAAATTTGTTGAGAAAGAAGCTGTGTGATGAAGTAGGTATGTGCATTACTTTGCCATGTTTTTAAAAGCAACTAACTCAAAATGGGTTAAGACAAAATATAATAAATGTTACTTATTCTATTAAGTAATTCAAGGAGGATGTGGTTACACTTAAAGATTAAAGGACTGTATCTGTGTTTTACAAGCTATTCAATTATTTGATGGTTGCTTATTGAAACGACTGCCTACTAAACCACCTCAAACACTAATTGTGGTATAAATATAATTTGGCTTATAATTACTTATAATTAGTTGCTTTTTCAATTACTATTATGCTTTTTCCCAACTTAACAAAAGTGCCAAGAATCTTGGCAAGGTAAATCATTGTTAATTTGGTACAGGATAACTTAACTAGTGTCAATGAATTGCATTGTTTCTTTGTAAAATGCATCGTTCTTCCTAAGGGCTATTATAATATTAAAGCTCAAATTACTGTTAGCTAAGGTAGTCAATTTTTGCTTAAATATTTTACAAAACTGAGTATGTCCAAAAGTTATTTTTCATCATCCCTAAACTAGTCTCTCTATTTCAGTGACTATTCTTTCCAGGAGAGAGAGAGAGAGAGATGCCCCAGGTGTTAAGAGCAGTTGTTTCCCACATGCTAGCTCATGACCTTCTGTACCTCCGGTTCCACAGTTCCACAGCATCCACCCTCTTCTGACTTCTCTGGCACCAACAAGCAAGCTCAAGGTGTACGCATGTACATGCAGGCAAACAGTCATACCCATAAAATAAAAATAAAATTCTCTTTTTCAGCCAGGCTGTGGTGGTGGCAAGACAACTTTAATCCCTTCACTCAGGAGGGAGAGACAGATGGATCTCTGTCAGTTCTAGGCCAGCCTGGTCTACAGAGTGGGTTCCAGGACAGCCAGGGCTACACAGAGAAAGCCTGTCTTGAAAAAACAAAAAACCAAAACCAACTAAAAAAAAAAAAAAAAAAAAAGATGTGCCTACTTTACATAGCATTTTGCTTACACACACATAAGGCACACAGGCATGCATGCGCAGGCACGCACACAAGCTTACCTTCTAGAAGATTCCAATCTGCTTGGGGTTTTTTTTGTTTGTTTGTTTTGGTTTGGTTTTTGTTTTTTGTTTTTTTGTCTCAAGGATTAAACCCAAGGTCTTGAACTATGTAGCCTAGGCTGGTACTGAACTTGGGACCCCTTTGCCCCTGTCTCCTAAGTGCCAGAACCATAATAATTTTCTTTTGTAGTCACTCCTATTAGGATCCTATCCAATTTGTCTTGTTTTTTCACCATAGAGGTCACAGAAATCAACCTCATGTTATCAAACTGGGTGGCAAACACTTTTACCCACTGAGTCATGTTACTGGCAGTCCAACTCCAAATTAAAAAACTACTTACCTGTATGTCTCCCTTCTGCTATCACCCAATTTTTCTACAAAACTCCTTAAAGGATGGAAAGACAGATAATCACTTGTGGTCTTTACCTCTTCATGCTCCTTCAGATCCTAGAAATGGGTTTTTATCCCTAGGAATTACATGAAACGGTATTTCTCAGGGTTCACATTTGGTCAAACCTAATGATTTAATCTTTGAATAGTTTGTGATACAGTACACTAACCCCTCTCTCAAAGCTGGGGATTGAACCTAGGGTCTCAGGCATGCTAGACCATACCCCCAACTCTACCCTTCCTTCATGAAACATTCCTCTGGGCTCTTCTGATATCACTTCTCTTTGATTTTCCTTCTACATTGGATTTTCTTCCTCAAACTACAAAATCTCTTACCTTTTCCTCTGCCTTTCTCTTTCTACACACTCTTTCTCAGATGGCCTACTTTATGCAGCTAATACTTTTTATGACCTATTCAGATAAATACCTTTCTGATTTCTACCTTGGGCCCTTTCACACTAGATTTTTGAAGCACTTGCCTGCGTGACTACTCAAATGCTGTATGAGCATTTAGATGCTAACATACCCAAAAAGGGTTACTTACTTTCTGTAGCAAAAGCTGCATCCACATAAAAGCACAAACAAAAACCTGGTTGTTCTCAAGTGCCCTGACCTCTGTGCCTCTACTCTTGCCTCCTTATCATCCACAATAATCATCTCTGTTACACAAACCCAAAGCATCCTAGATCCTCCCTTTCCCTTCTTAAGTACAGTCAGTTACAGAGCTTGTCAAGCACCTGAACTATTTCAAGAATCCGTCCTCTTTTCTCTGTCTTCACTTCTTCCATCATCATGCTTTGATCCCTAAAATAACTTCCCTGGCCCGCAGTCACTAGTCTCTTTGCCTTCCTTTTGTCTCTTGAGTTGCTTTACTACAGGCAGAAAGCAATACTTTTCAAATATAAGCCTGATTTTGACACTTAGAAAAATTCTCTACAGATTTATCATCACACTTTAAAACTGTATTAACCTAGCTTTCCTAGTTTCATTTCTGTGCTGTGATTAAATACCCTGACCAAAACAAAACAGAACAAAAACAACAATACAAACCCCAGCTTTTCAAAGTGAGTCCATACGGACTGCCAGGGCTATTATGCAAAGAAACCTTATCTTGAAAAACAACAAACAAACTCAAACCAGCTTACTGAAGAAAAGGATTTATTCTGCTCACAATTCCAGTTTACCGTCCATCTTATCAGGGATGTTATAGTGACAGGAACTTGAAGCATCTAGTTACATCCACAGTAAAGAGCAGAGAGAAAGGAATATAGAAAACACTTTTACTCAGCTGATCTGTGTACTTATGTTCAAAGATTTTATCATCTATTGTATGAGTGCTTTCATGGATTTATGTGCACCACACACTGCCGGAGCCCGCCAGCAGAGTTGAACAGTTCCTGAGTGGGGAGTGAGGATTGAAATAATTAAAGCAAGTTGCAATACACATGGGATCAGCTCAAGAGAGCTGTCAGTAACACTGCAGCTTGAGTTTATTCCACAATTCCTTTTTTACAGGCAAATCAAAAACAAGTCACATCAATACAAGAAAGAAGTTTGTGGCACTGCCCGACTTATTTTCTAAAACTACTTCCCTACAGCAGAGATGTCCAAGGTCACACAAACAAGTTTTAAGGAACTTGGTAAAACTCCCTCTTTCCTCTGTCTCAAGTGAAGGCCAGGGTGAAAGTATGTTTTTTTCGAGAAATAACAAAACAGCTTGACAAACAAGCCGTTCTCCACAACACACATCCCTGGAATCCTTGTAGGCTGGAAGAGGGCCTGGAAGAACTGGAGCTTTAGGCATTTAAGATCTACTGCATGGATAATGGGGACTGAACACTAGTCCTCTATAAAAAGCAGTAAGTGGCTGGGCAGTGGTGCCACACACCTTTAATAACAGCACCTGAGAGGCAGCAGCAGGTGAGTCTCTTAAATTCCAGGACAGCCTGGTCTACAGAGTGAGTTCCAGGACAGCCTGGTCCACAGAGTGAGTTCCAGGACAGCCGAGGCTACACAGAGAAATCCCGTCTCAAAAGAAGGAAAAAAAAAAAAACAATAAATGTTTGTAACCAATGAGCTAACTTTATAGCCCCAATTTCTCTAGGCTTTGACATTTCAGGATGTAACCCTAAGGAAGGGTGCTGACCACAGTGGGTTAGGTCTTCCCAACTCAATTAAGGCAGTCATGACAATAACCCGTAGGCCCATAGTGCACAGGCCAACTTAATCTAGATAATCTCTCACTGAGATTCTCTTCAGGTGACAATTAAAACTGACCATCACACTGGCCTTTAGACCTCTACGTAAGCCCATCCTGGAGAATGCTTCACCACCATCATCTCTACCATTGACTCATTTGTCAACATTATACTAACTTTTCTACCTGTAGGTAAATTTATCTGAAATGTTTGTTCTTTTATTCTTTGTAGAACTTGTTCATTCTTTTATTTTCATTATTTGTTGTTGCTGTTGTTTTTGAGATAGGATTTCTCCGTATAGCCTTAGCTGTGCAGAACTCACTCTGTAGACCAGGCTGGGCTTGAACTCGCAGAGATCTGCCTGCCTCAGCCTCCTGAGTGCTGGGATTGTGGTACGAGTCATCAGGTCTGCCTCTGCTTGCTTATTCTAGTAATTTGAGGATTTAGTTTAAATGTTGTTTAGTCTTTCAGTTTACCTCTGATGGAAGGTGCAGACGTCACGATTCCCAAATACAGGGATTCAAAAAAGGTTGCAGTTTGTTTGTTCCAGCATAAAATGCAGAGGCGGGTAGATGATCCAGAGTAGGTGGTCAGTTCTGCTCCAGGAGGTTGCTAACCTCCTGTTTGTCTTGTGGAGTACGTTAATATAAAAACAAGGAAAAGTTCTGAAATGAGAGAGCGGTTTATTTTAAGCCAATAGGAAAGACCGTACTTACCTTAGAAACACAATTAACACAAGTTTCTAAAGGCTATCATTCCACAAGGACATGGTTTTATCAGTAAAGCAATTGCTCAACCATATGCAGTCATAGAGGGAAGTTGGCAGTCATAAAGTGAACAGATTCCAAAGAGTTAGGGAAATCTGGGCTGGCAAGATGGCTCGATAAGAAAATGTATTTGTTGCCAGGCGGTGATGGCGCACACCTTTGATCTCAGCATTTGGGAGGCAGAGGCTTGCAGATCTCTGAGTTCAAGGGCTGCATGGTCTACAGAATGAGTTCCAGGACAGCCAGGGCTACACAGAGGATACCTGTAGACAGACAGACAGACAGAATGACAGATGTTTGGGAGCCTGGAGCCTGCTTCTCTTTGGGGCATCCAGGCACCAAAAGCTTAGCTGGGCCTGGGTCAGCAGGACCCCATTTGGCAGTGAGTGTGGTTGTGGGGTGGGGTGTGTGTGTGTGTGTGTGTGTGTATGTGATCTATGTCTCTGATACAGTTATTTCAGTGAGAACAGCCCTTTCAGTGACACAGCTCTTCAAGTGATACAGCTCTTTTTATTGGTGGGAATAGGGCTATGGGCTTAATGGTTTTCGATTGAGTGTACATCACTAGCTAGGGCTGAGGTGCTGGGAATTGCCTCATTTGCATGAAGGGGAATTCTAGGTGCCAGCTGGACAGTCCTGGTCACCAGGCTATGTAACTAGTTCAAGAATGGCCGAAGTGGGGGGATTGCCAGATTACCTTGCACCTGGGCATGCAGCCACAAAACTGAGAAGGAAGTGATCCTTACTCCTGCTGCTCTTAAGATTGAGATTTGTGGGGTTTGGACGTCTGAGCCTTACCCTTGCTTCAGGTTGGTTCCTCCTGTCACGGTTTACATGCCCCACAGGAGAGAGAAGGAATTTGCCAGCAAGCCTAATGACCTGAATTCCATTCCCCGCACCCATATGACAGAAGGAGAGAACCACCTCCTACAAGCTGTCAAAATGTCCTCTGACCCTGTCACTTGGTCTATGGCATGTGCTCCCCACCAAAAAGAAGACAACTAAAGACAGAATTCTGGAACCTTTTCCTTCCCATCCTTATGATTTAATAGAGGCCTAGAAAGTCCATTCAGGCTCAAGAGAAACCTCAGGACAAAGCTGAGCGGGGTGGTGCTGGAGTAATCTCAGCACTCAGGAGGCAGAGGCAGGAGGACTGTTCTGGCTGAAAATTGATGTAGAAAGATCCAGACTATTGTAGTTGGAACCATCCCCTAGGCAAGGGGTCCTAAACAGTATGAGAGGGGTAGAAGCCAGCAGAGACCATGCGGGGATACATACGCTTATTCTCTTTGATCTTGACTGTGGATATGATGTTTTAAGTTCCTACCTCAGCGACCTCAAGATAACAGACTGTAACCTAGAATTGTAACCAGAATAAACCCTTCTTTTCCCCATTGTGCTTTTCGTCACGGCATTTGTCACAGCAACAGAAACGGAACGTAGGCACCAGCATTCCACTGGTTGGCACAGATCTCTGTAAGACTGATAGTGTTGAAATTTTTTTTTTTTTTTTTTTTGCTGGGTGGTGGTGGCTCATACCTTTAATCCGAGCTCTCAGGTGGCCGGCAGATTTCTGTGAGTTCAAGGTCCACAGAGTGAGTTCCAGAACAGCTAGGGCCAAAATCAAACAAAAAACGTGTGTGTGTGTGTTTTCCTCATGTAAATATGAGTTCTACTACCCAAGGCCATTGTCAGGCTTCCCAAAGAAAAGTGAGACAAGTGGGATTTGTGTTGGTTTTGAGACAGGGTCTCTACATTGCCCTGGCTGCCCTAGGATCCACGATGTAGTTCTAGGCATATCAGGGGACTTCTGTGGCTGCCTCCTGAGTGCTGGGATTAAAGGTCTGCACCACTTCACCAGTTTGAGACAAGCACTTTTTTTTTTAAATATAAAATACCACATAAAAATAAGAAATGGTGGTATTGTAACAAAATACAGAAGCAACAGAAGAAAGAAAACACCCTTAAGAATCAGAAAAAAAAAAAACACAATAGAAGCAAAATATAATCCCTTTCCTTTTCTTCCTAGAAAGAAGAAAGCGAAAGAAGAAAGAAAGAAACTAGAAAGCCAGAGATGGTTCACTTAAAACCTTAAGACAAAAGTGCCCAGATATGGGCTAGAGAGATGATTCAGCAGTTAAAAGCACTGGCTGCTTTTCCAGAGAACCAGGCTTTGATTCCCAGCCCTCACATAGAAGCCTTATAACTGCCTGTAACTCCAATTCCAGGGGCTTCAACACCCTCTTCTGGCTGCCCTAAAGAACAAATTTAAGTAACATGTATAAAAGCTCTTTGACTTTTTTTTTTTTTGTAACTACATGGACTTAAGAGGTATGACAAATAGGAGAAAGCTGTGTTTACTTGGAATGTGTAATGTAATGTGTCTCATTAGACATGGCTAAAAGACAAGAAATGGAGCTGCTAGTGTGATGGCTTATGTGAAAGAAATGAAACTAGTGACAGTGATGGCATTAAAATACAACGATCTTGATGTTTCCTAGGATGAATCAAATGATTAACAGCTGACAAAAGAATGGTGATGCATGCCTGAAACACTCTGAAGATTAAGGCAAGAAGTCATTGCTTTGAGGTTAGCTTGGGCTACATGGTAATTTCAAAAACCACAAGAACAAACTCGCAATAACAAAACAGCCTGACAGCAAGCTTAATGGAAGTAGATAAATCCATTTATAAGCAACATAGTTGACTATTGTCCTGGCAAAATATGCTGCAATAATTTTCTTACCTCCAAATATTCAGAAAACAAAAATTCATGGTGTACTTTTTGTAAATTTTCTGTACTTCGTGTGCACTTTAATTGCTTCCATTTTAAACTAAGCAGATAGTCTGTTGTAGGATTCTTTTGTGACTGTATGGATGCATTGCTTGTCAATTAAAAAAAAGACTATGGTCTATAGGAAAGGGTATAATAGAAGGTGGGACATTCAGCAGGCAGAAAGGATTCTGGAATAGAGCTAGGTGCAGGAGATTCATCCAGGAAGATATGAGGACAGACGAATGGTACCTGAACAGAGGTAACCAGCCATGTGGCAGAACTCTCTGAGAAGAACCTAAGTATATGACCTAGGTATTTGTAAATATATTTTGAATCTCATGAGTCATTATTCTAGGAGCTTGGGGTCGGGAGGAAAACCCCTACTACAAATAGATTTCCTATTTGTTTTCCCTTTTGAATTTTATAAAAGCTGTTTTTGAGTGCTGGAGTATTTTTGTTTGGATTGGTTTTGTAAGACCTTGGGTCTCACAGCTCAGGAGTTCAAGATCGTGCCCTTCCCAGAAACTCCCCCAGACCAAGACTCATTGCAAAAGCAGGAGGTTTATTAACCATTGCACAATGGGGTCACCCCTGCTGGTCAGCAAAGAGTGGCACCGGGAGACAAAGGCCTTTAGGTTTTTAAAAGAAAAATTGCGGGAGATTTGAAGTTGCAGTTTTGGCAATTTAGGATTGGATGAGGAGGCTATAAAGTAAGATAATTGGTTAGTCTTAGGTGCTCAAGCTTGGCCAGTCCTGCCAAGTGTGGATGCAGCTGCAATTTAAGGTGGGGGTGGTTAGCTCATCCTTGAAGATTAGGGGCTGTGGACTTTTGGCTGCAGGTCAAAAGCTACTCAGAAGAAGTCTGGGTTCATTGCTAAGAAATGCTATCTCAAAGACAGGAGTTTTTCTTTTTGCTAAGTAAAGGTCATTGCTTGCTTGCCTTTTTTTTTTTTTTTCTATCTGTCCTCGTAGATAGGGTCACATTTTTTTCATTCTCTGGAAAGGTACTAAGAGGCTTTAGCTTAACCTGAACCTAAAACTCAAAACTATAGGCTTTAGAAGACATACAGGTTACAAAGTTACTCTAACCCTTTCAGTTTGGTTTGGACTGCTGTGGACAGAAGCCATGCCTCTCATATGCTAGACAAGTGCTCTAATTGAGCTATTTGTCACAGTCCTGAGATCAACTATTGTATTATCTTTTATTCCTATGATCTCCACTTCTTACCTAAAGTCATTTTTCATATGTTAAAAAAAAACTTAACTTATTAAACCTTTATGACAAAAGTGTGCACACTTATTTGGAAGACTGAAGAATTCAGTTGGAAAAAGTTAAAGTATTATTGAAAGTCATTCATGAAAATCTTACCAAAAAAAAGTGATTGTTTTTCAAAGTGTCTGAGGGGCTAGAGAGATGTCTCAGAAGAGCACTTGCTCCTCTTGAAGATGACCCGGGTTCAGTTCCCGGCACCCACATCGGTGGCTCAGTATCTGGGGGATACTCCAGTTCTGGGGGATCTGACACCCTCTTCTGGCCTCGTGTACATCTGTACACAAGTGCACATATGCACACAGGTATACCCACAAATCAAATCGAATCAAAATTTTAAAATGCCAAGGTTATAAAAAACAGAAATCACAGCACGGCTGAAATTAAAAAAGGCCAAAAATGAAATGTAGTGTGAGATCCTGAACTGGATTATAAAATGGGAGAAATAATTATGAACAGTAATACTGGTATAATTGAAAAAAAATCTAAATATTGCCTCTGATTTAGAGGCTAAACTTCTTGTTTTTGATAACTTGCAGTATGGTTATGTAGTAAAAGAAATACTGCATAGTGTCAAATATATATGTTATCTATATATGTAGCTAAAGATTTAAAATTTAATTTTTAAAAATTCAACTAAATATTTAAAATGTCTTCATAAAAATTAATTACTTTTTTTTGTAGTTGTTGTGTGTGTAGCCCTGGCTGTCTTGGAACTCTCTTTGTAGACCAGGCCATCCTCCAACTCAGAGATCCACCTGCCTCTATTTCCTGAGTGCTGGGACTAAAGGCATGTGCCACCACTGGCTAAATTAATTATTCTTAAATTCTATTATTAATGCCTATATATCAGAGGCAAGTGAATTTCTGTGAGTTGAGGCCAACCTGGTCTACATAGCAAGTTTCAGGGCAACCAGGGCTACTAGTGAGACCCAGTCTAAAAAAAAATGTTGTAAATCAGTCATAGTGATATATCTGTTTAATCCCAGCCCTGGGGGAGGCAGAGGTATGAGGTCTCTGTGAGTTTGAGGCCACCCTGATCTATATAGCAAATTCCAGGACAGCCAGACCCCATCCCAAAAGATGTATGGGTGGTGGTGGTGGTAAGATGGCCCAGTAGGTTAGGGTACTAGCTGCTAAGTCTGATGACCTGCGTACCCACATGGTGGAAGGAGAGACTAAGTACTGCAAGTTCTGACCCCACTTGTGCATAGTGGTAAATGCACTGCCCCCCAACACACACACACACACACACACACACACACACACAAACAGGTATATCCATGCACATATACAAAGTTAAATAGGCCATGGTCGCTTATATCTGTATTTATAGTACTTGAAGTGTGAGGAAGGAGGATATTTAGTTCAAGTCTAACCTGGGTGATATGCTGAGTTCTAGGGTAGCCTACACTACCGAATGGAACACTGCCTCACAATGCCATGGCTACTTAACATTAGGAAAAGATACTTCATTAGGCCAAAATCTGTTGCATTCACACTGATGGGAAGAATTTAACAAGACAATCATTCAACTTTTTCTTTCTTTAAAATTTATTCTTTTTTTATTTTTTTATTTATTTTTTTTATTTTATGTGCATTGCCCCTTTCCCTGCATGGATGTCTGTGTGAGGGTGTCATAAAAATTAATTACTTTTTTTTTGTAGCTGTTGTGTGTGTAGCCCTGGCTGTCTTGGAACTCTCTTTGTAGACCAGGCCATCCTCCAACTCAGAGATCCACCTGCCTCTATTTCCTGAGTGCTTGGAGTTACAGACAGTTATGAACTGCCATGTAGGTGTCTGGGAATTGAAACTGGGTCTTCTGGAAGAACAGCCAGTGCTCTTAACCCCTGAGCCATCTCTCCAGCCCCTCGACTTTTTCTTATCATTAAAAGTGAGGTGTTTCCCTACTTCAACAATAGCGCAGAGGTAAGTATTTGAGATCTTAAGTTCAGTTGTCTTTTGTTTGAGAGGACACAGAGAAAGTAATGTGAAGTGGTCCCTGAGTTCTAAGTAGTATGGTCCAGGCTCACACCAGCCAAGCCTACCAGATTTCACATGACAAACACACCCACGTTTCTATTGCTTTGTTTCTGAGATAGTATTGTTCTTTGGCTACAGCTGTCCTCAAACAGACTTTGTAGCCAGGATGGCCTGAAACTGACTGTGTAGCTCAGGATGGCTTCAAACTGTATAGCCCAGGATGGTCTTGAATTTGTGAGCTCCCTGACTCAGCCTCCAGATTATATGCAAGATTACTACAAGTGTGAGCAGGGCATGGTGGCACAACCTTTAATCCCAGCACGCGGGAGACAGAGGCAGGTGAATCTCTGTGAGTTTGAGGCCAGTCTAGTCTACAAAGCTAGTCTAGGACAGCCAACGCTACAGAGAGAAATCCTGTGGAGAGCTCTACCCGAAAAACATGTTTTCATTCTGGCCTTCACCTGGATGCAGGGATAGGCAAGATGTTTTGCCAAGTTCATTTCCTTTTGTTTGTGTGAGGATCACACAGACAGGTGGCCGAGGTAAACGAGTTTGAACCCCTTCATTGTAGCAAGGTGCTTTGCTCTGACTATAAAAAGGAATCGTGGAATAAACCAGTGGGACAGTTTCTCCTGGCAGCCCTCTGGAACTGACCTTGTGTGTATTGTGTTACTTTTTATTTTCTTTCAATCCTCACTCCCCACTCAAGAACTGTCTAACTCTGCAACAATTTGGCGCCTGATCCAGGAACTTCAAATACAGGGAAGTAGTGAAGGACACAGCAGTGTTGGTGATCTGGGATCATAAAGTAAAGAGAAAAGGGCGCAGTGAGTAAAAATTTAGAGTAAAATTGGGACAAGGCAGTAGCCTCATGTTTTTTGTTTGGAATTTTTTTTTCTTTGTTAATTATACTTTATTCACTTTGTATCCCCCTGTGGTTCTCTCCCTCCTCCCATCCCAATCCCTCCCTTCCTCCACCCTCTGCATGCATGCCCCTCCCCAAGTCCACTGATAGGGGAGGACTTCTTTTCCTTCCTTCTGATCCTAGTCAATTAGGTTTCATCAGGAGTGGCTGCATTGTCTTCTTCTGTGGCCTGGTAATGCTGCTGCCCCCTCAGTGGGAGGTAATTAAAGAGCAGGCCAATCAGTTCATGTCAGAGACAGTCCCTGTTCCTATTACAATGGAACCCACTTGGATACTGAACTGCCATGGGCTACATCTGTGCAGGGGTCTTAGGTTATCTCCATGCATAGTCCTTGGTTGGAATTTTGTATGGAATTTAATTAGAAATAGTCTGTATACATCACATAGGACTGAGAAAGTGAAACTTTTCGGGTTAGAAAGAAGAAAGAAAAATGGGAGGCTTTGAGACAAAATGAGATTAAACCATCGGCGTCTCCGGAAGAGTTATATGTCCCTCCTATGATAACAATTTCTTGTTAGGAGACTTAGAGGATGACTTAGATCCTGATGAGGTTGTAGAGTTGGAGGAAGAAGCAGGTAAGCATTATTCTGAGAGATATCCTCCAATTCAGGCTGTGAATGTTAAAAAACTTGAGCCTCGGCAAAAAAATAAAAAAGTTGGAATGGGGCTTGGAGGAAATAAACAGAAAAAATGGAGAATTAAGTACTAGGGAAAATGAGGCTCAATCTCCCACTCCAACTCCTTCCTTGATTGCAGGCATGGACCCTCCTCCTGGGACGGCTACAGTTGCTATACCTCAAAAGACAAGAGTTCCTTTTCATTTGTTCACTGCAGGAGCAACTGTATCCCCTTTACAAGCTTCTTTAGAACAAGCTAGGCAGAAAGGAGAAGATATAGCTGAGTTTTATTGCTTTCCAATTAGCGAGCAACGTGGTAGACAGGGTAATGTGGTGAGAGTCCATGCTCCTATACCTTTTAAACAATTAAAAGAACTGAAGATTGCATGCACTCAATATGGTCCTACAGCACCGTTTACTCAAGCTCTGTAAGAGCCCTTGTCTACTGAGGCCCTCTGCCCAGGGGACTGGAAGCAATTAGTAAGAGCATGTTTATCAGGAGGAGATCATTTATTATGGAAGTCAGAATTTGCAGAGCTGTGTCAAGTTACAGCTGAACTCAATCGAGCTCAAGGAGTTTCTATAACTTATGACATGCTTGCTGGGAAAGGAATCTACAGGGAAACAGGACAGCAATTGGATTTTGACATGGCCGTTTATGCTCAAGTAAATGCTGCTGCCTGAACGGTCTGGAATAAACTTCCACAAACAGGTAGACAGGTGGAGGATTTGTCTAAAATCTGTCAGCGATCTGATGAATTATTTCAAGATTTTGTAGCGAGATTATTGCAAGCAGCCAGAGGACTTGTAGGTGATACAGATTCTGGATTATTATTAGTAAAACAATTGGCATATGAAATTGTTAACAGTGCCTTTGAAGTGGCTTTGAGACCCTTTAGGAAGAAAGGAAATATTTCTGACTATATTAGGTTATGTTCTGACATCGGGCTGTCTTATACTGAAGGAGTGGCTATGGCTGCTGCCCTGTGAGGGAAGATTATTAAAGAGGTATTATTTCAGCAACAGAAAGGCCCAAAGAATGGAGTATCTGGAAGTTGTTATGGTTGTGGGAAAATGGGACATCAAAAATAAAAATTGTCCTAATGATGGTAAGAAAAAAGGGAATCAGAAAGAACCTGGTCTATGCCCAAGACGTGAAAGAGGAAAGAATTGGGCTGATGAATGTAAGTCTAAAAGAGATGCTGCAGGAAACCCTTTAATGCAGGGAAACTGGAAAAGGGGCCAGCCAGCCCCAGGCTCTGCAAACAGGAGCTACAGAACTTCATCCCTCAGCAAGGGAATCTAGTCAGGACCTCTGTAGAGAAACCACAGGTATGACAGGATTGGACCTCAGTTCCTCCACCTACACAGTATTAACTCCTGAAATGGGCATGCAGGTCCTATCTACAGGAGTTTATGGTCCTTTACCTAGGGGAACTGTAGGATTATTACTAGGAAGAAGTAGTACAACTATACAGGGAATTTTAGTAGCTCCTGGGGTAATTGATGCTGATTATGAGGAAGAATAAAAATTATGACACATTCTCCAAATGGAATTTCTATAATAAAACAAGGTCAAAGATTAGTCCAATTATTATTGCTTCCCTGAGTTCAGACAAAAAAAAAAATGCAAGTAAGAAGGATAGGAGAGGACATGCAGGTTTTGGATTCTCTGATACTTTTGGATATTTTTGTCATAAAAAAAGAAATCAGGAAAATGGAGATTTTACAAGCTATCCGTCCCAATCGACCTGACAAGATCTCAGAAGGCTCCTTGTAACCTGGATTACCTACCTCTTATGCTATACCTAGGGATACTTTTACTAGATTTGAAGTTTGTTTTTATACTATTCCTCTTGCTCCTCAAAACTGTAAAAGATTTGCTTTTAGTGTGCCATCAGCAAGTTTTAAAGAATCTATGAAGAGGTATCATTGGCTTGTTTTACCTCAAGGTAGGGCAAATACCTTATGTCAAAAATCTGTGGCTCAAACTGTTTTTAAAGCTAGACAAGCAAATTCTTCTGTGTGTATTATTCATTATATGGATGATATTTTATTGGCTCATAAGAATGAAGGGATTTTATTAAGTGCTTTTGCACACTTAGAACAAGCTTTGAAGGATCAAGGTTTAGTAGTTGCACCAGAAAAAGTGCAGACAGAGCCACCTTATTTGTATTTGGGACATAAATTATACCCTCAGACTAACATGCCTCAGAAAATTCAATTAAGGAAAGACAACCTAAAAACTTTAAATGATTTCAAAAGTTGTTAGGTGATATTAATTGGCTTAGACCCCATTTGAAGTTAACTACAGGAGAGCTGAAACCACTTTTTGACATTTTAAAAGGAGAGGCTGATCCTTTGTAAAAAAAAAAGGAACTTACCAAAGAAGCTTGTTTTGCTTTGCAAAATGATAGAATTAGCTATTGAA